>NC_086190.1:19310115-19611781 GCF_023053635.1 Elgaria multicarinata webbii | reverse complement strand
CTAAGCATCGGTTATTGCAGACCATGATTTGGCCACAAGTTTGGTTTTCTCCTCTACGCCCATCAGCTACCATTTTGCAGGCACAGAGCAGGCTCAAAACACAAAGTTTTACACAGAATCCAGAAGGCCATAGAAAGGAGCCATGCCTCGAACGGCCTGGAAGGAACGGGAGGAAACAACATTAGAAGCAGACATTTCACCTGTGACAATATGTCCAATACAAATCAATCACTTTATCCTTTCCACTACATGACGCATAGATGAGTAAGTCTGAGATAGGGAAGAATGAATGGCCTCGTTATGTTGATTCAACAATGATGCCACCGTAACCGTGAAGAGAGACTGAAAAATGAGGTAAAACTACAAGACACAAGCAGCTGTATTGCTCCATTAGAAATAATCCAATGCAGCAACACCCTTACTGGAAACAACTACAGGTCACAAAATAAGCGAGTAAACTTGTTCAGTGATTGGGCCAAAGCGTCACAATAACCTCATTCTTCCACATGAACCAGATGGGCAATTAAGGTCATAGAATCATCACAGAATCATCATAGAATAGCAGAGTTGGAAGGGGCCTACAACGCCATCGAGTCCAACCCCCTGCTCAATGCAGGAATCCACCTTAAAACATCCCTGAGAGGTGGTTGTCCAGCTGCCTCTTGAAGGCCTCTAGTGTGGGAGAGCCCACCACCTCCCTAGGTCATGGGTTCCATTGTCATACCGCTCTAACAGTCAAGAAGTTTTTCCTGATGTCCAGCTGGAATCTAGCTTCCTTTAACTTGAGTCCATTATTCCGTGTCCTGCACTCTGGGAGGATTGACAAGAGATCCTGGCCCTCCTCTGTGTGACAACCTTTTAAGTATTTGAAGAGCGCTATCATGTCTCCCCTCAATCTTCTCTTCTCCAGGCTAAACATGCCCAGTTCTTTCAGTCTCTCTTCATAGGGCTTTGTTTCCAGACCCCTGATCATCCTGGTTGCCCTCCTCTGAACACGCTCCAGCTTGTCTGCGTCCTTCTTGAATTGTGGAGCCCAGAACTGGACGCAATACCTTAGATGAAGCCTAACCAGGGCCGAATAGAGAGGAACCAGTACCTCACGTGATTTGGAAGCTATACTTCTATAATCTTTACCAGACTCTGTTCTCTAGGTGCCCCTGCCTTCTGAGATTAGGCGGGTGGCTACTGGAGAGAGGGCCTTCTCAGTGATGGCACCCCAAATCCTGCAATTCCTTTCCTAAGCATGTGTACACGGCACCAAGCACAATCCGTTGGTTTTCTCGAGCTTTTAATGGCATCAGACCCTGTCCTTTTATGCTAGCATTTCCTCCTGGTTCTTCTACTGGCTCCTGGTTAGTTAGTTTTACTGAACTTGCGCTGTCCTCGGCTGTTTGCGTTGTGCTGTTTTATTGTGTTATATTGTTAGAATCCACTTTGAAATTTTGATAAGGTGGGATCTGAACCTTAAAAAATAGAAATACTGAATGTGTGAAACAGAATCCATTGCACGCTGTACTGAAACAGATCTCAACAACCAACAAAGGTAATCACGGCCATTAGAAATAGCTTCCACCTACCTTCCAAGACACATTTCAAACAAGTTGAAAATTTCACCTAACTTACAGCGCATTCACCTTTGCAGAAAACGTTCAATTTTTGCCAAAACCATTATTTTTCAAGCTTCTCTCATCTTCCGCCTTCTTCATTTTCATACACCGACTGTCCGTTCCTCAGGTCCCTCTATCTGAAGGCTCTTCTGCTTGTATTACCGTTCAGAAGTTGAATCAACCCTACCTACTTCAACATTACGGCAGAAGGAGAAAGACTCTAAGCCTCAGAATCCCCAGAGCTTTTGGATGGAAATACAAGGATAAGTAGGCTGCTTATCCTAGCATAAGAAAGGAATTGCTGGCTCCTGCAAGGTAGGAACACCCCCGACAGCATAAACAAAACGAGACAGCGGAGTGTTGATGGCTCTGAAGTTCAAGGCAGCTTCACAGGGCTTTCCTTTTCCAAATCAGAGAGCTGGATTTTGAAGGAGCAAAAATTTGGGACAGTGAGTTAAAGCGAGCAAGAACAGACATAGGGGCTGGTTTGCACATCATGCTAACTCATGGTTTATTTAACCCAAAGGTTTGTTGCCCTACCCAGGGTTTGTCTGGCAGATAATCACACAAACTGTGGTTTACCTTCTCAATCCTTGGGTTGTTTCCTTTCTTCCACCTCTGCCTGCTCCCTCCCTGTACCCCAAATGCCTCTGCAGCACTGTAGTACCAGTATGTATTATTGCTCTTGCCTACCGTCTCTGTATCCTTGTGAAACAACCCATGAGCAACTCACGGTTCTAGTTTCACATATAACAATTCATGGTTTAAACAGCCCAGAGTTCACAACACAACAACGGTTTGTTATTACGGCCATTTTCACAAATACAGCAAGCCAGAACTCCATAACCCATACCATTAGTTAGCATTATGTGTGAACTAGGCCAGGTTCTGCAAGGTTAAGACATATCATTCAATAAAACCAAAACAAGTAGAACCAGCTTATCTTAGTCCCCGGTATTATTACTGCTCTGATATTTTACCAGCGCACTCTCTACTTTCTTTACTTTATTTTAACGGCTCTTGTTCTTAAAGATCTAAGCACGCTTTGTCATGCGAGATAGCACTGCATGTCCAGAGATTTCCTTACAAGAGTAAGTCATCACAAAGGGACCCGGTCTTCCTTCCTTCCAATAACACGCGCAAGGAAGGCACAACTGAGATAGGAAAAAAACAACTTAACGTATCTGGAGGCATTTTCCAGTGCAGGGTTTGCAAGCTTTCCAAAGCCAGGAAAGCAAAGCCAATGAACTACCAAGGTACAAAGGTGTTTCATTCCAAACACAAAGTGAAAAGTGTGTTCAGAAAATCCAGCAAGGAAGTTGGGCAGAAACAACCCGGCAGAGACTCCAAATGTGTGAGGCGAGGCAGCCTCCCCGCTGTAATCCTAGGCAAACCGTTCAAAACTAGACACCTTGTCCCAATTTTACTCATGGCAACCACACTTAAGAGGAGTGCTATTTACACGGCTCTTTGAAAGGAAGTCTCCATAGATTATACTCTGCCCAGAAATTCCAGAGAATTAAATCTGTACCACACCAGAACCTGAGGAGTTCTACCAATTTACAGACAAGCGAAGACGACAGGCCATTCTCCTCAGTTAGAAGTTCAGTCAAGCAAAGCAACAGATCTGACAGATGTTAAGAGTGTTTTTGACGTGCCTACCTCCATCGCCGGCTGATAAGCCACACAGAGCTGTAAAGAGAAATAAGTTCTATGTAAATATCGCACAGCTGTTAGTTTGCGCCTACAATAAAGAGAGATTCGGCTGTCATTACGAGCGGGGAAGCTGACCTCGCTGACAAAGCAAAAACAGCACTTCTGGACACCATCCATCGGCATCAATCCAGAGAATGAGCTTTTCTTCAGTTCACAAAAGTATTTAGGTATTCCCACTGGTAGCAGTTACCTCTTCACTGGTTTTCTACGGAAAACTTTTCATCTTATCCCCCACCCAAAATCCTTCTAGGCAGTAGAGGATACTGGACTGTATCAGAAAGTTAAGACACGCTGTTCCCAACCCCCTTATACGCCTTCCTTCCTTTCTTTCACGCACATCGTATTTTAAAGCGGTCCCTGTAATGTTTACTTACTAGACTCCTTGACTAACAGCAATATCAAAACACATTTCATGCAAGAATGTCTCCTTTCCTTAGGGTGTCTGTTTCGGTGTATTTAATACACCCCCCAAGTGTCTTCCCCAGAGAAAAGTGCCTAAAGGCATCACTTTCTTTTCCAAAGAACAGAGTTGGCTATCTAAAGCCCACAGCTTCAGCTTCCACCAAACAAATCCTAGCTTTATCTCAAGAGGAGATTTTTCAACAGACTCGCACCCCAGTCCTACGCCTGACTCAGAAGCAAGCCTCTCTGCGTCCAATGGGACTGTGGCTTTAATCACAGTACAAGCGCAACAGGGCACAAAAGCGACCACCAAAACAAACAACTGCACCAAAGAGCCGGATTCTGTTGTGCCAATGACAAGAACACATCCTCTGAAAAGCAAGCGGCGGCCACTGATGAAAACACCACAAGCCCACATCATGTCACCTTCAGAGTGAAGACAGGACACACCATCCCACACGGACACGCAAGCCCCCCACCTCCGGCAGGTGCAATCCCCTTTCTATCATGCCCACCACCACTTCCGGACGTGAAAGAAAAGGACCCCCGCTCTGCCCTCTCCCAAGAACAGGCAGGCAGCCCCGCCGTGGCTGGCTGGGTGGGTGGACTACACATGAGAACACTTCCCCCTCCAAGCCTGACCTCCTCAGATCCGCTTCCGGAGGCGCAGCCATGCCCAACCGGTCTCCCCTCCAAACAACTGTAGGTGCAGAACCGTCCTTTCTTGACAATGCGAAAGAGAAACCACCTCCCCGCGCCCGTAGGACGGGAGGGGGGCCACGCCACACCCACACCCACACAAAGTGCCGGCTCTTTCGGGAAGGGGGGAGAGAGGGCACAGGGGGGCAGGCAGGCATGTACGTAAGGGGCAGGACTCTCCCTTCTAACCAATACATGGGGTGGCACGTACAATAATATTTCACCCTCCCCGTATCCCACAGGGCACTGTTCGGGGTGGTGGGGGTGGTGGAGTTCAACCACCCACTATTTGAACTTAGGTTCCCCTTTCTTCAAAGAGCAACCAGCCCAGCCCCCCTCCCGAAATAACCTCTGTATACCTCTCTTTTCTTTTCCAGGTGCACCCATTCATCTTTTACAGGAAGAGAGGTGCAGCCCCCTGAAACACGTTTCCTTCCCCACACGCCCATCTTTCCATCCATCGTCCACCACCACCCCGCACCAAAGTGTGGGGTGCCCCATTCACCCTGGGTCCAGGCACAGCTCCACCTCAGGGAGAGGAGTCTCGCTTCGCGCCCGCCCTGTCTTCGTATGTGGGGTGCCCCCCTTCTCCCCCACCCCTCTTACAAGTCCACACGCGACCTCCTCCCCACAGGCTCAAGCTTGCCCCCACACTCCTGCCCGATCTGTGTTATGTTGGGGGTGCCCCTTTGCTTCCCCCCCCCCACATACACGCACGCGTCCAACGTATGCGGGGAGCCCCTTCCCTGCCGGCGTCCACACGTTCGCCAGGCGACACGCGTCAGGCGCAGCCGAGCTCCTCGGGGTGCCAAAGGATACTGCTGGGGCGGCTGGGCCTGGAGAGCCCTGATACTGGCGGGGTGAGGCGCGGGAGCAGGCACGGGCGCTGCTGCTGCTGCCGCTGCTGCTGCTGGTGCCGGCGGGGCCGCGGCGGCCGGAGGAGGAGGAGGAGGAGGCGGAGGCGCCCCGGTCGCCGGGTGGGAAGGAGCCGGGGCCGCCGCCGCCGCCGGAGCAGCAGCCGCCGCAGCGGCAGGAGGCGCCGGCCCGCCCGCTCCCACGCCGGTGCCGGTGGGGGGCGCCGCCGCCGCCGCCACGACCGCCGCCGCCGCTCCTCCTGCCGCCGCCGCCGCCGCGCCGGGCTTGAGGGCCGCCTTCTGCGGTAGGCTCATGGCCAGGCGCAGCCACCACCAGGCCGGCGGGGAGCGGTGGGGCGGCGGCGGCGGCGGCGGCGGGGGCAGCCCGGCGGGCCAGCACCCCCGGCCGGTCTCCGTGACAACGCGGCCGGCCTGCTGCTGCTGCCGCTGCCGCCGCCGCCGCTGCTCCTCCTCCTGCCCCGGCTCTCCTCCCCCTCCGCCGCCGCCGCCGCCGCCGCCTCCTCAGGCCGAGCGCCGCTCAGGCCGCGCCGCCGCTCATGGGGCCGCCTCCGCCGGCGGCTCTCGGCGCCCCTGGGCCGGGCGAAGCGGCTCCGCGGTGTGTGGCGGCGGGCGGGCGGGCGATGCCGGCGGATTCTCCTCACGGACGGAGCGGAGCATCCAACATGGCGCTGGCGGACGCCTCCAGCAGTCCGGCAGGACGACGGCGAAGACGACGAGCCGCGTTCGGGTGCTCGGCTCTTCGGGGGAGTCCGGAAGCGCTCGGCTCCTCGGACGAAGCGGCGACGGCCCTCGCGCACAGCCCCGCTCCGCTCTCGGCCGAGCTCGGGAAGCTTCGCCGGCGACGCCCGAGCGGCCTCGGGGACACCCTGGCCCGGCCGCTCTTTCTCTCCAGCGCCCCGCCCTCTCGCGCCGAGGCGCTTCGGCTGCTCGGGAAGCTTCGGGAGTCCTCCAGGTCTCGGAGGGGACTGGGCAGCCCTATAGCCCTCCCACGAGTATAAATTGCAACCCCCTGCGTTGAGGAGGAGGTTGGACTAGATGATCTCCGAGGTGCTCTACAAGCCTTATTTATTTATTTATTACATTTATATACCGCCCTATAGCCGAAGCTCTCTGAGCGATTTACAAAAGTGGTATATTTATTATCATCATCATCATTTATTTATTGATTTATTACATTTTTATACCACCCAATAGACGAAGCTCTCTGGGCGGTTCACAAAAATTAAAACCATATCATTAATTAAAACCTATCATTATGTTATCCTCCTCATCATCATAGTATTATTATTAATAATAATAATAATAATAATAATAATGCTGTTATTAAGGCACAATCCTATCCTAGGGAGGTTGTGGGCTGTCCCACACTAGAGGCCTTCAAGAGGCAGCTGGACAACCCTCTGTCAGGGATGCTTTAGGGTGGATTCCTGCATTGAGCAGGGGGTTGGACTCGATGGCCTTAGAGGCCCCTTCCAACTCTACTATTCTATGATTCTATGTTTACACAGAAAAAAGTCCTACAACTCCCAGCATGCCCCTGACTGGAATGTAGAATTAGGAATGTAGAAGAAGTTGCAAACATGGAGTAGTGGCTGTGGCTGTGGGGCCCAAAGAGACATATTGGAGTTGTGTTTCACAACCAAACTCATACAAGGGCCGTCTAACACGCCTCTCTCCATTACACCATTAAATCCAAGATCTAGAATTAGATAATTATATAACAAACAGAGCTTGCACTGGTGTTAAGTGCTGGGAGCGGTTTTGAAGGCCAAGGTGCTCCTCTTTGAGACATGTGAATAGGGGAGAGGCAGCCTCTGAGCATGGGCGGAGTGCATTTCCTTCATTGCTGAGTAATCACAACACATACTCCTGTCTGGGATTGGCTATGGTCCGAAACATTTGGAGAGAGTTAATTTGCATGCCCTGACGCCTCCTCCAAATTAAGGAGAGCCGCCGAGGGTGCCTTACACACATACACCCCCAAATCATGACCTCTGGCATGCCACCATTAAGGGTGGGTAAATGATGGATCCCCTGGGGATTCTCGCTCCAACGTTTAGAGACTGTGCGCATTTAACCATCTCAATTGCATAGGGATGCAATCCTATTTATGCAATAGGAATACTGTCAGGGTAACTAACGGACACAGGTTGCTTCATGCCATGATTACCAAAGAGCAGCGCAGGCAAGATAACGGGAGAAGCGAGCATTTCGAGGAATTTCTTGCTTACCCTGACCTCTAGCGGTTTGCTACAGCAAGAAGCCCTTGAGTCTGGGAAAGGGTTTGCAATTTTGCTGCCATCTGGCTATCACAGCTGCATAGCAGGAGGTACCTTCACTTCTAAAAAGGGATATGCACCACCAGACAGAAATCCAAAACGCTCAGGAAAAATACAGGTTACTCCGAAAGACTGGCTCCCTCCTCCCAGATACGTGGAGCAAGCAACGATTACATGGTAGCAAGAGAAGCATCTCTGCATGCACTCAGAGGCACTCTCGTTCCTTTCTTACTTTCCCCAACACACGTGGTGTGCATACACTATACACAGGGGTCTATATGGTTGATGGTAAAAACCCTAACCCTCCCCACCTGAGAGATGCTTACGATGGGGAAAAGAAGAGAACCTTTCACCCCACAACACCCTCGGTCTGTTGGACAGCTCTCAACGATTACGAAACTTTCCTATTGTGAGTTTCCGTGAGGCCGATGAACCAGATATCCAAAACCTTGGGTACCACCATCTCCTGATGAATGCAGCAACCGGGCTGGACAGGAGAGGATCCGCATAGGTGTAATATGCTGGTGAAGAGCTGCTCCCATTACCAACCTGGCTGCCGTTCTACCCTTTCAGTCATCCAGTGGCAAGACCTCTTTTGAGGATACTCAAAATCCACCTTTTTAAAGCAACTGCAATAAGCCAGAAATGTTCCAAAGGGCCGCAGAGTTGTTTGGCAGGACGAAGAATTATTTTAGTCAAGTTCCCTTAAATCGAATCTCTCCACTCTGCATTGCTGGCCAGGTTCTTCCATGGACCTCAGATGAGAGCCATTTTTACACCTATGGACCAGTTTTAAAATACCAGGAACACGCGGTCCAAGGAAAATGTCTCCTCTGTCTTAGGGCCAAGTTTAGCGTAATGGGTGGAGGGAAGCGTTAAGTCCCTACTATGGCAGCATTCAGTAGGGTAGAGATGTGTAGGGTCTCATATGGTGCTGTACTCTTACGTTCCTTACATACTCAAACGCTATGTAGTAGAGCTAAGCTTGGGCATGCTATTTGACCACGGGCAAATATTTTACAAGCCTGCTGAAACCTCTTCAAGCCAGCTTGAAGAATTGCCCTTTAAAACAGTCCTTTTCACAGTTGCTGTCATTTTGCTTTTTCTCAATTAGTCTCTCTGTGTGTGTGTGTTAGAAAAGTGCCCAGCTCTGAACCTGTTGCTAAGAAGCCAAGAAATTCCCAATAACCAAAATCAAGTGAATGTTCTCTTAAAGAACAGTGAGTACCTCTTTTAGTAGATGCTTGTCAAAAAAACAGAGACTGTATTTCCATGTATTTTCTTTTCAGCTAGAAATTTCCTGTCAGATGGTACCTACGTATGCGGCACCAGAGAATCATAGAATAGCAGAGTTGGAAGGGGCCTACAAGGCCATCAAGTCCAACCCCCTGCTCAATGCAGGAATCCAATGCAGGAATCCAAGACAGTGTATAAATACCTAGCTACCTCCCTTGCGAGGTAGGCACATGCTTTTCAGCAATTAGCTCCAGTGCCTCTTTATCCTGCAGAATAAATGTTGTTTGACCCATACTTCATCTCTTCTCCTCCTTGTGTGCTGAATTGGACTTGGTACACCAGAGAACGAGCTGTTTTTGCAACATGCTGTACGCTGCTGGGATGCACAGAATCTCAGGCCGTAGCCAGACCTAAAGTTTATCCCAGGATGGTCCTGGAGTCAAACCTGTTCATCTAAGTGCCACACAGGGCATCCAGCACTCAGGCCGGGATGATCCTGGGATAAACCTTAGGTCTAGCTGCGGCCATAGTGTATCATTCGCATTTAGAGAACGGAAACCTTAACTCAAAATTGTTAAAAGTTATCATTCATAGAAAGAGGGGGGGGGGGAGAGAGAGATTTAATGTTTCACTGAACTGATTTATTGTTGGAAACTGGGATAGCTATAAAACCTGGTGTGTGTTTTTTTGTTTTTTGCTGCTTTAATAAAAAGTGACTGCTTTAAAAATTATAATGCTTGAGCATTCAGTGACTGGTCAAATGCCCAACCCGTGCAAGACTGTTTGGTGCAAAACACAAACTGAGGCCTGTAGGCCACCTCTAGCCCAGACCAGCAGTAGCGCATGTTGCTATGGCAACGTTGCCCAGTAGGCCTCAAGGGAAGGGTTTTGTATAGGCCTCAAACGCCACATCCTTGCTCAGGCCTCTTTCCTATTTTACTCAAAACAGCTGTTAAGTGTGGACATTCTTGTGAACACCAAAACCTTGACCTGGTTCAGACAACATGCTAAACCATGCTGCTTTTTGAGGTTAAGCAGCATGGTTTAGCGTGTTGTCTGAACCAGGCCATTGTAAACAAATCTGGGCAGACCAGCTTGTGCCCACTAGCCTTCATTCCATGCTTACAGGCGAGACAGGCACCTCTCCTCCAAAACACTTGAGTTACGTCTTGGGGGACCTGGGTTCTAATCCTCACTCGGCCATGAGGCTCACTCATGGGCTAATCACTAACTTTCAGTCTGACCTACCTCACAAGGCTGTGAGGATAAAATGGAGAGGAAGACCTTGTGAGCTACCTTGGATTCCTTCTGTGTGCAAGAAAGGCCGGACATAAATATAATAAATAAATTGTAAAATAAATATTATTCACTCTGCAGACATACTAAAAGCACAATAACAAAATGAAATGTAAGCAAAAGCAAACGTGTGTGTGTGTGAGAGAGAGAAAGAGAATTTAGATGCCAACTGATCAAAGAAAGGCAGTCTGGGCTGCTCTGGTGCGAGAGCAGCCTTTTTTTCCTTCCAGCGGACAGATCATTTTGTTTCGATAAGCAGCCCTGGGGTCAAGTCACTGAGAAGCCATGCAAAGCTGTCAGCAGACGGACATGGGGGACACACATGGGAGAAACCCGGTAATTTAAAACCCAATAAAAGCTTTCTTTATTTCAAAATTACAAACATCCCAAAATGAGGAGAGATGACAAGAAAGAACAAGCCAAACAGATGCTGTATTCCTCCCACACACACCTTCCACACACATAAATACTACAATATTCCTTGCAGACCTGTCCCTTAAATCTGAAATAAGGCAGGCCTTGTCTGGTGCAAAGCAAACCTTTTCCAAATAGTTCCCTTTTTCGCTCCATCCTAGATGATGAGTTCACCCTCACCCCTAAATGGGGGGCCTGCAGTTCCTTTTCTCTAGTGCAGTGGTTCTCAACCTTCCTAATGCCGCGACCCTTTAATACAGTTCCTCATGTTGTCGTGACCCCCAACCATAAAATTATTTTCATTGCTACTTCATAACTGTAATTTTGCTACTGTTATGAATCGTAATGTAAATTTCTGATATGCAGGATGTCTCCACTGCTGGCTTTATACTCAGGTATTTACAGTTGCAGAAACTATGAAGGTTAGAGCTGTGCTAGAATAGACCAAAGGCCATTCCAGCATTCTGTTCCTACAGATGCCAACCAGATGCCCCAATGGGAAGGACATGAGGGCAGTAGTACCCTCTCATTGATGTGCCCTGGTAAACTGGTATACAGATCCGATACTGAAAGTAATATATAGCTGTCCTGACTAGTAGCCATTGCTAGCTTTATCTTGCATGAATTTGTCTAATCCCCTTTTAAAGTTGTCCAAGTTGGTGGACATCACTACAACTTTTAGTAGCAATTTCCATATCTTCACCATGGGTTGTGTGAAGAAGCACTTCCTTGTCAGTCTTGAAACTCAGACCACTGAGCTTCATGAACCCTGGGTTCATGTATTATGAGAGAGGGAGGGAAATGTTCCTTAGCCAATCTCGGCACACCATGCATAACTTTTGTAGACCATATCTAAATTTCATGCAACTATGTTTTATACACCCATCTTTTGCTCGCCTTTTTTCTAAGTGAAAAAGCCCCAAATGTTGGAAACTCTCCTCATAGGGGAGTCGCTCCATTCCCTTGATCCTTTCCCCAGCTCTGCAATATCCTTTTGGAGGTGCAGACCCGTACGCTTAGGCCAGGCATTTGACCCCTGCAAGCTTATACCGAGCTGAGCGCGCCGGCCTACCCTGCTGCGTAGGAGCGGGCTGGAAAGCGGCGTCTTTGCTCCGAACGCAGCGGCGGCTCGCCAGGCTGCCCTCTGCGCAACTTGCTCTTGCGGCCGCTCGGCCCAAGCCCTTGGCCGCCACGAGTGTCCCGTCCGCCTTCTGAGAGGGTGCGTGGGTCTGCGTTTGTGTGTGTGCGCACGGCGGGAGCCCTGTTATGTCTGCATGTATGCGTTCGACCCCCAAAGGGGTCGCGACCCACAGGTTGAGAACCGCTGCTCTAGCGTGTTGTCTGTGTGTGTGTGTGTGTGGAGTTCTACAAAGTCGTTCCCGGTCCCCCCAACCCTCCATGTATGACCCCCCTTAAAAACTCCACATCACATCCTGAAGTGATCAGCACATGTCCTTGTTGGGTCCAATTACCAAAAGCAGATTGCGCAGCTGGAACCAATTTGGCTCCGTGCAAGGAAGGACACGGCAGGAAAACCAAGATATGACACAAGTAAGAAAGGAAGCAGTGCACACTGGCCAACGTAGCCGTGGGGCTGGGGTACGGCCTCCGCTGCAGACCTGCGGTTTCACCGCACAAAAGCGCCGGTGCGCAACACCGGTGCGCGGTGTTGGCGGTGCCATTTGGGCTGGGTTGCCTTGTTCACTCCTCACTTAGCCAGGTAAAGAACAGCCTCACCCCGGCTTCAGCTCAGGAACGTGGGAGACGGCCGAGAAAAACGGCAACAAGGACTCAGCACTTATTCCAAGCAACAGAAGAGGCCACATCTGGGAATCTCCAGCCAGAAGGAACTTGGGTAATGAGGCAACGCAGCCTGGAGCATGTCAGGGAGGCATTTTAATCATCCCAGATGCCAGGATCTCACACTCTATCATCAACACCATCGCTGTTTCCACACACCCTTGAGGGCTGGGACTGAAGTCCAATACCATCTGTAGAGCCATGGTTTATCCACCCCGGCCGTAGATCTGCATGTGTGTTTGCACGGTTTCTTTTTGGGTGAAACCAGAGCGAGCTTTTGGCACAGGAAGTGTATGTTTTGTGCTTGACGGAAGGGGCTGCTCTGGCATTAAGGCACTGGAAGGATTTGAGTCACACATCTCCCCAAAAGCAACGAGCTCACACTCATCTCTTGCCTGCCCTCCTCCACTCATTATTTTTGGCATCAGAGTTCAGATGTAGCTCCCACTCAAAGTCTGCAAGGCTGTCTCAAGACTGAGGAAAACTGTGGGGAGAATATTGCAGTTCAAACAAAGCCCACTGTGCCCAAGAATCCAGACGTGCAGCGGCTTTCCGTCTGCACTCCGGTCCAACTGGAGTAGTGGCGCTGAATGAGCAGGAGGCTGCTTCCACAGGAGCACGGAAATGCTCCACAACCCTTTGAGTTCAATACACAGCATGTGAACAGATCCGTTTCTCCCAGCCTACATGAAGGGAAGCCGACTAAAGAAAAGGCACAGACATAAGATGGACTGTATACAGCAAGAAAGTGACCTCACTGCAAGAGCAGGAGAGCGAATCATTGAATAGTAGAGTTGGAAGGGGTCCACAAGGCCATCGAGTCCAACCCCCTGCTCAATGCAGGAACCCACCTTTAAGCACACCTGACAGGTGGTTGTCCAGCTGCCTCTTGAAGGCCTCCAGTGCAGGAAAGCCCACCACCTCCCTAGGTAACTGATTCCATTGTCGCACTGCTCTAACAGTCAGGAAGTTTTTCCTACTGTCCAGCCAGAATCTGGCTTCCTGTGACTTGAGCCCATTATTCCGTGTCCTGCACTCTGGGAGGATCAAGAAGAGATCCTGGCCCTCCTCTGTGTGACAACCTTTTAAGTATTTGAAGAGTGCTATCATGTCTCCCCTGAATCTTCTCTTGTCCAGGCTAAACATGCCCAGTTCTTTCAGTCTCTCTTCACAGGGCTTTGTTTCCAGACCCCTGATCATCCTGGTTGCCCTCCTCTGGAGCCTGTATGCACCAGTTGCTGGGGAACATGGGTGGGAGGTTGCTGTTGCACTGTGTCCTGTTTATGGGTCCCTGGTCAACAGCTGCTTGGCCACTGTGGGAACAGAGAGCTGGACTAGATGGATCCTAGGTCTGATCCAGCCGGGCTTTTCTTATGTTCTGATGAGAAATCACTAAATTGCACACGCACAGAGCTAATTCTTTGGAATGATGGTCCCTCGCTTCTAGCGGACTGAGAGAGGTCTGGGTAGCACCCACCTCACATCGCAACTCTGCCCTCCTGCTCCTCTTTTAATTCAAACTGTAAAAGCCTGCCTAGGAAAGAAGATTAAGCGAAAAGGTACAACGGATCTGTCCTTCCTGCCAAACGCAACCATACACGCGGAGTTCAGCCCGCAGCTGGAATCACAGCAGATCCTGGCCCCACAGTGCTGCATGGGAGTTGGAAAAGAGCCTGCCACAAATCCAAGGAATCCCATATTTCATCATAATTCAAACGGCTTCGTCAAAGAGCAGACAGTCTTCTTTGCCTGTCAACAGCTGCAAGTTCCATGTTTGTGCCTTTGAAGAAGGAGCTTTCAGGCATCCAAGAGCCCACAACGGCAGACTGCCCCGACAAGGCAGGAGGAGAGTTAGACACCTGCAAGAGTTTGGAGTCAAGTTAGCAGGGGCAACAGCCTGCATTTTTGAACCCGTCCCTAAAACTTACTAACCTAAAATTCTTAAGGCCACTAAAGAGAACTTCCGCTGGTAGGTGGGCCTACCCAGCATTGTCACATTAGGGCGTGCTTGAATGAAAGAGCTCCCGACAGTGCAAAGGGCATTTCCTGGCTGAGCAAAGACTTAAAGGAGCCAGATGTACTTCCACAAGACCTCCAGAGACACTGTAGGGAGGAGCCACTTTCTCTTTCGCGGCACTGGAACCAACAACATGAGAAGGGCATCCTTCTACGGAAGTGGGAAACAGCTCCGTTGAGGGACTCGTGTGGCGTGCTGTTACCCTCTCTTGTAGAAGGGAACCGCTCCCGGGTCCGTGCAGTGGGACATCCAGTTAGCAGCAGCGTCACCACTCATGCTTCTGAGGGGTGCTTCTGATTTCGTTGCCAAGTGGCCCAACTTCTTGGCACGAGAGGCGACCGACACGGCAAGACACCCAGGCGAAGTGTTCCGAAGGCGAGTCGGCGGTCACAGTATGTGACGCAGGTGCCAATGATGCCGGGACGCTTCCCGAAGCAGGAGGCTGACCGGAGTGGCATTTTTAGAAACGCTTACCTGTTACACAGGGCTAGAAGAGCGCAGCCAAGCTTTGAGACTGCAGTGGGCAGAGGCGACAATAGGGACGAAGAGGTTAGGATGGTTGAGCCCCAGATGGAGAATCTGCCCACCAACACACCTTCCCTATGAAGGAAAAATGCCCCAAGAGCCTGAGGGCCTTTTCTTTAGAAAGTAAAAAGAGAGAGAAAGAGATGAGCGGATACGTGATAGACCTTTGCGTCCTGTCTCTTTCACTTAAGCAAAAAGCTTTTTACCTATATAGTTGCACCACACAAGGAGTAATAAATATACCAATCTGTTCACTTTATATATATATATATATAAAAAAAACCCTTCAATATATTTTTCCCTGAAATTTCCAGTGTTCTGCAAGATTTAAAAAACAATTTCCCCTCAGAATACGTAACATGTTTTGTCGTAGGCGTGTTTAGACATAAACACATGTGTGCGTGTGTGTGTCTCTATGGTGATGTGACCAAAATAGGTTTTCCTTTCTTGGTGGTTCTCCCTTTAAAAAGTAACGACAGAAGAGCTTTCAGGCCTCTGCTAGGTCAAGAGCCCATTTTTCCCTGCATGAAGAAAGAGTGTGAATATCAGTCAGTACATTTCAGAACAGGCGCACGTGCCTGTGTCAAAGCACTCCCGAGCAAGGTGAGTTAGAAATAAAAAAAACACCTTGGCAGTTCAAGAGTGAATTAACGAGGATTTTTCACAGTGGATCGATTCAGGCTGGCGCTTTGGAGCAAGAGGCGGAGATTCTTTCCAGCTGGATAAAGACGACTCCTTGCAAGGTAAGATCCCGCGGGTTGCAATTTGCTGCTTTGAAATGGAGGAAGGATAAAGCAAGACTGTCTTGGGGTTGGTTATCTGTCAGTTTTCCTTTTCTCCCTGCGCTGAGAAAAAGGAATTACCAGACCTCACACTTCCGTAGCGGGTTCATACGGGTGCCGGGCCGGCACTGGAAGTGCTGCGAAAACTCCTTGGAATTGGAGATGGTGCCAGTGACCCGGAAGCGGGATGGGCTGTGAGAATCGGTGACCAGCCCTTCGTGCGAGCTCTCCGGGGTGCGGACCGAACACCAGACCTGGAAAAGAAAGGAAAATCTCAACATCTTCGGATTAAAATTGGAGCCGGCGGGCCAAGAGATTGGCAGCACAGCATTTGGTATTGGAGGCAATCAGCGCAAACTTGAGTCGCTTTAAAAGAAGTTCAAATCGACTTAGGGCTCATCTACACCAAGCAGTTGTTCCACTATGAAAGTGGTATGAAAGCGGTATATAAAAGGCAGGCGCCACACTGCTGCTTTGTAGTGGTATTGAAGTGCAATGAAAACTGTTGGGGGCCATTGACACAAACCATATACTGCTTTCATAGAGCCTTCATAGTGCTATATCCTGCTTGGCGTAGATGTGTCAATGGGCCCCAGCAGTTGTCAGTGTACTTCATTAGCACTATAAAGCAGCAGTGTGGCTCCTGCCTTTTATATACCGCTTTCATAGTGGAATATACTGCTTGGTGTAGATGAGCCCTCTGTGCTTTTATACATTTCTTCAGAGAAGGCAAACGCTCTTTAACTACAACCAGCCCCCATGCTGGGTGGCACCCTTTCATTCCCCATTGCTGTTATAATGTAATACATGTTGTTCTCTTAATTTTTATGGCATGGGGCCTCTGAATGGCTTCGGGTATCAGCATGTCTCAATCTGCCTCTTCCTGAGCTACAGAAGGGGGAAAACAAACTGCACGAGAGTCAGGAAAGCACCAACAAGCTTTGTTTGCGTATAAGTGGGTGGGGCCTTGGGAAAGGGGCGTGGCCATGTGGGGAACCATAGAGGGCAGGACTGGGACCCTAGACTGGAGGGTCCCCATCCCTGGCATCCGCCTTTTCCCTTGACATTTGACAAGAACACTGACAAAATGCAACATTCACCCCCAGGTAAGCTAAATGGAGCCACTCTTCGTGTGTTTATTTTAAGGAATTTATACCAAGGCTTTCAACGAATTCCCAGGGCACCGTACAAATCTCCTCCATTAATTTCCCTGTCGGCTGAGATCTGCTGAATATTCAGAAACGTCTGCGAGCTTTTAGGGAACAATGCAGGGCCTTCCCAGTCCGGGGATTGTGGTATTCCCAGGCCCCTGTCAGAAGCGGAGACCCCCCCTGGATTTATAAAACCGCATTAAATATTCCTCTAACATACGGGCTTGCTGTGGCACAACTGATTTAAGGAAGCGTGCGCATTTTGGAGCGAGGGATTGCCTAAGTTACCGGGCAGTCTCCAATGTTATTTCTACGTAGAGTAGACCCACTGAAATGAATGAGAATTAAATCCGTCGTGACTAACCCTTAAGTTCCATTCATTTCATTAGGTCTACTCTACAGAGGAATAGCACTGTATACGACCCCTTGTGCGTGTTTAATGGCTGCCTGTCAGGGATGCTTTAGGGTGGATTCTTGCATTGAGCAGGGGGTTGGACTCGATGGCCTTAGAGGCCCCTTCCAACTCTACGATTCTATGATTCTATGAAGATGTTCTATTGGCTTTTAAACATGCATTTTGTTTCTCTTCTTGTATTTATTTATTTATTTATTTATTTACAATAACTGACTAGCAGATCAAATTTAAAACTAGCTGTTGACATTTAACCTCCCCCCACCCCTTACATGAAAAACATAGGCTACGTGGAAGATTTCCCCCCCCCCCCTTTATGGTTCTTCAGAACAGGAAATTCTATCTAGGACACAATCCTATGCATGTCTAGACCAAAAAAAGAAAGACAACTCCCCAAATGGACCACCTGGCAAGATGAAAAGGGCAGCCAAGACCTACCTGGGCAAACCCGACGAAGAACAGCTGGTAGTTGGTGAGGCCCAGCGCGGGCAGCGTCTCCTCTGCCCCGTATTTCTTCACCCAGTTCTGATAGGCCTGCAAAACAAACGGAACGGAGCACGTCACCACTACCGCTTGCACTGTTGTAGGGGGACGGCCTCAAGCGTCCCACGTTAGTTTTAGAAATTAACGGCGAGGGAGCACCTTTTGTGGCTGCCCTCCCTCTACGGCAGGAGGCCAGACCATCAGGCCCGCCTGTGGGCCAAGGCCTCCAGCCGCCAAGGCCCCCCTTTCCTCAACAACTAGTCATGAGGTAGTTCCCTGGCTTTTGCTTGTGTTCCCACCCATTCTAAAAGGTGGAATTGCCTCCCCTACCGCTTCGTGACTGGCAAACTAGACCTTTAATCTAAAATATGCTGGTGTTTTTGCTATTTGGGCCCATCGCTGTTGCCTTTGGTCTGCCCGCCATTGGGATGTGACTCTTAACAGCTTCTCCGAAAGCAAATTTGGCCCGTGGACTGGAAAAGGCTCAACACCCCTGAAATGGAATTTGATTAAGAGTCTTTCGCAAGCGATAGAATTTGACTAAGTCGGTGTACGAGTTAGAATGCAACTGATAAGGACTGTGTACGTGAAGGAACTATGTCTGTAGGAAACACTCAAAGTGCTGAGCAAGCATTTGGCTGAGAGAAGAAGTAGAAGACTAGGCTACTACTAAGCGCACGCGTAGTAGTAACTTAGTCTTATCAATATAAGCGGTAACCAAATTTGTTGGAATTTGTAAGATGATCAATGGCGATATTTAACCTGAGCCGTGTTCGGTGCTCTGAAATTCCCCGATGACCCCTGTTCTGTGGCTGGAGACCTACATATTTTGTGGGACGGGGGAACAAGAGAGCTCTCTATGGCCACATGCCACCCCCTTTCCTTTCTCCAGACAGCTGATGTGGCGAACCAATGGAACGCTGCAAGCACTACGAGGCCTCCCACGTGACCCACGCATCCGGCACTCCGCAGATCAAAGCCGGCCCCAGAGCCTCACCCGGTAGGCCGCTTTGAGACCCCCGTTGTCAGCGATGTTCTCCCCCAGTGTGTGCTTGCCGTTCACGGCTTCGCCGTTGACCGTGTAGTTGCCGTACTGTTCCACCATACACTCCGTCTGCTGCTTGAAGGCCTCCACGGAGGAGTTCTTCCACCAGGACCGGAGGTTCCCGTCTTTGTCGTACTCCCGGCCTGCGAGAACCACGGAAGCAAACCATTCACAAAAGGGCCACAGAACAAAGAACCACCAGGGTCCCATTTCTATTGCAAAGGGAAGCTCTGGCGGACGATAGGTCTGCCAAGGAGGAGAGACTAGAAGCCCTGGCTTCCTGGATCGCGTTTCGTTTTATTTCATTCCACAACGTTTATCACCCATCTGACCTATAAAATAACACAAGCCGGCCAACATCACATCAATTGAGAACACCAAATCAATACAAAAATACCAGCAGAGGGGGAGGGACAGGACCCACAGCCGCATAAATAAACAGCGAGAGCCATAAAAATCCTAGCATTTTGTCAGCACAAATAACACAACAAGGGGAAAGCCAGCCCCAAATAAAAATCCGAACCAGCTTCTCCCGAAGAAGAGTCAACAAATCTCCAGGCCCAGGAGGGATCCATCTGAGAGCTCTTTAAGAACTCAAATATGAAACTGCTGATCTTCTAACAGGAATAACTAACATGTCCCTGAGATCAGCCTCCATTACGCCAGAGGAGCGGAGAATGCCTCGTTTAACACCGACTTTTCAGAAGGGATCCGGGAAATTGCAAGCCCGTGAGCTTAACGTCTCCTCTGTGCAAACGGGTGGGAGACGCTTCCTTCCCGGGGAGGAGGAAGGAGATAAAGGCCATTAGTCCTCACCTTGATCATCAAATGCATGAGTCAATTCGTGCCCCACCACAACGCCAATCCCGCCAAAGTTGAGAGCCCTGTAAAAACAAATAAATTAATAAGAGAAAACACACGCCATCAACGGGACCGTTGTGCCTTTATGGAATCCATCAACAAGGCAGGGAGATTGCAGGCACTGCAAACGGTTCTTATTCCTCCAGGTGTTTTGGCCTACAACTCCCATCAGCATCGCCAATGGTGAGGGATGATGGAATGCTAGGCCAAAACATCTTGAAAGCCAGATGGTAACATAGCCCTTCCCAGGTGAGGGAAAGCCTGTGTGAAGGGTGCGTGTTCAAGAGGCGTTGAGACGGGATGTTCATCTACATTCACCGACCCAGAGAAGGGGAGGCTTAGGCCTTAGCTAGACCGAAGGTTTATTCCGGGGTCATCCCTGTTCATGTAAATGACACACAGGATATCCCGGGACCAGGCAGGGACGACCCCAGGACGATCCCGGGATAAACCTTAGGTCTAGCTAAGGCCTCAGTCACGGCATTTAGCAGCCAATGATGCTGTCAAGGAATGAAGTTTGGTTTGGGGTGAGGAAAGATACCACACAGAGCCCAGGGACGAGGAGGGGCTTGCTGGCCATGGGAATCCGCAGGGGAAATGTTTGGGTCCATATCATCGCCAACTTCAGTACCAACAACGCCCCAACATCTCTTGTTTACGAAGGTTCCCAGAACCAAGAGGGGCCACGTGAAGAAGACCCTGCATATGCCTCCCACGTCCCTGCTAAGAGGGGTCTCTGCAAGGGATTTTTCCGGAGCACACAGCACCAAGGTTGAATGGGGTGTGCCTGTGTGTGTGTGTGTGTGTGTGTGTGTGTGTGTGTTGAGAAGTGAATGTGTTAACACCCCCCTCCAAATACTGAATATTGAACGTCCATGGAGGAGGCAGGGAAGGAGAGAGAGAGGAGTGCATTTATACTTGGGGGAATTCCGGGTGTAGAACGGAGCCTGCAGAATCCCAGCTGGGAAGACAATCTCATTTTTGGTGGGGGAGTAATAAGCGTTCACCGTTGGGGGGGTCATGCTCCACCTGCGGAAAGAGAAGATGGAGAAGAGTTGTTGCTGTGTGACAAGGCAGCCCACAGACAGTGCGGAAGCCAGTCAAATCCTTCCACCCGAGTCATCTAACCTTGCTATTTGGCGCGTGATGACAATTAATTACATTTATATACCGCCCCATAGCCGATAACAGTCACTCAGGAATGGCTGCTATATGTTGTATCATACACACACAGTGAAGAAACTGAGGTAAAAGTTTAAGTATTCAGTTTCGTTTCAACTACTCAAGGCCTGAAGGGATTAACCATAAAAGGGAAAAAAATGCTTTTACTGGAGGCTTGTGCCTGAGAATAATATTGTAAATATGGTGTAGTGGGGAACTGACAGTTGATGCTCTCACTATGAGGTGAACGTGAAGCCAGTTTCTCTCTATTTATATGGAAAGGCAGGATTGAAATTGGTGCAATCTGATTGGGGAATAACTGAACATTCTAAAGGTGCTCATTGGTCAAAAGTTTACACAGAGACGGGGTGATGGAATGTTGGCCACCTTGAAGCTGATTGGCTGGAGGGTTCTGACCGGAACGAATATAAGGAGCTGTGGAGAGCCTGACAGGGGGAGTCTGGCTGGAGTGTTGCCTGAGGAGGAGTCTTCCTGAGAGGCTGTGGAGTCTGAGGAAGACGTCAGCCAGGAAGAAGAGCAGGAGGCTGAGCTGAGAGCACAGGGGACAGAAGCTGCAGAATATCTTCATGTGGAGAGAAGATGACTCCTGGAAGAGCCTTTGGAAGAAAGAGCTGAAGCCTCAATGGCTGCTAGTGGAGGTGGTCTGGAGGCTGCTGCTGCTGGACCAGACTGAAGACTTCAGGAGAAGCCTTCAGAGCAAGGAGCTGAAGCCTGAGTGACAGCTAGTGGGGGTGGTCTGGAGGCTGCAGCTGCTGGACCAGACTGAAGACTTCAGGAGAAGCCTTCAGAGCAAGGAGCTGAAGCCTGAGTGACAGCTAGTGGGGGTGGTCTGGAGGCTGCAGCTGCTGGACCAGACTGAAGACTTCAGGAGAAGTCTGAGAAACAGCCTCGAAGGTTCCAGGTGGAAGTTGAACCAGACCAGAATGAAGACTGCCCTTCAAGTGCTCATGTTAGGCCTGTGAGTCAACTGGGATGGAGCTTCCTTCATAGGGGAATTCACTTAAGGTTGCTTAGAGGGACTAAGGAAATGTGTTTGGCCTTCTGCTCTTATTGTACCCTCCACAGAAGCTATTTCCAGGGCTAAACTCCCACCAGCTTCCCCCATATCCAAAGGTTGGTTAGAGATATGAACAGGGCTTTTAGCACCTGACTGGTGGCAAAAGTAATCGCAGAAGCTTTTTTTAAAAAAGTACTGAGAATATCCTTCAAATAATGCATGTTAAAGAAAAGTTTAATGCAGTTTAATGGTGGCATTGGATGGAAAGGGAGGGATTGCTCAGGGACCCTCCATATTTGGGGCTGGGTGGACTTTGCTCTAGTGTACAAGTCTCCATCCCAAGACCCAGGTTTTTTCTACACACACACACACAATTCATTCTCCAAGTGTGGGTCTTTGCGTAGCCAACATGCACAAGGGGAACTGGAAGGTTTGCAAAAGTGCAGCAACCATGCTGGCAGGGGATAATGAGAAAAATAGTCTTAACATCTAGAGGGCACCAGTTTGGGGGAAGCTACTCTAGACATAGTAACAAGGCTCAAGGCAACTTGCAACATGTTTTTAAAACGTACAGAATATAAAGCACCTAAAAACAATTTTCATTAACATACCACAGCATGACAAGACAACTAAAACTGGTTTTTCATGTACAGTCCCATATGGAGACTATTCCAAACAAAAATGGCCCACTTCCATATCCACCAGAGCACCACAAAGAGAACTTGGGCTTTGTGCTGAAATCAATAACAGTTGTATACTTGCCCACATTTCTACTAAAACATCCATTACATGAACAGCTTTTGATGGACACAAACTCAATTCAGGCATGGCCTTGCTCTGCTTGGGAACTTCCTCTAAGCCAGAAATAGGATGCAGGGCAAGATGGGGGAGCCTTGGGCTCGATCCAGCAAGGCTGCACTTTGGTGGTTACGACTTACTGGTCGCGGCTGGGTGGTTTCCTGAGCTGGTCGGCAGCCACATGGGCAGAGAAGTTGAAGAACTGCATAACGTTCTCGTAGTAGAGATCGGGCACAGCGTCATACTGCCAAGAAGCACATTTCATCAGACGGGCAGAAGGGAGATTGGAAACAGCCCCAGCCCAGCTACAGTTACTGCCCTAGAGCAGCCTTCCTCAACCTGCAGCCCTCCAGATTTATTTATAATCCTAGCTGGCTGCCTTCCCTACTATACACCAAGCTGGAAAAGGGCACTCCGAGCTGCTGAGATCACCCCCAGACTACAAACCAGATCCTTCAGGCAGAGTGCAACCTCATGGGCCATGCTGGGTTGGAATGGTGGGGGTTGTAGTCCAATGTATCTGGAGGGGACTGGGTTGGGGGAAGCCTGACCTAGATTTTTCACTCACCCCCTTATACAGGTGTGCCTACCCCACCCCCTGTCAGTGCTGCAGGAACAACTCACGTCATTGAAGACTTTGTCCAGCTCTTTGGGGTCCATGATGAACTTGGGGTAGCCGATCATGTCATAGATGGCGTCTGCTTTCTCCCGGGCAGACCACCGTGTCTCCTCATCCATCCACTGAAGGCTCGCCAAACTCTCCTCGAAGGCCATTTTGATCTCCGAAATCATTTCCTCGGCCTAGCAGGAAAGAGTACGCAGGGGTGGGCGAGTGCCCCACAACCCCTTCCCTTTGGCAGGAGCAGGGGTCTTTGGAAGTGATCGGGGCAGAACGATGCTGTGGAAGGAGGAGGCAGCACTTACAATCGTCTTGCTGTCTTCAGCGAAGGTGGCTTTCACGAACATGGCCCCCAGAGCAAAGCCCAGGTTGTTGTCTGTGTCGGTGATGCAGTACTTCCAGCGGGGCAAACAGGTCTGTTGGGGGGAGAGGATGCAGCTTCCGTAAGCAAAGCTCAAGCGTGAGGGAAGGAGCCCTTCCCATCCTGAGACCACAGACAGCGACTGCTGCTCGGGGCAAACGTTCCTGGGCTGCGTCAACAAACAGCCTGACTCGGGAGAAGGCTGCTTCAGCAGCTCAAGCAGGCTTCCCCATCCTGGTGCCCTCCAGACATGTCGGACTACAACTCCCATCATCCCCCAGCCAGCTAGAATAGCCTTTGGTCAAATGTTTTAATTCAGTTTTATGTATTTTATTGTTTATTGTTGTTCCCCGCCTCAATCAAAATGGAGAGGCGGGTAAGAAATAAATTTATTATTATTGTTAAAGTGAATTTTTAAAATCCAACCCCCAAATGAGGCAATAACTTTATTAGGGACCAACCAAAAGAGAAAGAGTGTGTGAGTGTGACTGCAAGCTTTCAGGTTTTCCCCATCATGATACAAGAGAGCAAGTGGGTGTGGGTGTCAAAAATGGCCAGAGGTTGTGGCCATAGCCTGGTGAAGAGTTCTGCAGGACTCAAAAGCTTGCACACTTTTGGGGTGAGTGCAGCTTAAGAAAGAAAGTGAATGTAGGGCTGGGAACATACATAAATAAGGACTGTGATGCAGCAGCAGAGGGAGCTCTTGGGCACATCATGTGAGGAAGCTGGGCAGCCAGGCTATTCGGGGCGCACGCATGGCCAGGGGAGAGTGGCAAGGACGGTTCCTCCGATTGGGTGGAGGGAGAAGGAGGAGGGGGCCGCCCACAATGGCCATTCCTCATCTCCTTCCTGCTGTGACGTTTGAGGATACACACAAATCCATCTCTGGGCGGGTTTTGTGAACCGCCCAGAGAGCTCCGGCTATTGGGCGGTATAGAAATGTAATAAATAAATAAATAAATAAATCACTTCCTTCTCCGCAGATGGCGTGTGTCTCTCGATCACACCCCAAAATCTCTTATGCAATTCCCAAACCAGTCCAGCTCCGAGAAGGAGCCATTTCCAAAAGGGCTGGACTGGAGACATCCTGCCGGTGAAACACACACTCTCCCCCCCACCCCCACCCCCAAACGAGCGGTAGGCCTCTGCCCAAGGCGCCCCTCCCCCGCCCCCCATCCTGTTCTCCCCCCTGCTCGTGCCTCACCTTCTTGGACCCATACAGGATCTCCAGGAACTTCTCATCTGCGTCTTGGAAGCGCTGGTCCAGGAACGCCGCCCCTTTCCTTACCAGATGCCAGACCATGTGGTTGTGCAAGACTCTGCGACAGGAGGAGAAAAGGCTTGAGGGCTTCTGGACCTCTCCCAGAACCCGCTGGGGGGGCCTCACCCCCAAGGGTGCGTGGGTGGCAAGCGCCATTAACTCCTGCTGCATAAGGCAGATGCTGCAACACACACGTACACACACACACACACCCTGCTCCCCCAGTCAAGCAGGGCCTTTCACATCTACTCTTCTGTCTGCAGTGGGATGGGGGAGTGAACAATAACAACAGCCAGATGTTTTCCACAGTGGCAGGTCATATGATGTGCATTCTGCAACGTCTGGATGTTGGGGTTTCCAGTCCAAGTTCCTAGCTCCCAACGAGGGCAGGGACAGATGCTTCCACCTGTGCCTGGTCCAGGGTTTTGAGGACAAGACAAGTCTGTCTTGCCACCGCCAGGGTCAGCAGCTGCTCTTCACCCTCTTCCTCCTCCTGGCTCCCGCTTGCTGGCTCGGCAGGCAGAGAGCCAGGGATCGAGGAGGCCGTGGTGGGCGTCTCCTGCTCCTCCTTCTCACAGCCACCACCCTCTGGGCCAGAGCGAAGGACAGGTGAACAAGTAGGCTGCATATATGAAGAGCAGGTCTAGGGCGCTCTCGGCAATGGGTCCCTGCTGGGGTGGGGCTGCTACCCTGGCCATGCCGCCCCGGGCTTCCGCCCAGCCGGCTCGCCCGCCCACCTGCCCACACTCACTGCCTGTCGGTACTAAGGATGAGGGAGGAGACTTGTTCCAGGTATTCCTTGGCGTAGACCACCACCGGCTCGGACTCGTTGATCTCGACGGGGTGGAAGATGGCGTTGAGCAGGGGCATCCAGTCGACTGCTGGAGCAAGGCTCTTTGGGGGTGGCAAGAAGGAGTAGGAGAGGAGGAAAGAGAGGAAGGGATGGAAATCATTGAAAGGTTCGTCGTTTTCATCTTTCAACGTTTAATAGGCTGACATATTATCGTCGCTGCTCCTTGTTGTCTGGACCGGAGCGAGAGGCAGGTGAACAAGCAGGTTGCAAGGGGGAAGAGGAGGAGGAGGAGGAGGAGGAGGAGAAAGCCCGGGGGGTTGTCAGGGGGGCCCCCACACCACGCCGACCCATGCCGCCAGCCCTGCACAGACGTCCGCTGGCTGGTCAGCCCCAGCTTCCCCAACAGGTGGGTCCACGCCTGTGTGTGTAAGAGAGAGGCAGGCTCCAAGCCTCAAGAAGCCGCCTGCCCTGGCCGAGCCCTTCCTCACCTTGAGCTCCCCGGCAGGCATCTTGTGGTAGATCAGTTCCTCGTCTCGCCGCTTCTCCTGGGGGATGGTGACGTTGGCCAGGGCCGTTTCAAAGTCCAGGATCTGTTGCATCTGCCTCCGGACCTCCGGCTCGTCCTGCCCGCCAACGAGAATGGCCAGCTGGACCATGAAGTCCAGGTACGCAGTGAGCACCTGCATCACAGGTGAGGCGGAAGGGACACAGGTGTGGGCGAGTTAAAACCCTCAGAGAAAAGACGCCGCAGCTGAGGGCATATTCAACCTTTTACAGCGGTGGTGAGGGAAAAGCACAAAATCCGAAAAACCGCCGATGATCAAGCAAAAGGGGTGTGAGGCCCACAAATCCCTTCCGACTGAGATCCAGCGGGCACCGGCGTTACTCCAGTCTTGGCGTCTGCTGCAGACTAAATTCTAGCCTCTCTTTTACTGGCATGTCTGGCTTTCATTGCAATTTGCCTGTCCCTTAATTCGTGGTGAATCTCTCGAGGTGGAGCGCTTTGTCAATTTCTACAGCAAGTAATGAAACACGCAGCAGCTCATGCAAAATTTAGGGTGGGTGCCTCCCCTGGGAACACCACGCTCCCCGTGCCACAAAGCTGACGGTCCGTGTTTTGGAGCTAGGGTTCTGTGCAGAGGGCCAAGCTGTGTGATATTAAGTTTTGGAATGTTTTTAGGATGTTTTAAGGATGTTTTAATCATGTATGCTATGTTTTTTAATGCGTTTTATATCCACTGTTGTTCCCCGCCTCGATCCAAGTGGAGAAGTGAATAAATAATAATAATAATAATAATAATAATAATAATAATAATAATGAGAATCTTTAACCTTTAAAACACCCACACATACACACATACACACACAGAGAGAGTTAGATATACTCCTACGTTAACACCATCTCAGCAAAAAAAAAGCAAGGCGGAGTTAAGACAGGCCATGAACTTATGAGCAGCAGGATTTGAAACCAGGAGGCGAAAGGGAGCTCGACACTTACTTTCTCGTTCTGCGTTTTGTTGAGATAGTAATCTCTGGACGGCAGCCCCAGTCCGGACTGGTCAAGCTGGAGGAGCAAGAGAGAGAAAACAAGAGCAAACGTACGGTGCAGGTGAGTCGGGAAGAGATTTTTTAAAACATTATTTTATTTATTTGTTACATTTCTATACCGTTCAGAAGCTGAAGCTTCTCTGGTTAGTTCACAAAATATCAAAACTACAAATAGCTCCGGCTATTGGGCGGTATAGAAATGTAATAAATAAATAGAAATGTAATAAATAAATAAATAAATAAATAAATACAGCCTACGACAATTTAAAAGCTTAAAACCACAATTTAAAGTACAACCAGAATAAAACCCAGCAGCAAGGCAGAGGCTTAAACTGCAGATTTAAAACAGCAGAGCTAAAAAAACTAGAATGCTAAAGTGCCCGGGAAAATAAGGGTCTTCACCAGGTGCTGTAAAGCGCACAACATAGGCGCCAAGTGAGCCGCTTTAGGGAGCTTATTTCACAACCAGGGTGCCACAGCAGAAAAGGCCCTCTTCCTGGTAGCCGTTTAGTATCTGTAGCACTTAAAAGTACTTGGTCATGTTGCCTCAAAGCAAAGCCACGTTCCACTGGGGTGTGTATTTTAGCTAGAATGGATGGCATCAAACTGGAGTTTGAAAAACAAAACCAAATTGAGAGAAGTTCATTTTTGTGGCAGAGTTAAAGACTCCCATCAAAACGGGTTCAGGCCCGGAACTGGGCCCCGTCACTATGTGCGCCTTGGAGGAGCGGAAGCTGTCTCTAGGCGCACTTCTAGGCCCCAGGCTTCCTGGACACACCCACCCACCCACCGACCCACCCACCGCTCCCTTCTGCACCCACCTGGATGACATTGCAGCTGGAATTCTTCGAGTCGGCGCTCACGTAGATGGAGAAGAACGGAGAGACGTGGTGGTGAGCGACCAGCTCCAGCAGCGTCTGGTTGAAGTCGTCCTCCTTCCAGGGGCCACTGATGTTCCAGCCGCCAAGCTGGGGGAGCCGGGGGAAGAGAGAGAAAAAGCCCCCCCCCCAAATTAAGCGTAAAGGGAACGGCCAGCTCAACCGGTTTCAAGGAGAGGTGTGCCAGCAAATTGCAATCATCACAACAAAAAGACAGGAAGAAATTGAACAGTAGAACGAGGGCCTTTCATTAATTACTAGAAACAAAAACATGCCACATTGATGCCATTTGTTTTTGATGCTGGGAATATGTTTGCTATTTGTCAGTAGATTTTGAAACAATAAACTCTACAAACAAAAACAGAAACCTACTGGTATTTCAAGCAGCCTGTTTAAACCTGAGTATTGAGCGCTCTCTGTTAACACTCTACTGCAGCCTTCCTCAACCTGGGCCGCTCCAGATGTGTTGGACTACAACTCCCAGAATGCCCCAGCCAGCTGGCTGGGGCATTCTGGGAGATGCAGTCCAACACATATGGAGCGCCCCAGGTTGAGGAAGGCTGCTCTACTGCATAGGAGGGAGAGTGAGGCCAGCCCACCCTCACGGTGAAAAGGGTTCAATCACCTCCCTCCCACAATGCCTCCATTCCCAGTTCTTTTTGCTTTTGAGATTGGAAGCCTGTGGAGACAGAGAATGCTTTGATTAATTGAATCTACGCAGGCTGTTCTGGGAGCCTTTTTGGCCAAAGAATGACATAAAAATACTTAAAATAAATAGATAACGCAGGACAGGGAGCTATAAGACCCCCACGGCTGACACCAGAGTGGATGGCAAGAGTGGTTGAAAATGTGCAAAGCTTCTGTTCTCTTACACCAAGAAGAAAGTTCTACCTTGCACGCTCAACACCCATGGTCCACAGCAGCAGCAGAGAGAGAGAGAGAGCGCGGGCGCTCTGCTCCTGGCCCTGTGTCCCCTTTTACCTTCCAGATCTGCTTCATCAAGGGCTCCGCCTTCAGCTCCTCAATCTTGGTTTCGTTCATGCACGCCTGGTAATAGCGCTGCACTTTGCGTTCGGCCTCGCTGGAGACGGTGGCTGTGGTGTTCTCTGGAGGAAAGGACCAGATCCGCACGTCCATCGTGACGTTTTGTTCAGAGGACCCTCCGCCTACCCAACCCCCACCTGACCAAGCCCTCATAGACAGGCGAGAGACACGGCGGGAGCCATTTTCCACCTCCCCAAAAATCCGAAGCCTACGTTCTGCTGGGCTGCTAACGGGAGCCCTTCAACCCAATTTATGAACAGGACCCCGAGGGCCTCCTCAACCTGTAAGAGGACACCTTGGTTGATGATCTGGGAGTCCAACGGACGCGCTGGTCAGCAACGTGATGTTGTCATGGCCGTGAAACTAAACAGCTTTAGAAGTGTCCGTTTAACCGTTCTCCTAAAGCTGTTTAGCTGTTCTCCATCTTCCTTGTTGCCAAGTCCAATTCAAAATGCCGGTGTCGACTGCAATACCTGAGGCAGCGCCTGTGCTGGGGAGACCCTACCTGGGTATACAATCCCACATCTGAGGCCCTCCTCTGAGAGGTACGGAGGACAGCAGAGACAGAGAGACAGAGAGAGAGCCTTTTCGGTGAGGGCTCCCAAGTGGGGAACGCTCTCCCCACTGAAGTCCACCAGGGGGCAATATTGCCGACTTTATGTCCATTGTTTTATAAGGTCCCCGTTTCTTACTGTAACTGTCTTTTGGCTGTGTTAATTTACGTGTGTGTATTCATTTATTGATTCTATTTCTGCACTGCCCCATAGCCAAAACTCTCTGGGTGGTTCACAAAGATTAAAAACCATTAAAATACATTACAAAAAGTACAAAAAAAGTATTTGCGTAAATAGACAGATAACACACACATGGACAACTTCTATCTAAAAACAATTTTTAAAATGATCAGCCAAAGACGGTGCAAGACGTGATCAAAACTCGTCCTGTGTTGCTAAATGCCTGGGAGTAGAAGGCAGCTGAAATAATGACAGTGTTGGTGCCAGGTGGGCCTGGTCAGGAAGGTCATTCCACAATTGGGGAGCCACCACCGAGAAGGCCCTCCCTTGGAGTTGGCAGCCGGAGGAGGGCCTTGGAGGCTGAGCATAGCGTACGGGTCGGTTCATGCCAGGAGAGGTGCTCCATCGGGCATTGTGGTCCTGAGCCGGCTGTGCGTTCTTCAAAAAGTTATGTTATGTTTTTATTTCGTTGTATTTAGGGGTTGTAATTTTTGTGAGCAGTTCAGAGACCTTTAGCTATCGGGCGGTATAGAAATGAAATGAAAGCCGGCGCCCTCCAGATGTGTGGGACTCCAACTCCCATTATCCCCAGCCAGTTGTAGTCCCACACACACCTGGAGGGCATCAGATTGTGGAAGGCTGGGTTATCAAGCAGAGGAGAAGTTTTTTGGGAGCCAACAGCCCCCAAAATCAGACACTGTCCTTCACACACGGGCGCAGCTAACTTACAGAACTCACCGCTGCAAGACGCTAGCTTCAACCGCCGACAGCACAAGTTTTTAAAGCATTAGGCTGCGTCATGGAGGAGCGGCAAATTGACAACTGTGACCCACAATAGCCAAGCAGAAACCTGCAAGGCGATCTGCCCCTGAATCTTGGGAACAAGGAAGGCAGGGCGGTTGCTTCTGCCCTGTCAAGGGCTGCTCCCGGACGGAGACAGGAGACTGGGATCGGGTGACCCTTTGACCCGAGTCAGCAGGCAGCCATTGCCACACTGTCCACAGACAAGAGCCCCAATGGAGACAGGAAAGAAGCAGGGAAAAACTCACAAAACACAAAGCCTGCTTGTTTGGGGTGGGGGAAAACAGCGAGATAAGGCAAGCAAACAAAACCCAGACCCGTCGCCATAGAGACCCAAGGCTGTTTCCACTTAGCTGGGCTGGGAAGAAACACCCGAGCAGATCGGATGGAGAAAACAGCAGAGAGAGACAATTTGTATGGAGAACTGGGGGTGGTGGAAAACTGCAAGCCGCACCAGGAATAGGATCAGAAAACTGAGCCGGGGGTCCAGTCCTATGCACGGTTAGACAGGAAAAAGTCCTATAACTCCCAGCATTTCCCAGCCAGCCACGCGCCCTAATTCTTCTAACTGGGGTGCAATTGCAGCCTTGATTCATTTAAAGAATCTGAACTCTCCCACTCTTCTGACTTATACTTTCAGGAAAAGGCAACTCTGATACCAAATCTGCTATCCTCATATATGTCTTCCGAAGTCCGGACCGATAGAGAATTTGTCAGAGACTTCTGTGCTACGCTTCCTTTCAGGAGGAAAATTACTGTGAGATTTTTGTGGGCTGTTCCCTGCCTTTGTTTCTGCCTCTGAGGAAGCATTTCGATGATAGATGGATATAGACAAGGGAAATTTTCATATTTCCCTTGTCTAGTAAAATCACAATTAATTAAGGGCTGACAGTAATTGTCAGTTGGGAAATAAGCAGTATTGGGCAATTGTTTATACTGTAAAGTCGGCTGGTGATTTTATGTGATGCGTCTGCAGGATTAGTTTTTAATTAATCTTCGTTATATTAGTAGTTCCGTTTCTTTTACATATCTCACTTGATCCTTGTTTTACTGGTTTTTAATAACTGCTCTATGCACCAATATGTGGAAAGGTCTCTGGATTGAATAAACAATGCTGTCGGTCAGTTGTTTTTTTACCGGCTTCGGCACGACTTGTAACCTTAGCTGAAAAAAAATGTCCAAGCGAAAGAAAGCCACACGCCGGTGAGCAAAGTTGTGCAGCAAAAATGAAGAAGTTTCTTCTCCTGCATTGTGATCTTTCCGGCGTCGGCCGAAGACGGTTTCATTTCCCCGGGCGTTTTAGTCGTTCACTTTCTGCCGTTATCAAATCTGACGCGGCATTTTTAAAACCTTGGCACTGCCGCTTTGGGGTTTCTATACTGTAGTTTAAAACTTTTTGTGTGTTATCATTTTATCGGGCTGCGTTTTCTGGTCTAAGTCGCTGCGAACCAGCCAGAGACCTTGGGCTATTGAGCAGTATTGAATTGGAATAAATAGATAGAAAGAATAGATAAAAGGGAGCCCCCAAAGATCAAAACAGCAAACCCTGGGGAATAGTCACTGTCCCGCGTACCTAGAAGCCCCCCAAAGGCCGGGAAGGGGGCACGGACCACCCTCCTCTAGCAAGCCCCATCACAAGGGGAAACCCCCCCGCCCCAGGACCCCCCAGAAGGCCCCCCGGCCCTTCTGCCCACCCACCTAGGAGGTGCTTCAGGGTGGCCTGATTTTGCTCCCAGAGCTTGTTAAAGGTGCCCCAGCGGGAGTGCCCATCAGGGATGGGGTTGGCCTTGATCCAGCCGCCGCAGGCGTAGCTGAAGAAGTCCTCGCAGGGGTCCACCGTCCGGTCCAGCGAGCTCAGGATGGAACTAGTCACCGAGATGCAGGACTCCGTCAGGCACGGGCCTAAAAGAGATCAACGTCATGGATCCTCGGGTCGGGCTGAAGAACTACCATCCTGTCAAAATCTTGGGGTAGGGAGGGAGAGGGAGGGGGAGGGAACCGGGAGGCAGAAGGGCTGAAGCTAGGTGGTGGAGCCCTTGCACTGCATACACAAGGTCCTAGGTTCAATCCCTGACATTTCCAGGTAGTGAGGTGCAGGATCCCTGATAGGTTATGCCTTCACTAAATGGCTGTGCTCTTAGGGGAAGGGTCTATAGCTTAGCGGTGGATCCCCTGCTCTGCATGCAGAAGGCCCCAGGTTCAATCAAGCGTCTCCAATTCAAATGACCAAGTTGCAGGTAATGGAAAAAACCTTCTGTGTCTGAGGCCCTGGGGAACGGCATAGACAATTGTGGATATACAGACAATATTGGGTTAGCTGGGCAGACAGTCTGACTTAGTACAAGGGAGCTTCTGATGTTAATGGAAAACAGACAGCCCAAGATGGACCAGAGCAGGGCCACTGAACCGAGGGCCACGTTCCATTAGTGGGCGGGGCTGAAGGCAAAAGGGGCGGGGTGCCAAATGACTGACACCAGCAGGCACATTGCAGCGTAAAGCCCTTCCTGCCAGTAGGAATTTCAACATTTCGGAACGGGGGAACCAGGCACAGAAAAACCAGGACAGCGCTATTGACTCACGGGTCCGGTACTGGAAGAACAGGATGCAGACACAGGCCAGGAGGCCCAGCGCCAGGGCCGTCGTCAGCCCCAGGAGGCGTTTCTCGATGTGCGTCCGCTCCGCCCAACAGCTCTTGCTGCTCCCCGGCCCACGGAAATTCACCTAGGAGGGGGAAAGAGGCCGGCCAGAAATTAGCTTCTGCTGCAGAAGGCGCCCGGCAGAGCGGTGGGACCCTCCCACCATGGCAATTTGTTTGGGAGGTGGGAGGATGAAGTGAGAGTTCCCCCCCACTCCACTCATCTCGTCTGTTGATTGGCCTCAGTTTCCCACATCTGTAAAATGGAACTAACAGAAAAATCAACCCTGAAAGCAAAAGTCTGCTGCGAGGAGGAAGCGGAGCAACCCTCAGGAAAAACACCGGCGGTCTAGAAGCGTCCGACAATGAGGACATCATCTGTGGGGGGGGGCCAACAGGAGTCCAGGGAACATCTGGGCTGACCCGGCGGGCGGTGGCCAGCTGGGCCTGGGCCAAGGACACACGCCAGCCTCCTGCCAGCGTTGCTGCTTGGGTGAGGTCAGTCTCGGGTGCGTCCCACACGTTATAGCCAGCACACGCGAGCTACAACTGGCGCCGGAGGACAGATCCCTTGGGCCGGCTGCTGAATGGCGAAGGATCCGGAGCCACCTGTCCGGCCGGGTGGTTCATGCGCAGCTCCGTTCCGCCGGCTGCGCGGAGGGAGGGGAGGCGGGGCGGCTGTTGCATCATCCTTGGATAAGGGAAGGGGGGCCAGGGACGCCGACCTTCGCCTCGTTGCAAAACTCCAACGGGAGCAAAGGTGCCCGGCAGCGGCTCCCGGACTTCCTCGCCTCCGTTGAAGATTTAAAGCAGAAAGACGACACTTTGCACACAAAACGTCGTCACGCCGCCTTGGAGAACGCCCTAGCTGCCAAGGGGAGGGGATCTGTCCCGGAACGGCAAAGTGGCGGCACAGCTGCGGCAAGAGGTTTGTTTGGGGGCAGCAGCAGCCGGTGGCTGACGGACGGGAGGCCCCGGGGTGGTCGGGCAGAGGCCCAGCAAAATGGCAAAAGGAACAGAATTATGGGGGCCGCCGGGTTGGGTTCCCAACTGATCCGCTCGGGGATTCGCATTCGCAGGTGGTGAAACGGGGAGGACATTGGAACACGCTGCCTCTGTGTCAACAGGACCCTTCTCCTCCTCCCCAAAACCAAAGCTTCGTTTGGCCAGCATTGCAAGGATTTCTGGTCACACCTACAGGGAAAACGCCCGGCTCGTTCCAAAAGCCTTCAAGTTCAAGCCGATACAGTTCCTTGCTTCTGCTTTGGCTGCTTAGTTTTGGGCGCCTTGGATTCTTCCGTTACGAATCCACGTCGCCGTTCATCGCCGTTGACGCTTCTCGGCTCCTTTGCCACTGGATTTGGGGTTCTTTTGTTGCGAGGAGAGAAAAAAAGACTCTCGGCTTTTAACCACGGTCGCGAGGTGAGCTGCTCTGGGGCGTGCAGCTGAGAAGACGCAAACGCAGCACGTTTAGCTGAAGGAAACAGGTTTGAGCAACGGGGGCAGCAGCAGATGAACGAAAGGCGCCCAAGGGCTCGTTCTAACCCCACGGACCCCCGGCCGGGCCCTGGCGAGGACTTGACCGGCCCCTTCGCCAAGGTCTTTCTTCCTTGCCTTTTGCTTGAAGAAGAGCGGCAGCAGCGCTGCAGGGCCAGGCCGGGCAAACGGAGCCCAGAGGCCGAGGGCCACGGTTTCCAAGCGAACTCCAGAAGACAGACGGAGGGAACGAGGGAGCCGGAGGGGGGGAAGAAGAGGCCGGGGGGCGGACAGCAACCGGGATGGGGTGTGGATTGGGGCGGGCCGACACAGAGAGACCCCCTGTCAGGATTACGCCAGCAAGCATCGTGGGTGTGTGGAAGGAAGACCTGCTCAACCTGGGCTTCCACGACTTCGGCTGTGGGCGGGCAACGTGGGCAGTGAGGAATCATGGGAGTTGTAGGCCAGAATTGTCTGGAGGGTCACAAGTTGTCTCCTCCTCCTCCTCCTCCTCCTCCTCCTCTTCCTCCGGTTTAGGCACCTCGGGGAGGCTAGAAGCCCTTCCCCTGTTCACAGTTCCCGCCGGATCCAGATCACGTTTTCCTTCAGCTCCAACGGGCTTATCAGCCTGGCCTTCGAACTGGGCCTGGCTGTCAGTAGCCAGAAGTTGGTAGCCATCAGCCATGCTAGCCTGGGCGCAGGTAGCCCCCCCTCCCCACACCTCCTCTCTAGAGAGATTTATTTGCATGGTGATGCATGGAGCCTGCAGCTGCTCCCTGGCTGTTGGATGATGGGATTTGCAGTCCCACGCAGCTAAGGAAGGCTGCTCTAGGCAGACGCTTTCCCACTGCAACTTGGGTTATTGCGCCTTCTGGAATCCTCGGGCGGAGACACCATGGGGAAAGGGCAGCGACGCGGCAAAACCAAATCAGCCGCTTCTCGCTCACGGCTGAGTTGTTTCTACAAATCAAGCAGCTAGTCCCCAAGGAGGAGGATGGCCCAGGCTCTGGGCACAGGAATAGGAGAACCACTCGACAGGGTGGGGTGACACCGGGAGAGCGACTGAGGAGGAGAACAATAATACAAAAATGGGAGAAAACTGGACTGCGTCGGGCAAGTTAAGCACGGGCAAAGCGTGGGAGAGCCCTGCTGGCTCAGAGCGTGGCCTTGCCGTGGGGCTTTGGCGCTGGGGGCAGGGTGCCCTTTCCTGAGAGTAAAGACGCAGCCGCCCCTCAGGGGAGAGGCACAGGGAAGCCCCCGGCGGTCTCTGCTCAGGAAGAGCCACAGGGAAGCCAGCTGGGTCTAAACGCAGTTTCCCCAACGTAAGGCCAGCCCTGCGAGGTAGGTCAGTGGCAGACCCAAAGTCACCCAGTGGTGCTCCTGACCAAGCTGGGGCTTGGATTCGGGTCTCCCCAGCCCCACGCTCGAGCTGCGTTCCTGGCTACCCCGCCGGCAGGCCGCCCGTGGCCAAAGGTGCAGTGCGCCTTACCTGGACGCCGTTGGGGTAGACCTCCTCCCCCTCCATGGAGTCCACCAGCTCCTCCTCGTCCAGCGTGGCTCGCTTGTACGTCGACATCTGAAAGGCCAAATGCAGAACGGCGTCCCTGAGCCTCTCCATGGTACCTGGGGGGGACGGGGGGGGGACGGACCGCCCGAGGGGCCACGAAGGGCTCAGCTCGGCCGGCGGGGGCCAGAGCGCCGCCCTACACCCTGGACGCTCATCCTGCCTGCTCCAGAGGCCCAGCTTCAGCAGTGGAGCCGGCGGAACAGGAACCGGCCAGGGCACTGCGTCCACCAGCCGCCTTGCGCACCCCGGGCCTCTGCAGCCTCCTTCCTGGGGGAGCGGGGGGGAGCGGGGCCGCTGCCACACAGGCCTCCCTCCCACCACGTTGCGTGTTCTCCCACGGCTGCAACGGAGTTTCTAGCAGCTTTGAGATCTAAAGTTACTAAACAATTATACAGTAGGAGCCGCTAAAGCCGCCCGCCCGTCCGCCCCCCCTTCTGTCCCAGGGATGGGCGGGGGGGGGCAGCTTACGCAAGCCCCACTTATGTAAATGTTCCCTTCCAACCCTCGGAAGGTCCCGGCAAACACAGGCGTGCACGCAGCCGCCGAGGTGTTTGCGTTCCCCCTCCTCCCCTTCGCCGGAGAACGGGGCCCGGCGAGAGCCGCTTCCCTGCAACGGAAGGGCTGCCAAGGCAGCCCGAAAACAGGAAGCGTGATAAAGGCGGATGGCTGGCCGGCCTTTGGGCAGCGACATTCCTCGGCGGGGACGTGCCCCCGGAGGGCCGGCCCCAGGCGCTCTTGGACCGTCCATGGCTTGCCCCGATGGCTCTGAGCCGGCGTGCTGGGAGCGCTTGGGCCAGAGACAGACACTGCGCCCAGGCGGCTCAGAGGCAGAGCGGGGGGGGGGGGGGGCGTCACAAAACCCTGCTCCTCCCCCCCCCCAAAAAAAACAGGCACCAAAGAGATCGCAAGACGCACAACCCTTGCGTTGCAAGCAGCATCTCAGGGAGCCCACCGGGGCCGGCAAGGGCAAAGGGCAAGATGGCGCCCACTCCCATTCAAGGCCCAAAGGCCAACTAGACGGGCGAGCTGAGCCTTCCTTCAGTCCTGGCGAAATAGGATGGCTTCTTCTAGCCCCCTGGAAGGAAAACAGGCTAGTTGGGGGGGGGGGGGCGGGCTGCTGAGCACACAGGCCTCTCCCCCTGCCCCTGGCTGCCACCTCCCTATATCTGCTGCCTGAGTCACCTTGCCTCGTGGTCAGGCCAGCCCCGGAGCCCACAGACACAGGAAAGCCAGGGTTCCATAACCCACAACTCAAGTCACACCGTGTCTCTCTCTCACACACACACTCTTTCTCCACCCAGGCCCAACCGCTCGGCGAATTCTCTTTGGCAGCCCTCGCCGTGCCGGTGAACTTATTGACGCCGCCGGGTCTTCATGCGGCACCCGGGGCGTAAGAGATCCAGACCAAAGCAGCTCCCAACTGGGAGGCCTGGAACGGGGCCGGCTGGCTCAGAAATCAAACGGCCGCTGCTCACCTGCCTGCCAGAAGCTCAGCTCCCGTTCCGGGGCGGGGAGGCTCCCTGGTCCGCCAGGTCTCTCGCTGCAGGGGAAGGTCCGAGCCGAGTCAGGCCGGCGTAGCCAACGCTGGGCACCCGCAGGCCCAGGGTACGCAGCTCCGAAGAGAGCCCACGGCCGAGAAGCGGAGCCCCTGCATGGCAGGAGCTCCTGGGCTCCCCATCCAGCCACAAAGAGGCCAGGCGGCACAGCTGCACAGAGCAGGTGACACGGGGATTCTGGGGGATGTGTGTGTGTGCTGGGAACCAGGACCCGCCATTTGCATGACCCCTGCCTGTAATTCTCTCTCCCACGGGGAAGAGGAAGTAGCAGTCAGGTGCTCCCCCTATCACGGCCGAATCCACCCCTCGCTCCGGCTGCAACACCCACTGCTGAGGACCTCAGAAGACAAAGTAGCTGCCATCCCCCTGTGCTTAGCTGTAACGGCATGACCGACTCTCCTTTGCAACTAAGACTCTAGTGTCTGAATTGCCTTTTTTCCTTCTCCCTCCCAATCCTCTTTCCTCTTATGTCATGTCTTTCAGTTTGCAAGCCTGAAGGCAAGGACTGCCACTTTTCTTATGGTTGGAAGGTACTCTGGGAGCCTGAAGGCTGGGGTAAAAATACTATCGTTATTAGACGGGTGACCCTGAAGGACTGAGTCGTACGTACGCTGCTTTGACTTCGATCATAACAGAAAGGTGGAATGCAAATGCCTCGCGCACGTGGCTGGGCAGGGTCAAGGGGGATCCAGCCAATCTAGGTATACTGCCTCTGACCTTGGGGCTTCTAATTTAGCCCACCCTGGCCCTAAAGACTGATGGGAAAAAACAACAGATGTGGCAAAACCCCAATTTGCCCCCCCCCCCCCCGACCACCCCACCCTTAATCCCGGCACTCAGTTCAAAACCTTCCGGTTGCATCCTGACATTTAGAGGCAGCGGAGAGAGCAGGGTTTGGTTACAACTTTAAGCGGATCAGCACTGCAGGGAGCTCCGGTTACATGATCAACAAGAAAGGAATGCCGTCCCCAAGACAGAGGAAGGAGAAGCACGGAGCGCCTTGGTCCGGCAGGGCCACCCAGGAGAGGCCCTGATCCTGCACAGCTGTTGCTCGCTGAGCCCCAGCCTTGGCCAAAACACCATCCCCGCAGCAGTGAGCAGGACGCGGCTCCCGCGGAGAAACGGTGTGGACGTGTTGAGCTGTCTGTCAACAAAGCAGGGCAGAAGGTTTTCCCACCTCTGCATCCATCCGTAAAAATCCATTAGCAACGTGACTGGGGGATCCAGTCCTGTCCGGGCCAGGGAGCCCCAGAGCCGTGAGCCAACGCTTTTCGGGTTCCTACGGTCCTTACAGACGCCTGTCATTTCTGCCTCCCTCTCCACCCCACGACCCCCGTCCCACACACTTTCCCCACTCTTAGGGGTGCCCACCATTGGCACATTAAGAGGCCTTTATGTTTCCCCTGTAACATTTTAAAAGTGTATAGAACAACGTTCCCCAGCTTGCGCTCTCCAGATGTGCTGGACTACAACTCCCAGCATCCCCTAGCCAGCCACGAGCAGAATGCTTCCATCTGCTGGAAACCCACATCTGGAACGAGCGCGCGAGGCCTCCGGGGCAGAGGCTGCCCTTCCGCGGCTTGCTCGAGGTAGGGCCGGCGTGATGGGGCAGCTGCCCCGGGCCTCCACCCAGCAGGGCCCCACAGAGAAGTGCGCCTCCTGTTCTTCCCCATGGCAAGCTGCTCGTTCGCTCCAGCCCAGGCCATTGTGGCGGGGAGGAGGAGGAGGAGGAGATGCCACGGCCCCCTTGCTCACTGTCTCCGTGGCTGCCAAGCAAGCAAACAGGAGCAAGGAAGAGGAGGAGTGAGAGCAGCTGGTGGCCAAGGGGGTGAGACGGTAGACGAGGGGGTCATGCTCATGGGCCCTCCAAGACGTGGAGCACGGTCCTCTTTCTCGGGGGCTGCGGGAGGACAGAGGACCGTGTACACACTCTACGCATGGGTCTCTCATCCCTGGAAGATGCGCAACATCTCGGATCTCTCCTGCCTGATCGCGTCCTCTTCGCCATCCACAGCAGGAACTCAAAAAAGCGGACGGGAACAGAGGAGACCAGGGCGGAGGCTGAGATGGGCCGGCAAAGCAGCCAGAGGCAAACCACGCTGGGAAACGAGCACAGAGCTGGGGCGGCGAAGTCATCAGGGCACCGGCCGCTGGGGGCGCACACAGGGGAGAAAGGCAGGTACGGGGCCTGGATCCCACGCAACGCTTCGCGGTGGGAGGACGGAGGGGGACCAGAATAGGGTCAAGAGCGGGGCGCTTGTTGAGGACCATGGGAGCGGCACTATCGATTCACCCTCACCGTGCCGACCAGACGATCTTTCAACGCCGCAAGCCCACCACGGGACCGTGCACGCGGCAAACCAGGCCGGCCAGGGAGAGCTTCTGGCTTCTGCAAGGACTCCTCGTTTCAGCAAAGGAGAGGTGACGAAAACCCGGCATTAAGTTCTTAGAGCAAAAATCCCAGGGGGATTTCCTGTTTTGGAGCCGCAACACACCAGCAGCTGGTGCCCTCTGAAGGTGTCGGGAGTGCAGCTCCCATTCTCCCCAGCCAGAGCCACAGGGTGACATCTCCAGAGGGCCCCAGGCTGGGCCGGTTTGCAACTGCGACGGGGACCTTGGGCTGCCCGAAAGTCAAGGGCCAGGCTGCCCAGACATCCTGGGCGCACGGTCACGAGGGCACCAAGAGGCCGGATGCGGGCATCTCGGGCGGCAAAGGGCTTTGGAGCTCTCCCCGCGGATAAACACCAGGCAAAGGCCTGGTCCCCCAGCCTCCAGAGGCAGAAGAAACAACAGGGACACGCAGACAGAGAGAGAAAACGCCCCTGCCAAACGGCGGAGGGGGGAGGCCAGCCCCCGAGGAGGAGACGTCAGAGGAAGAGGCCGCAGCCGCACGGACCCACCCGCTTCTCACGCTTTCCACCCCCCTTCCCCGAGGTGCCCGAGGCAGAGTTTGCACAGCTGAAACAGCCCTCCGCCCACGCTCCAAGCCCGGCCCGGCCGAGAAAGAAAGACGCGAGAGCCTCTCCGGAGGAGGCGCCCATGCCGGGCGGCTCCAGGCCCGTTCCTGGCTTTGTCTTCCCTCCAAGCCCTCTAGAATGCTGGGAAAGCTTCGTACCCAGGGGAGGCCCTCCGGGGGTCGCAGGGCAAACAATGCCGCACGGGGTCAAGCCGAGGAATGCAGGGGTCAGCACCCTGCCCCCCCCCGCAGCACCACCGCCACCCCCCCCCCCCCCGGAAAGTTCCACTGACTCAGAACAAAACATGCGCTAAGTGCCGGGAGGAGAAAGGGCAAGCGGCCACACGCAGATGCGCAGCCGGGGAGGCGGATTTTCCCGGGAAACGCTGGAATTCGGAAACGCCACACTGGGAAAGTTCCCTAGGTAAATTCAGGCTCTTTTCCAATCTGGACCAGGGGGAAATTCTGATGCCCCAGAGAGTCGTCTCATTCAGCACTGTCTGCTTTACTCATATTTAGTAAACAAAGCTTTAAAACACACACACACACACACACACACACACACACACACACACACCCCACACACCCAGGGTTGTTGTTTTGATTTTGCCACGATACCTCCTAGGTATTTGACCTGACACATTTGAAGGGGGGAATTAAAGCGCACTTAATGCGATTTAAACGCTACATTATGCAGAAAACGGTTGTTGGAATACTTTCAAAAATTTAAAAGCCAGGAGACGTTCCTTCCCCCAGGCGCTGTTTCAATGTAACAAAAACAAGAAAGGTACTGAAAGCTGTTGGCACAAGGGATACATGTCAGCAACCCGTAAAGACTGGTCTCTTCCGGCAGGCCTACCCAGGTGAGTTTTAAACCTAAGAATTTTAAGATGCTGTGATTGTTCTTTTAATGTTGTATTGAATTTATATGCTCTTTTAACTGATTTTATGTATTATATTTTATTTCGTGTTGTTCCCCACCTTGATCCAAAGGGAGAGGCGGGTAATAAATTATTATTATTATTATTATTTACCACATATGACGGGTTTGACAACGACTCCAACTTTTTCAGCAGAGTTCAGGTCTCGTCCACAGAGTTTGTGGGAACACGATCCGTTTCGCTGTGGGGAGCCACGAGTTCTAATTCACACGGAGACATTGATGCAGTTTCAATTACTGCTATGTACTCTTTCTCACATCAAAGGATAATCGCCGGGGGAAATATAAATTACAACCCTGAAATTGTTAGCTTTGCTTAATGCCGCGCTTGCAAAGGCCGTCCACGCATTGCTCCTAAGGAACTTTCGAAGTGGAGAATTCACTCTCCCTCGTGGGCACCGACGAAACGGCCCCGATTCCTCCACGACTGCCCCATTGGGCTGCTATTGGGAAAAGTTGGCATCCCGGCCCAAGGTCCGACCACAAATATTCCACAACGCCGCAACTCTGTTGACCTTGGCCAGACAGGCCGGTCGCCTCCACAGCACGACTGTTTTTCAAAGCCAAATGTTTGTTGTTTTTAAACAGTCATAGTTACTTCGCTTTCGTTCTGTTTTAATTAGATTTAGTTTACATTTTTTAAACTGCAGGCTGACCCTGGAGTTCCAGGACAAAAGCCAAAAGGAGCAGAACTGAGCTCCAAGTTTTTCCCATTTCTAGGAACTTTACCTATTATAAGCCGTCATTCTAATGAATATTGGGAAGGCAGTACAGTGTAGGGTTAGAGCGTCGGACTGGAACTCGGGGAGATCTGGGTTCTAGCCCCGCTTGGCCAGAAAGCTCAATCAGTGATTTTGGGCCATGAAACACTGACTCTCAGCCTGCCCTACCTGACAGGGTTGTTGTGATGACAAAATGGGGGGCAGAGGAGGAAGGAAGGAGGAATGGCTACGTCTTACTCCACGTTTTTGGCTCGGGTGGGAAAGGGGGAGAGGGCGCCTTTCTCCTCCCCCCTCTTCCCAGATGTTTTTGAGGATGTGCGTGTTTACATCCCCCCCCTTTGGCCACAGCATGTGTGTGGGGAATGACCCGCATCAGTTCCAGTCCTGGTGTGGTCGTCGTCCTGTTTTGGGGCGTCCCGGGGAGATACTTGGGCAGCCTGGACACACCTCGTTTTTTGGGGGGCCCCCACTGGGGGAGCGCTGCTTTGGGTTCTTGCAAGGGGATAAAAATGTAATAAGCCAGCATGGGCTACAGATTAGAGTGTCGGACTGCAACAAAGAGGAAACATTACTAGGCGACCTTTGATAAAACAGACCCGACGACTCAGAAAACCCCTGAACCCGGCCTCCTGCGCCTCCCCACACTTTCAGTCTGACTGCCGGAACGCCAAAGACCCAGACAGGGGGCGGTTTTAATCACAGCAGGAGCAGGACTGAGGTCCCCCCAGCGCCCCAATCCACTTTGTGGTTGTCACCTTCTTTGCTAAAAAGCCGTCAAGGTGGCAAGCCGCCATTTAAAACAATAAACCCCTTACCAATAAAAAGAACATTAAGCACCGAAAAACATCAAAACGACGCAATTTCAAAGGCTACACTAGAAACACGCGTCTTTGCACCCTTTCAACGAGCACGTTGGGAAAGAGAACGGATGATCCCATGGGCACGCGGACAACTCTTGTTCCATCCTTTCGTTCCCCGTTTGAGGTCTCAATGCTGCCCCTGTGAATCCTCTAGCGGAAACGGGGCACTGGGCTAACCGCAGGAGCAATGGAGGCCAGACTCTGAGTCCAACCAGCCCAGAGATAGAAAGGTAAAAAGATTTCGTTCGGAAGCTTTTTCTTGCTCGCAGTTGCTTGGTGCTGCCGACGCCGCCCCCCCCCCCCCCGATGGAAGCCATGAACTCAAGTGGGCGTCCGTAACGAAGTCATACACAAGCAAAACCGGGAGCAGGCAAAATGCTCCAGGCCTGCTTTGCAGCAGCCCAGGCAAGAGTTAAGTAGGAGTTGAAACGTTGTCACCAGAAGCAATTACGCAGCTGCAGGCTGGACCTCGTTTCAAACCGGGTCTGCCTTAGCCCCATTTCCTGCATCGGAGGAAGAGTCAGCTGGCCTCAAGCCACAAACACGGTGGCACTGCCCAGTTCCCACGGCAGCCTCTGCCGGCCACGCAAAACGCTAACCCGTGCGGACTCCCGAGCACGCCCAGGCCCACCGCGAAGGAGGGAGCACAGAGGGGTCGGGTGGGTGTGGGTTTATATCTACAAAAAGGAAGCCTGTTTTCAAAAAGAAAGCCGTTTGATAGTGGCAGATCGCAAGGCCAAACAGGCTTATCTGCTCCTTGCAACGTCGGTGGCGAGGCTCCAGCTCAAAGCGTCTCAAACACATGTCAAGGGACCGATCCGCTCACGCCGGAAACTAACCAACTAACCTCTTTACGGACCGCGAGGAACAGCGGCGTCTCCCGCTCCTGGTTGCACCGGAGGAGGGTGAAGCAGAGTGGAACGGCAAGGAGGCAGCGCAGCCCGCGAGAGCCCTCTCCGGAGGCCGAGCTACGCCCCCAGGAGGGGTTTCTCGAAATTCGCCGGCACCGGACGCGCTGCCCACTCTCGGCCCTGCAGCAGGCAGAAATCTCTCGGCGCCTCGGCCCACTCAGCACTCACAGCCCGGGGGGGGGGGGAGACGTTCCCTTCGGAGCACGATCGGGAACGCCCTTGGCGGCTGGCGGCAAAGAGGGAAGTTGGCCAAAGGTGCACCTCCGCCCCAGGTGATTTATGGGCAGCCCACAGCCTGTTCCACCGCAGCCGGGTCTCCCGCTTGACGGAGGCCAGGAGCTGGGCGACGGAGCCCCGCTTTCCATGCAGGCGGCCTCGGGTTCGATCCCCGGCATTGTCAGGCAGGGCTGCGAAACAAAGACGCCGCTCTGGAACCCGGGGAAGCCGCTGCCGGTCAGAGGAGGCCTCCCGCCCCGAGGGCCGCACGCGATGCCACAGAAGACCTCGGGGGCCGCATTTTGAGGATGGGCGGAGCCTAGAGCAAAAAGGGGAGGGGCCAAAATACAAAACCCTCCCAGCCTATTTTAGCTGAAAGCTCTTCCTGACAGGAACGAAAGCGGGCTTAGGAGAGGCGTCTCAACCTGTTAGAAAGGGGACGCTGTGCAAAAGCAGGGAAACGGCCACATGACTGGCAGCTGAGGGGAAGGGGCGGGGCCACCTGGACAACCCCAGAGGGCGGGATTTGGAGCCCAGAATGGTCCACCTTAAATCAGCCCTGGAATCTTACTTTTTCTTTCTTTCTTCCTTGCATTTATATCCCACCTTTTATCCTCCAAGGAACCCAAGGCGGCGTACATAATCCTCCATTTTATCCTCACGACAACAACCCTGTGAGGTAGGCTGGGCCAAGGGACTGTGACCGGCCCAAAGTCACCCAGTGGGCTTCCATGGCCGAGTGGGGACTCGAAGCCGGCTCTCCCGACTCCCAGCCTGACAGCCACTACACCACACTGGCTCTTTGCTTTGCCTTTAGGAGGAGACCACAGCTCAGACCGTGAGAACTGGGACGTTTTGCCTGCAAAAACTTTTCCGGCTGGGGAGACACGTAACTCCCACGAAGAGGAACCCAAACATGCTCCTTCCCTAGAAGTGGCTCAACTTCAAAAGCTGCTACGAGTACGAATTTCTAGGGGCAGCCGGCTGCTCCGGGCGCCCACAGGCCCCTCGCCTAAACCCAACCTGGGAAGCAAAAGCCGGCCACGCTCAAGAGCAGCATTTCTTTCCCCACCTCTTGGATCGGTGCCCCGCACGGCCTGGCTGCCAACGTGAGCGTCTTGGCTCACGCCGGCAGCTTTGCCACCCGCCGGGCTCATTACACAGACTTCCAGCCATGCCCGACGAGGTGCACGAGGCCATGCCAAAAACTTCCTGGGAGAAGGTCCTGGCCGGCCGACGAGACGGCCAGAGCCAGCGCGGGGAGGCGGGTTGACAAGGCCACAGGAGCAAGAGGACACCGTGAACCCCCGTTCCCAAGGCTGGCGGAGGCAGACGTGTGGCGGCAGAGAGGCCTCGGAGAAATAGGGCAAAGCTTCAGGACATGTTGGGGGAAAGGGCCGAGGGTCTGAGACGATGGACGGGGCCTGCAGGTGCACTTCATTGCTTTCTAGGTCTCTACCGGCCTTCGCCAACCATAGAATCATAGATGTCATAGTTATTGGTCGCTTGCTTTAAAGTGTTTCGATCCCGCTGCCCAGCCCAAAAGGTTCCCAGCACGGCTTAGAATCAATTGGTAAACAAGGCAGTCCCTGCCCCTGCAGGCTTACATTCTTAAAGAAGACACGACACAAAAGGAAAAAGGGATGGGGAGGGAAGAGGAAAAAAAGCAGCAGCAGCAAACTTTCACTGGGGCTGGTGGAACGGCCCTGCCTCCCTTCGAACTAGGCACCCTTAGTAGGGCATCCCCCCTCCGTTCCCCTCAAAACATCTGGCGCTCACCTGGTTGAGGAAAGCTGTGTCTTTGCGTATTACTTTCTATTCCCACCACCGCCTGGGAAGGGATTCCGCGTCGAAAGAGAGACGCTCTTCCAGGAACCGAGGAGGGGGGGTCTTCGGAAGGTTCCCAGGGAGCCACGCGCCCGGGGAGACCCCACTCCGGAGCGTAACTTAGCAGAAATGTTTAGGCCGGCCCCAGAGGGGGGGGAGGAGGAGGAGGAGGAGGAGGAGGCTTGGCACACACTCCATGAAGGGCTCCCAGGCGGCTGCGGAGCTTGTGGAGAGGAGACCGTCCAGACGCCGTTCGGATCCAGGGGTTTGCTTCTGAACCCCAAGGTCTGTTTTGGCCAAATCTAGGGGATTTTCGGGGGGCGGGGAGAGAATTGGCTGAGAAACTGCCCAGACTCCCAAACACGCATTCCATGGGCTTGGAAAACTCAGCCTTTCTCTGTGTGTTTGGAACAGCCTGTTCCTGCCTGCTTATGAAGTGAGGGGGATTTCAGGGTCTCTCTTCGTGTTCCCAGAGAGCCACGCGGAAGCCTACCTGCCCTCTATCCGTTGCGGGCAGCCTTCCAAAGGGTGCAGCAGTACAGCCGGCAAAAAGCCTGCCTTTGTCCAGCAAAGGGACCAATCCACACCCACACCCACCCACAACCCCAAGAGCAGCCCGGTTGTCGTTCCTAGCCCTCTGCCCCGTCTTCTCCACCCTAAAACTCCCACGGCCGGCTTACGTCCAAGAAGCAGAAGCCGTTCCATCGCTCTCTGCCTGAAAGGGTGCCGGAAGAGTTTCATTTGGACCGCTGGGGGCCCGGGAAGGATGTGCGCCACCACCGGCCCGGCCCGGCCCAGCCCGGCGCCCCCCTCGACTTGTGCCTTCGCGAACTCTCTAGAAGTTGCAGACAGACCAGCTGTAACCTCTGGACAATACTGCACTCGATAGGAAGGCGGCTTCTAATGTTCTTGCTTAAATGAGCCCCTTTTTCAGAGCCATGAGGACTAGAAACTTAGGGAAGGGCCATAGCTCAGTGGCAGAGTCACTGAGGCAGGTCCCGGGTCTCCAAGGTTTTCAGGTAGGGCTAAAAAAGCATGCACACACACACACACTGACCGTCTGAGACCTGAGCTGCTGCCGCTGCCAGTCAGTGTCAGCAACACCAGGCCAGATGGACCAGGGGCGGGCAGGTATGAGGCCGCTCCCCCTATTGGACCAGGGGCGGGCTGGGAAAGGCCTGGCACACACGACTTACAGATGTGCCTCACAGCAGCGGCTCCGGGCCGCTTGGCAAACAGCGGCCTATTATGAACAATGCAAATGCGCCCAGCTCCGTAAATAGCTCATTATCACAAATGCAGCGGCTGCCGTCCCTCGCTCGCCGGCTCCGCCCGGTTCAGGCTGCCTTTCTCCGCCCGTCCTTCCTGGCAAAAGGCTCTGCCAATCCCGGAGCCCGCGCTCCTCCAAGACTTGGTTCAACTGTGGGCCGGGGTCTCAACACACACACACACACACACACACACACACACACGGCTTTGGGCGCATGCCCGGGGGGGGGGGGGGCGGCCAAAGCCACCGCTGCACACACGCCACGCCGTTCCCCCCACCCCCGGAATGCTCTTTAGAACAGCTCTTCCCAGCCTGGCGCCCTCCAGATGGTTGAACTACAGCGCCCAGTGCTGGCTGGGGTTTATGGGAGTTGTAGTCCAACCATCTGCAGGCTGGGGGACGGCTGCTTTAGAAGGTAAATTAAGAACATGAGAACATCAGAAGAGCCCTGCTGGATCAGACCGAGGGTCCATCTAGACCAGCGCTCTGTTCACATAGTGGCCAACCAGCCAGGGACCCACAGGCAGGGTACAGGTGCAACAGCACCCTCCCACCCATGTTCCCCAGCAACTGGTGCACATAGGCTGACTGCCTCGGAGCACACAACCATCAGGACCAGGACCATGGATCGCCTTCTCCTCCTCCAGGAATTCATCAGACCCCTTTTTAAAGCCACCCAAATTGGTGGCCATCACTCCATCTTGTGGCAGCGAGTTCCGGAGTGTAACCCTGCGCTGTGTGAAGACGTCCTTCCTTTCACTTGTCCTGAATCTCCCACCATTCAGCTTTGAACCCTGTTTGAGCTGCCCAGGCTCCCGACCCACGTGGCCGGAGCTCAGGGCGCTCAGCACCCTCGCCCAGCGCCCAGCATCCTTCAGCGGGGAAAGCCGCGGGCCTGCCGGCAACCTCAAGCAGCCCCTCGCTGACGCAACGCCCCACTCCCCAGCGTGGAAAGGGCCGGGCCGAGAACAGGGCCATAAAAGGCCTTCTGGTCCTGGGGGAAAGAAACGCGGTGGTGGTGGTGGGCGAACACACACACGCGCACACACACACAGTTCGGCGGCTCAGATCTGGACGCAGCTGTTGGGAAGCTGCTGCTGTGTTCTGGCTGGGTTGTCAGGCGTCCCGTCCCCACTCCACCCCAACGCCAATGTTTCGCCATTTCTTGGCACACTGCGCGCGCGCACATCACCGAACTGCGTCAGCGTTCAAGAGGCCGGGTCCCTGTGGCTTGCCGCTGTCCAACCCCCTCTGTTGCCCCCCCTGCCTTTTTCCACCTCCCACAGAACCCATCTAACCTCATCCAGGCAAGCAGCTGAGGCTTCACCAAAACAAGCAACCCAGCGGATGCCAAAGGCCGGCCCCGGGAGGGTCGAGGAGGCCCTGGCGGATCACCCTGGGGCTCCTCTCTGCTTCTACCCCAGCAAAACAACCGCAGGAGCCGGGGGCAAAGGTCACAAGGGCTCAGCCGGCCGGAGAAGGGAGAAACGTGGGCCCAGGAGGAGAGGGGGAGGCCCGACCCAAGTCCCGCCGGCCCTGCGGTCGGAGCCGCTTCCGCGTCTGGAAGCCCGGTCGCCCCAGAACACAACCGGTCCATCAGATATTGCCAAACAGTCCTCGACTCCAAGAACACCAGTCTGCGGGGAACGGCAGCTGACGTTCGCAACCGCCTTTAAGGAAACAGATTTCGCTTTCTACAAACAGCGGCTTGAACTTTGCCGAATCTCCGGTAGGGCACTTCTGCCGTCCTTGGAGCAAGGGACCTGAAAAGGGGCGGGGCCTGCTTCGGGTAGGCGCTCCTCTTCAGGGGCGGCCCGTGGCTCAGGGACGCAGCCCCCCGCTTTGCACACAGAAGGCCCCGGGTTCGATCACCGGCAGCATCTCCGGGAAGGGCTGAGGAGATGCCAGAAACCCCAGGGAGCCGCTGCTGCCGGTCCGTGTAGACCACATTGGGCCAAACAGACCATTCAGAATAAGGCCGTTTCCAACGTCATTTCAAACTCTCTCCCAAACAAGGCTGCCCAGCTATTGGACTCTCTTCCTGTTTGGGGGCACGACGCAACTATTTTATAATGCAGCAGAGATGTGTAATCTGGTGTGTGTATGTGGAAGCCCCAGAAAATCTGCTTTTTTTCGGGGGGGCACCCCAGTTTCCCCCCAGGGCTTCACATCTCTACCCCGTTGTAAAATATTGCAAGTCCCCCCTCCTCTGAGAAGTAAAGCAAGAATACTCAAGACATGCTGAGTGTCCAGTAAACCTTTGAGGTCACCTTTGCTTTGCTCCTTTCGTTGGCTGCAAAACAAGCCTCTGTTCAAAGGACCCTGTATTTTTCATGTATTTATTTTCTATTCTGACTCTTCTCCAAGGAGTCCAACATGGAGCAAGTGGTTCTTTCTCCCACCTTTTTATCCTCACAACAACCAGCGAGGTAAGTTAGGGCCACAAACGAAAAGGAGTAACAGAGAAAATGTCACCCAATACAGGTTTCATAGCTGAGTGGGGATTTGAACCCGGGTCTGATCCCAGTCCTAGTCGGACACAGTCTAATGCCCACACCACACCAGCTGCAATCCTCTACACGTGTCGTCAGAAGTTCTAATCGTTCATCCGTTTTTTAAAATTCAACGCCACGGGTCCTCAGCAAGAATGAACCCAGCTTGTTGACATTACCAGTGTAAGGCACAAGGTATGGCTTTCTCCAACCAGCTGCCTGGCTGGGGGATGATGGAAGCTGTAGTCCAACACATCTGAAGCACACCAGGTTGGGGAAAGCTGTAACTGTAGTAGCAGTTCAACGCCTTAAATTCTTGACCAATATTTGACGGGTCAAACGCTCAGTGCTCTTCGCAAGGCACTTTCACGATCTTGTGCGGCGTTGCAAGCCGGGCTTCCTCATCTTACAAATGGGGAACCGAGGCAGGGACGGACCGTGCTACTTGCTCAGAGGCTGAGAGTTGAACCCAGCTCCCCTTCCATTATCCTGGCTGTTTTGTCTCTGCAACGGTCTGGGAAGTCAGCAGAGCTCCCTCACTGTGGGCAACAGGCAGAGGTAGTTTGCCCTGGAACTGGAGGCTCCATTTTGCTATTCAGGCCAACAGCCCAGGATAGATCCTCTGCTGAAAGCCCTCGAAGGGAGCGGCCCCGGTTGCACGGCCCCTTGTGGCGGGCAGTTCCATAAGCTACGCCTGCCTCCCCCGACCTGCTGACCACATTTTGGATTACATGTCTCAAGACTCCCAGTGACTACCACTACCAGCATCCCCAACCATTTGCTGTGCTGGCTGGGGGCTAAGTGCCAAGTCGAAGTCCCGGAGAGCCCAGGTTGGGGAAGGCTTACAATTCCCATCATCCCCGCCAAGCAAATAACAAAACGCCCGAGAGGAATTAGGCACATGACTAAATAAAACAGCACGGCAATCGGGCAAGCATTCAACAGGTGAAGCAAAGAGCCAGGCGTGTGGATCTGCTTCACCGGCAGTATGGCTAGACCTCCAGTGCAGCCTTCTGCACACGCTCAGACACCTTCTCCTTACTCACCCCCTCTTTAAGCACCCCCATCATTTGGGAACGATGGAAGCCGCAGCCCATCCCATGCGGAGGCTAGGAGGGGGGAGGCTGGCGGGCGCCTTGAGGACTGGCCGCCTGACGGGGCTGCCGGCCGGGGCGCGCAGCAGAAGCTCCCCAGCAGGCAGGCAGGCAGGCAGGCAGGCAGGCGGCGCCCCCCGCCCCGCCCCCCCCCACCCCCCGTCCCGTCCCCGCGGAGCGCGAGCGCCTTCTGCCTCGGGCAGCCGGACGGGCGGGCGGCCGCCGCCCAGGCCAAGCGAGGCGAGCGCGGGCGCCCGGCGGCTGGAAGGCGCCGCGCCACCGCGAGGAAGCGCTCCCAGGCGGGCCCCGGGCCCGGCGGCCTCTGCCTTCCGCCGCCCCCGCTCCCCGCTCCCCGCTCCCGGGCCAGCCTGCGCGCTCCGGCCCTGGGCTCCGCCGCCGGCGAGGGCGCTTGGAGAGCTTTGCGCCCTGGGCGCGCCGCGCCGCCTCCCCGCCCGCCGGCCTCGCTCGCTCGCTCGCTCGCTCACCATGGCCGCCGCCGCCGCCTGCTCGCTCGCTCGCTCGCCGCCCGGCCGTCCGCCCTCCCTCCACGCCGCCGCGCCTGGGCCACGCCGTCCGCTCGTGCCGCCGCCGCCGCCGCCGCGCGCAGTGTGGCGAGCGCAGCCAAGGGGCGCCTGGCGGCTGCAGCAGCCCGGCTGGAGCGGCGTGCCGGCTGCCCAATGGCGGCCCGGCAGGAGGACGCACCTGGCCCCGCGCAGCCAATCCGCGCCCCCGGAGGGCGGGCTTTCCTCGGGCCCGGGGAGAGGAGGAGGAGGAGGAAGGCCTTTAACCCTTTGTCGCCGCGCGCCCAGGTAAAGCGCCGCCGCTGGCCTCGCCAACGCCCATCGTCCCTGAACGCTGGCCACGCTGGCTGAGGCTGATGGGAGTTGTAGTGAAAGACAGGCTAGGGTGGTTTAAATCACCAACCGGTGTCTGGGACTACAACTCCCATCAACCCTGAACGTCAGCCGTGCTGGCTGATGGGGGGTTGTTCGAAAACTCTGGGGGTCACCGGGTCGCCCAGCCCCCTTGCCTTTAAAGAAGGCGGGGCGTGGTACAGCTTGGGAAGCAGGCCTCTGAGCATGTGCAGAAGGCTGCACTCAAGGGCCAGCCATGGTCCTGAAGGAACAGCACCGCAAGGAGATCTCCCCCCCCCATCCCAGCTCTTTCCTGCACCTGCCTGCCTGCCAGCCAGACTGCTAAGATGCTTGAGTTCCCTGTAAGAGGAAAAAGTTAATAATTAGAGGTTTTTAATCAGTGGGTCGACGGCCCCCTAACAAGGACGCTGTACAAGCAGATTTCCTTTATCGACAGGGGCTAGTCTAGATGACCTTTGAGGCCCCTTCCCATTCTATGATTTCCTCTTCAATCCAGGGCTTGAAGTAGGAACCGCAAGTTGGGTTGCCTCATCCGAGTTGGCCCCTGCTTTGCAGAGGAGCTGAAAACAACACCCAGGCTTTAAACAGTCCGATATGTGTGGCATGTAAACATTGCACCGTCTCTGTTTGCTCGTGAATGTAAATATTCATCCTGAAATGGAGACGAGATGGGGCCCACGATTTTCAGTGGAAATCGGGAGAGTTCTCCTGCTGGGTGCCCAGTGTGGGGGCTTGGCTGAGATTTGGGAAAGAGGGAAGCCGGCAAGGGGAGTGGGTGGGGGGTGTCTAGATAAAAGGAGGAGAAACTTCAAGGCGTCTCACACTAACTCTGGGCCGGGGGGTGGGTGGGGGGAAGAATTGCAGAGAATGTGTACAAAATCCCCCGTGTTGAGACTGGGACGTGTTTCTTTCCTAGCCAGGAGATATTCCTTCCCTGACAGAATCAGGCCTCTGGCTTCTCTCCGTTCCTTGAAGCTGTGTGGGGCCACAGATGCTTCTCTTATAACGTGCCCAACTCATAGCCTGCCTTGCCCAGAAGGCAAGACTTTGGGGCAGGCTCGTTGAACGTTGTCAAAGGCTCCTGCAATGCCTCTTTGACCCAGAGGTGAGGTCCGGGAAGAGCAATGTCTGCTTGTCCAGCAAGCAAGTGGGAGCAGGAGCAGGAGGAGAAACAGCCGCTGGTGACCATGGAGGTGAGAAGGCAGACTCCCTGAGGGAGCCGAGGTCCCTCCAAAAACCTGGACCTGGCATTATGCCTGCTGGTAGACTCACAATAGGCCAAAAATGAGAATACAACTGGAATCTATTCAAAAACAGGCCCAAGAAACAGCAAGCTGTAACACAGCCTTCCTCAACCTGGGGCGCTCCAGATGTGTTGGACTGCATCTCCCAGAATGCCCCAGCTGGGGCATTCTGGGAGATGCAGTCCAACACATCTGGAGCACCCCAGGTTGAGGAAGGCTGCTGTAACAGGTAGAAGTACACCTCAGAAGTCCTTGCAATTCACAACATCGCTTAGAATTGTCAATGGCACAAATGCAGATACAAGAATGGATCAATTCAGGACTAATACTATTAAACAAATGAAAATTATAGTAAGCAGTGGTGAGAGACCTTGGAAGTGATTACTATTCACCATATTTCTTAGTGTAAACAATAGCACAAAAAAAAACTCAAGCAAAAGTAGAGATGTATATAATAGAATTTAGTTCAAGAGTGATGCTATTAAGTTGAAACTATAATAAATTCCGGAGAAATCATCATCACTAATTCAATGATGCTTAATTCAACCAGAAGCCATGATTCATTGACAAGCCATGATTCAACAACAACTCACACTCAACCCGACAAGAAACCTGGGCTCTCTTTGTGGCTAACAAACCACGGTTTGTTAGTGCGGCCGTGTTCACACATCACGACCGCCCAGAATTCATCAAGCCATGCCGTGATGTTCTGATTGAGGGTCCCTAAAGAAAGAGCCCCTGGGGTTCTTCAGAACAGAATTGGAAGTATCACAGACCCAGATTGGCCCTTTGTGAGAATCTTGATCTCACCTTGAATTCTGCTTCCATTTCAAACAGTAGCTGGTGTGAACTGTTGCTCATGTTACCTCATTAGTTGGTTTCTGTTTGGGATTTTTTTGGGTGTGTGTGTATTATTTAAATGTTATTGTGTATTCTAATGATTTTATGTTAGCGGATCTAACGTTCTTTTTTGTTTAAAAGGCTCAGGCAGTCTGCCCGAATAAATAATACAAATCATTAAGACCATCCTTTTTCATGGACCGGTGTGACTTTCTTTGGACCGTCGAGGTAGTATTTGGGTGGTTGGCCGATGGGCAGAAATCAACCCAGTTGAAACTATTTCAAGAAATACTTGCCAGAAAATACCTCCGCAGGCGTTGGCTGCGTTATTATGGATTAGGCTAAACCGCTCATAATCTGAGCCAGAAATGGATCGGCCTGTTCAAAAGGGGAGAAAAATTGCCAAGTAAATGTGCAAAAAACCCCACAACAACCACACACCCAAGAAAAAGGCTAGAGAGGCACTGTAGCTCAGTGGTACAGCCCCTGTTTTGCCTGCAGAAAGTCACAAGTTCAAATCCCGCCTGCTCCAAGTATGACTGGAAAACATTCCTGCCTGAAACACCTGCTGGAAATCTGCTGCTGCCAGTCAGTGTGGACAATATTAGGCTAGATGGACCAAGGATCTGAGTTAGTATAAAGACAGCTTCCCATGTTCCTATGATTATATTAGTCGTGAGGGCTTTGTAGAACCTCTGTGTCCAGGCACAGTCTACCTACATGCTCTTTTAAGTTATTGACTTGCTTCATGGAAATTAACAAACGCTCAGTGCAAATGAATCCTCTGTGCCGTTTTGAGGGTGAAAAGACAGATATTATAACGTTGGGAGGATAAACCTTACAACGCTTTCAGTATTTGAACCGGCGGCATTTAGACTCCGCCTCTGAATGGATGCTAATTTGGATACCCAGTTTGCTTTTGTTGAAGCCCTGTGTGGAATTGCTGGACAGCTGAATGCATTTCATGTGTATTCATTGCTATGGATATAAACAAATCCATGTACCTATATTTAAAAAAGGGGGAAACTTTTTTAGATCAAAATCCTGTGAATGTTTAGATAGAAAAAAGTCCTACAACTCCCATAATGCTGGGAATTGCAGGACTTTTTTTTCTTTCTGCGGAGGATTGCCCCCTCAGTTATGGTGGGCGTTCTTATAGAACGGTGGTGATGCCCAGTTAAGCCATTAAAAAGATTCAAAAACAATTTATTGGCATTAATCGGGTGCACATTGTAACTGGTAACTTATTTAAAGAAGAGAACAAAAGTGGATATATAGGCGGCCTGTTTGTTCTGCTAGAGCAAATATCATGTTTTTGTTCGCAGGTCCATTTGGGGGTCAAACTGTCCTTTGCAAGATTTAGAGCACGAAACATGGAGGTTCAGCATGGAAAACATAGAGACAGAAAGCAGGAGACACTGGAAGAGGTTACAGACCGAGAAAATAGGTCATGTCCCTAAGCTGTGTTAATCGCTTCCAGAAAATAAAAGCCGCTCAAGAGTCCTGTGGTACCTTAAAGATGAACGCATTCAACAGAATCATAGAATAGTCGAGTTGGAAGGGGCCTATAAGGCCATCGAGTTGCGGAATCCTCTACGTGTCTTAGAAATAATCCGTTTTGGGCTTAGTGTGTATAGCAGGAGTGGGAATGAGTCACACAGAGGCCAAGGAAAATCTCCGCTATCGATTCCAATCTCAGATAGAGATAACAGTAGAAATGGAGGCCTTTCCCAGCGTGGAGAGAGGAAAAACGGGCGGCACAATTCCACCACATCTTCAACTAGTTCTGCTCTTTGGTGCACAGGGGGCCGCCTCAGTCCATGAAGGTTTCAGCCAGAATAGATTCGTTAGCCTTTGAAGGCAGAAGAAGCTCCATCTCCAGGTGTTTTGGACTTCAACTCCCAGAAGCCCCGGCCAATGTGGCCGGTAGCCAGGAATAGCGGCCGGGCCCTGCCCTGGAGGAGTGAACGAAATCCTTACAGTACCTGAGGCCCAGGCCGATCCGGTGGCTGGCCCCCTCCTTCCATTTCCCCCACACCCAGCAGGCGTGCCAACGTCTGGATCTTGCCCGTGTCGTGCTTGCTGCCTTGCACGCAGCTTGGCTCGCTTGCGAGAGGCATCTGGAGCTGTTTGCTGTGCAATCGCCTTTTCTTTCCGCAGCGCCTGGGCAGTGTGAGCCAATCTCATGGGAGGCTGGGGTGTGTGGCGTTTCTTGGCTGGGCTGAATTCTGGGTTGTCCTTTGCCCAGATGCCATGGTGAGGGGCACAAGCGAAGAGCGCTTGGAATTACCTGAACTTGGCTCTGTGTGTGTGTGTGTGTGTGTGAGAGAGAGAGAGAGAGTGGGGGTGGGGTGGGGAGGGAGACCAAGGAAGAGAGAATGTGAACACAGCTGTTACATCCGTCTTGGGCTAATATTTAGCTTGCCAATTTCTTGTTTTGACAGCTGTGGGGCTGTCGGCTGGCAGTTTCTTCAGATTGGCATCTAATGATCACCATTTCCCAGAAGTCTTCAGGGTGCATCCGTGTGCGTGTGTGTGTGTGTCTGGCGCACTGCTGACCCTCGCTTCCTAAGACCTCGCTCTGACGCTCCACCCTGTAATTTTTTTTCATGCTTTTTAAAATTTACACATATTTTTACATGTGCAGCCCCCTCAACGTGGTGCAGGAAACAATGCACCACCAACGTGGTGTTTAAAAAACAATGCAAAGTCGAAGCAATGGAAACCCTCTTCGGGGTAACTTGCGCCTCCCGATTTTCTCAGCGCCCGAAAACCGAAGTGAAGAAGCGCCCTGTTGGATCAAACGGAAGGCCTGTCTAACCCTCTTGCCTCTCGCATCCTGCCCACAAGGGCCAGCCAGGGGCCAACAGCAGGAAGGCCACGCCCACACGAGTCAGTGGGTGTGGCCACATCTGCTGCCATCACCCTCCTCTACAACTTACCCTCCTTTTCCCCAAGCGAAACGGCCCCAGCTGTGGCCACCTTCCCTCCTAGGGGAGATGCTTGAGACCCTGGATGGACTGAGTCGCCCTTTCCTGCACTTTCTCCAGCTCCACAGTGAAGGTGCAGGGGCCAGAGCTGTCCTCGGTGAGCCTTGCTTCTCACTGCCACTGTCTCCAGCTGCTCCTCTTCCTCCTCCTCCTCCTCCTCCTCCTCCTCCTGGCTCCCGCTTGCTGGATTGGCAGGCAGAGACCTAGGGAGCAAGGAGGCCGTGGTGGGCGTCTCCTGCTGCTCCTTCTCACAGCCACCACCGTTGTCTGGGCCGGAGCAAGAGGCAGATGCACGCGCAGGTTACAGTGGGGAAGAGGTGGCGGGGTGTGTGTGTCTTGTCAGTGGGCCCCTGTTGGGATGCGGGCCCCAGGCAAACGCCCAGCCATGCTGACCCCTGGTGCCAGCCTTGGAAAATGCACGCTCCGGCAGCGAGCTGTGGCCCCCACGCCTTGGCTCTGGGTGCCGCTAGCAATGTGCCTCCTATACTAGCCCACGCCTTCATACCTTTGGCAAGAACTGTGCCCGGCTTCTGGGGGCTTTTCCAGGCCTTGGGCCGATCTCCGCGCCGTGCAGGGAGGCCCGTGCATTCCTTGGCCAACACTGCCACCTCCTGGGGCTTTGCTGCAACCGTGAGAGCTGCAGCAGTTCCACCCCACCCGTTTTGTAGCAAGCTACTAGACATAACAGAGTTGTATGCCTGCAAGAAGGAGGGCGAGCCCAGTGAAGATGGGAGATTCAAGGCGGATCAAAGGAAGGCCTTCCTCACTTCTGGGATCCACAGATATACTGATGGGTCCCAATGCAGTTGCTTTAAAAGTGGGTTACAGAGGCGGAGGCGGCGGCTATCCATGGCTGCTCCTCCTGACGGCTCTGTGCTTCCTCCAGGAACAGAGGCTGAAAGGCTAGGTATGCCAGTTGCTGTGGAACATGGGCAGGAGAGTGCTGTTCCCTTAATGACCTGCTCGTGGGCTTCCCAGCCGGTCAGCCACTGTGTGGACAGGACGCTGCAGCGGACGGACCCTCGGTCTGTGCCAGCCTCAGGGCTGACGTTCTTCCGTCTCCATCCATGAGCTGGGAGTCGGCCCGTGAATCCACAAAGACCTCATGCTGTCGTGACCTTGCAGGTGAGTCCCGTGTCTGGAACTCGCCATCCAGGCATGGCCCTGGTTTTCCTCTGTGGCCGGGGCTACGGTGCGGTGGGGAAATCGGCTCCTCCCCAGGAGAGCCACTCGACAACCCAGCCTCGGTTGCCAAAGGCTGGACCGGTCGGCCTTCGGGGTGAGGCGTACGAAAAGCCAGGCCATCGATGGCACTTCTGCGATTCAGGGGCCAGGAGCAAGCGGTGTGCCTTCCTCCTGGCCCCCCTTCTAAGGCAGAGGGACACGGCATCCTGCCATGGGGTGCTTCTTCTCCGGATCTGCCCTTCGGGCTGCCGGCTGAGGCTCCCTGTCGCTCAAAGTCAGATCTGAAGAATAATCTTTGAGGAGGAAAAGGATCATTCATGATTCATCAATAGAGGGGTCCGAGAAGAAGGCCTAAAGCCATAGATCCCGATGAATAAATGCACCTCACAAGTACGGTTTTATCTCAAGCGTCGGACGTTATGAAATAATTGGGGGATTATTACTTCTTCTTCTTCTTCCATTAAAATGGTGCCCTTTAAAATCGTTTGAAGAAATGCTCCCGCATCCAACTGAGTTTGAATGAAGCCTACCTGGACAACGTAGCGTCTCCTGAGCTCCGTTGTCCCAACCCTACCAGCACCGAAGGGGTGAAGAAACAGGGGACTGCCACGGCCCGGCTCCCCAGTTCTCTGTCTCCGTGCGAGGACAGGCGTTGCAGGCACCTTGCCTTTCGTACCCGGAAGTTCCATCCGTGGCCGCCGCGGGCGACAAGAACCCAAAAGCCCTGCTGGATGGGACCCAGGTGGGTCCAGGTAGCCCCGCGAGGCCCTTCCGGTGTTGGCCGGCAGAGGGCAGCAGCGGGCGGCGCCCGCGCCGGGCTCGGGGATGCCGAGGGGCGCCCGCGGGCGCGCCGCCTCTTCCCCAGCCGGGCGCGGAGTGGGGCGAGGGGGGTGGGTGGGTGGAGGAGCTCGGCCGCCTCCTGCCCGCCCTCCGCCTCCGCCTCCTTTAAAAAGCCCCGCGCGCCCCTGGGCCATGCCCGCTGCAGACCGACGCGGCGCAGGAGAGCCCAGCGCCAGGCGAGCAGGAGCGCAGCGGCCGCGGGGCAGCAGTCCGGGGGCAGAAGCGAAGGTGAGGCTCCTGCGCAGCCGCCGCAGGCGACCCCCCCCCCCCCAGGACCCCCTCCTCCTCCTCCTCCTCCTCCTCCTCCCCGGCGGAGGCTCCCTTTTCACTTTGGCAGCTGCCATGGGGTGGGGGTGCCGCTATTCCCGGGGGGGGGGGCGTCCCCCTCCCCTCCCCTCCCCTCCCCATCTTTTGCACCCCCCTCCCACATATCACTCTCTGGACTTCTTGGCGCGAGCCCTCCCCCCTCTCCCCCTCTTCTTTCTTTCTATTCACCTTTTCTTTCTTTCTTCCTTCTCTTTCTTTCTTAATTTCTTTCTTTTTCCTCCCTCCCTCCCTCTCTCCTTCCTTCCTTCCTTCCTTCCGTTCCCTCTTTCTCTCTTTTCCTCTTTCTTTCTTAATGTCTTCTTCTATTCATCTCTTCAATTCTTTCTTTCTTGCAGGGGAATCTTATGCCTGTATGCAGTGCGGAGGTGGCGGGGCGGGGGGCGGCGGCGTGTAGGATCGCAGCCTAAATCAATGCCTGCTTTCTTCCTTCTTTCCTTTCTCTCTCCCCCACCCTCTCTCTTTTGCTGCCCCCGGAGGTAGCCCCCGAACTGGCCCTCCTTGCGTTCCCTGTCACCCACAAAGCCCCTGGCTGCAAAGCCAAAAGCAGAGCAGCTTTGCGTGAGCAGCCCGAGCCTCGCATTCCCTGTGCCTGCTCAGTTTCTCTCCAGGTGGGATGCCCACACCAAGCCTCAGCACCTCTCTCGGAGTGCGGGGGGACGGGGACGGGACGGGACAGGACAGGAGCATGAAGCCCAGGCACACGCTCTAACTTTGTTGGAGAAAGCGGTCCTCAGGGGAGATTCTTCACCACAGGGTTAAAGCCCCCCCCCCCACGACTATTCTTTTTTTAAAAAAACCTCTAGTCAGGGAGGGGGTTTGCAGCCCCTTCCTCGTGCACCCTTCTCAGGGACTCCCCCTGCAACTGTGATGTGATGCACAAACCATTGACTGATTGATCAAAATGTTTATATTACTGCCATTTGGCTGTAAAAAAAAAAAAGAAGAAAAAAGGCAAGAGCCAAGGGAAGTGTGCCTCTGAACATGTGCAAAGGACTAACTATTACCACACTTTTACAAAGATGCTGCCTCCCATCAGTTATGGGCATTTTAGGGGGGGCCCCCACTAGTTTTTGAACACGGGTTCCTTCGCTGGACTCACCCTCTGCAGACAGGCAGTGGGACTCGAACCCAGCTCTTGCTGCGAGGCGATGGCAGGAGAAGGACGCCATAGAAGCAGTGACAGGATGGTTAAATATTTAGAAGGGTAAATTAGGTTTGGCTAAAAGGGAAGTGTGCCTCTGTGCATGGGCAGAGGGCTCCTTCCAGCCACTCTCCACTTGCATCTCGGGTGGAAGGTGGCCAAGGCAGAGCCCCGTGCAGAAACGAAGCCTGCATTTAACCAGGCGGAGGCTTACTTCTGAGTAGACTCTGTGATTCCCTCTGGGAGCTCTTGGACAGCTCCTTTAGGGTCCTGACTGAAACCCGGAGCGGATTCATCACCCCGCTGACACCGGAGCCCCCAGCCCCCACTGGCTCTGTCTAGGGATGACGCCTGACCCATTTTTGGATCCCAGCGCTCTGCGTCCCTTTGGGGGCAAATGGATTGATTTAGCTGCAGGGACATAATGATGTGTGTGTGTGTGTGTGTGTGTGTGTGCGCATTAGGGCCATTCGATCAATGCCACCTAATTAAAAGTACAAGCCAGGGTAGGGTGCAGAATGACCCCGGCTTGCTCCAGACGCGGCTTCTTCATCTCTCTAACCATGACGGACGCCTGCCTGCCTACACAAGTCCCTTCCTAGGATTAGGTTTTGCACGCTTGGGTCTCATGGGCGACTTCCTCTGACCTGGGATGGGCTGAAAGGGGGGCTGTGGTCCCACATTCCCGAGGGGGGGGCGGCAGGAAAGTTGTTAAGTGAAGCCAAACACACACCCACCCCTTGTGCTTTCCTGCTCCTTATCAAGGTCGCTGATTAGGCTGGTGAGCAGGGACTTCTTGGTAACATCCCCACACCTCCAGAGTGAACTTCCATGGCGGGGTATTCATCAGGTCTAACCATGACTGGGGCTGATAGGAGTTGTAATCTAGAGGACACAGGGGGAGGCGGGGGCCCTCTTCTTTGACACAGAACTAAACAGGCCGCCTGGCTAAGAAACGGACGTTGACATGTTACCCCTGGCCAAAAGCACTGGGGATTTATTTTATTTTTTTGTGCACTGCCCTTTTAACAAGTGACTTTATTTTATTGATTTGATTTAATATATTTTTTCTACCGGTTTCCTTTTTAAAAAAAAGTAGTTGAGAAGAGAATGAAAAGTTATAATAATATTTTGCAATAGACATTAATGTACAATGAAACTGTATCACCATTGCTAAAACAGTGAAGGAACCGGAGGCAGATGAAACCCAATTCCTTATTCACGCTGGGAAGCCCTTTCCGCCTCACAGCCACGCTGGGAGAGTTCGGTCCTCTCTGTTTCCTCTGTCTCTGGTTCAACACCTCCTTGTCAAACAAGAGATCTTCTTTCCTGTCCTCCAGGAGACAAAACGAGCCAGGAACTTGAGGGATAGATAGGCTAGGACTGGGCAGAGCTGAGTTCAAATCCCCCCCGCCTGTTGAACGCCAGCTCGTCCCCATTTTTAGCCTCTCTGGTGACTGGCAGTAAAGGCTATAGGCTGGTTTTCGGTGTGTCTTGGCCACGCCCCTTGTGGCTTTGGGCCAGTCACAGACTCTCAGCCCAACCTACCTCGCAGGGTTGTTGTTGTGAGCATAAAATGGAGAGGAGGAGGAGGATGTACACTGCCTTGGGTTCCTTGGAGGAGAAAAGGCGGGATATATACATGCAATCATCATCATCATCATCCCTGGAGAGCCGCTGCTGCCAGTCAGCGTTGACAATACTGGGCTGGAGGGATCCAGGTTCCGACTCCGTATGAAGGCCAGTTCATACCCAGAATGCCAGACGAGATGGAGCCTTGGTCTGACCCAGCCTCAGGGCTTCTCTCGGGTCCTCCTGGAGGCCCCTCTGCCTCTTTTCCAGCTGCTACTCAAGCCATTGAAAACGCCTTTAACGCCTTGGTCAAGCCTGGACTGAGCGGCAGTGGGGCGGACCTGGGCAAGGTGCCCGAGGGAGAACGTGGCCCTCCACAAAACGAGGCTCCGTTGCTCCCGAATCATGTAATTGCAACCCCAAATCGCCTGCTCTGCACGAGGGGTTTGGTTTGTTTGTTAAGGAAGGGTTTCCGGCCCAGGCTTTGAGGAAAGCCCTTGAAGGAAGCTGGCTTGTAATTGCCGGCTCATTATGGGTCATCTTCACACCAAAGTGCAAGACCAGGGCCTGGCGATTTCCTCCTGGCTCACCCGGTGGCAAGGGAAGAGGTGAAGCAGGATGCGGCAGAGGGGAGGGAGCGCAGGCGCTGCACCGGATGGGGGCCCTTCGACAGCCCTCGCCTTCTTTGGGTCCTCGTGAAATTCGCACCCGCTGGCGCACCGCCTCGCCGCAGGAAGACCAGAAACGTACGGGAACGTTGGACTCGTTAGCCAGTAGCCACATTGCAAAAGCTCGTCTTCCCCTCTCTTTCACTCTCTCCTTGCCACAATAAACCTGCTCCATCTTCAAGCCCCCACAAGACGTTTTGTAGTTGGTCCGAATTTGGCAAACGTGCCAACTGAAAAGCAGCCGAAATCCCTTGAGGCCAGCTGGCCCCAATCCAGCTGTATGGGACGGCCACTTCCCTTCTCAATCATATCTGATATGGCAGGCCACCCAGTTTCGGAGAGGCCCAAAGGAGGAGACCTGTGCGTCTCAAAAGCTTGCATCTTGTGTTTTAGTCGATCCAATCCGAGGCAGGTCCCCTCTTTCAGATTCCACCTGCCCTTTGTGTCACGGAGTTAGAGTGGCAAGACTGAAAGCAAACAAACGAAAAACGCTCCGTGATGGGGAAAGAAGTCCTCTCTCTGGTTCCCCCCCCCTAAATTGCTCAACACTTGAGCACCGCGTTTCTTTCCTGCCCGAGAACAATGATGGGCACAGAAACTCCTAAAACGTGTTCTGGGCACGGGAGAGACAACCTTGCAAGGGTGGGGCAAAGAGGGCCGGCAAGCAAGAGCTGAACCTTCGTGGCCCAGCGATGGGGGAGGCGGTGTCCCTGGCCCCCCGTGTTGCCTTGTCTCCCGGCCACCAACGCTCCTTTGCACGAAATACTGAAACATCTCCTAAAGCACCTCCAGATTTCATTCCCGCCTGTGAGATTTCGCCTGTTGGTATTTTACTTCGCAGCCTCTTTGAGATGTTGTCAAAGGAGAAGCAGGTGATGGGGCGGACGACGTAACGCACGAACGTTACCTGAGAGTGGCGCCTTCTCCCTCGTATAGGGGGCTTATTTTGTTTTTACGCCTGCTTTTCCCTCAAGAGCCCTGAGGCTGGATGAGACCCAGGGTCCATCTACTCCACCGCTCTGTTCCCACAGTGGCCATCTGGCTGTTGACCAGGAACCCACAAGCAGGACATGGTGCAACAGCACCCTCCCGCCCATGTTCCCCAGCAACTGGGGCACACAAGCTTACTGCCTCGAATACTGGAGACAGCACACAACCATCAGGGCTGGTAGCCATGGATGGCCTTCTCCTCCAGGAATTTATCCAACCCCCTTTTCAAGACGTACAAATTGGTGGCCATTGCTACACCTTGTGGCAGTGAGTTCCAGAGTTCAACTCTGCGCTGTGTGAAGAAGGTCCTTCCTTTGATCTGTCCTGACTCTCCCACCCATCATCTTCATGGGATAATGACACCCCCCACCACACACATTGGGTTCTAGTATTAGGAGAAAAGGAGCAAAAGGCCTCCCTGCCCACACTCGCCACGCTCTGCATCGCTTTGTACATGTGGTGCAAACAGAGCCGCTCTGCATCGTTTTGTATTGTCCTTGAATTTCTCGCTCTTCTGCTGTGCAGCTTGGCGATTCACACCCCCCCCCCAAGGCTATTAGTGAATGTCAGCAGGTGCTTCCCTGTGTGGGGTGTGGGTGTGGGTGCATCTGGTGGCGACGGGCTCTCTGAGCCGGAGTGCACCGGGCTGGCCTCGGAAATCCTCCCTCCCCCCCCCCGGCTCTTTCTTTCCTTCACCGGCTGCCAGAGGGATTTGGCCGGTCTCCTGGATAGCTGGGCCCCTGCCAAGGTGCCGGGTGCCCCTCAAGAACACTGGATGGCATCGCTGGCGCTCAGTGGGAATAAGCTCAGGGAATTAGCAACACACAGAGGGGAGTTTATTCTCCAAGCTAATGAAGAGGAGGCTCATTTGGGAGGCTGCCCTCGAGCTCCGGAGGCGGCGGGGCGGGGCGGGGGGGAGGGCGTCCTATCACTCCCCAGGTGGGAGGATCCTAATCCTTGGAGAACCAGTGCGGCGTAGTGGTTGGTGTGTTGTGTTGGCACTGGGGAGACCCAGGTTCTAGTCCCCACTCAGCCCTGAAGCTCACTGGGGATCTTTGGGCCAGCCACTGATTCTCACCCTAGCCTACCTCGCAGGGCTGTTGTGTGGATAAAAAAAATGGAAGGGAGGAGGAGCAGGATCCTGCACACTGCCTTGGGCTTCCTTGGAGGAAAGGCAGGGTATAAATGTAAGGGCGTAAAGAACCGTGCTGGATCAGACCAAGAGTCCTGCGTTCTGTTCCTACAGAGGCCCCAATGGGGAGCACGTGCACAGTTATAGCGCCCACCCACTTGTGCTCCTTAGTATTACTGGAGGTAGCTGACCAATCAATCAATCAATCAATCAATCAATCAATCTTTATCCCGGCTGCTGCAATGCCCACCAGTCCACCGGCCCGTGCCATATAGGCTGCACAGCGAGACGGAATCGCAGAGCTGGGGAAGTGAGCCCAGCTGCCCACGCCTCACTTACTGACTATTCTCTGGGGTCCGCTGGGAGCACGGCTCATCTCTCTATCAAAGCCAAGATGGCTTGCTGAGGGGACCAGGCCTCCCCTTCACTGGGGCCACTAGGTCAAACTGGTTTGAAAGCACTTTCAACAGACTGGCAACGTATCCGAGCGGAGTAATATTTTTAATACACCTCCTTATGAACACACAAACAGCTCTGCCCTGAGCAGCCGTGGTGTAGCAGCAACAGCCATCACAGGGACGAGATTCTCATTATTATTATTGACTTTTTCATTAGCAGGGGTTCTGACGTCATCGGGCCGCCCTACCCTATGACTTCTCTGGTCCCTCTGAGCATAGTTGCAAAAGGATTTCACCACTAACAGGACATTTCCCCCTGTGAGTGAGCAATTCAAGCTTCAAGACCCATTCGCTTCACAAGGGGCCTGATCCTGGTAGAGCTGGAAACGATTAGAATTGGTTTGTTGATATGGAGCGATGCGGCCATCTGCCTTTGAGACTCTCTCTGGGGCCGTTACTGTGCGGACGGTTACCAGAGCGCTTGGACGTAAGGACTTACTGATTTCTAAAAACCCATTCCGTCCACATTTCACACGTTGCCAGGCGTCTTTCGCTCCATTGTCTGCTCATGGGCAGAATCGGATTCTTTCCAATTTCGCAAATTCGTGGAAATTCTCCCCTTGCGCGAATGTGCAAATCCCCTCACAAAATGCACAATCCCTGCCCCCAAATGTGCGTTTTTATACTTTAGCTTATGGGGCAAAGGCACGTGTGTTTTTTAAAAAATTTCCATGACTACATTTGCGTAAAATTCCGGAAAGTAAAAACAAATAAACAAACTGTTCCGCAAGTCCGCAGAATCTGTGCGAATTGGAAAAAGCTCTTCTGTTGTGGAATCTGCTGGATGGATTCACAGAAATCCAAACATTTGATTTTGTTGTGGATTTGTCCGACATCCCTTACCTGTATGTCGAATTGTAAAGGTTTTAATTCTGTATGTTGTTGTTGTTATATTATTCACCGCTCGGATATTTTATTGATGTGGAGTGGTAAACAAATGCATTCCTCCTGCAGCACCGATGGCCACCTCTCTTGCTCTTCCGCAGCACCAAGAGCTTCCTCCGGTGTAAGCCTTCCGTGCCCAAGGTCTGCCGGGCCCGATCTCGGAGCTGAGAAAACCGTCCCCTGAAGACATCGCGATGAAAGCGTTGCTGTTTGTGCTCCTCGTCGAAGCGTGCCTCTCCTCCCTGGTTCCAGGTAAGAGACTTTGGCCTGGAGCCAGCCGCTGAACCGGCCAGCCCTGAAAACTGAAACTGCGAAGGCCTAAAGGGCATGGATCCATGAGGAAATGGCACAGCGCAACCCTCTTCCCATTAGCAGAGTCAACTGCGCGTTTCTCTAAGTGGTTTGGGGGGTCAACAGCAGCTGAAAAGTGCATTCTGCTGGCCTGTTGGCTCTAAGGACATCAGAGTCCTGCGGCTGGATCACACCCAGGGTCTATCCAGTCCAGCACTCTGTTCACGCAGTGGCCAAGCAGCTGTCGACCAGGGGACCCACAAGCAGGACACGCCCACCCACAACCCCACGCATTGGCTGTGCAATGAGGGATGTCATGGAATGTTCACAAGCCAGCTCTCAATGGCGAGTGGGCCGGTCGGTGTCAACAGTAGGATGCTGAGAAATTGCACGGAGCTCTTGAAACGAAGTGATGGAGCTGCTGTGAATTTTTACGTGTCTGTGTACTTCTGTCCTTCCCATTGTAGAGAAGGAGAAGAACCCCGAGTACTGGAGGCATCAGGCCCAGGAGACGCTGAAGAAGGCGCTGAGCTTGCAGGAGCTCAACACCAACGTGGCCAAGAACGTCATCCTCTTCCTGGGGGACGGTGAGTGTCGGGGGGGGGGGGTCAGGGGCAGCCACCCCTCACGTGGAGCTCCCCAGATTTACTGGGCTTCAACTCCCCTCACTGGCCATGCTAGCTGGGGACGATGGGGATTGTAGTCCAAAACGTCAGTCCGAGCATGGCTGAATAACAACAGCCTTTGACGTCCATGCTGGGAATATCACAACGGCTAAGCTGAGCTTGCTTGATCAGAGGAGCTGAGGTGGCTCGATCGAAGCAGAGCCCTTTGCAATGCGGGGGAGCTCCTTTGCGAGCTTTCTGGCATGAAACATCGCTGGCTGGCGCACGCTGGGACTTGCAGCCCCTTTTCCTGCCTAAACATGCATAGGGTTGTGCCCTTAATTTATCTTTCCTCTGTACATTCTTCTGCTGAGGGTCCAGAAGAGACCTTCAGTGTCGCCGTGTGGGTCTCCCCCTCCCAAAACGTTGCTTTGCAGGCACGACCCCAAATCTAATTGGCCTCAGTTTCCCTTTTCTGGTGTGGGTAAGGGGGACCCCTCGGCTCTGCCTGCCACACGGTGCCCTGCCCTCCGCCCCACCAGTCCCCAGGGGCACCAGCCACCACCGCGCTCTGGGCCTGTGCTGCACAGATGGGTGGCATCCTGGCCTGGCTGTGGCAAAATGCTGACAGGGGGATCCTCTTGGCTACAGGCATGGGGATCTCGACGGTGACAGCGGCTCGGATCCTCAAGGGGCAGCTGCAGAACAAGAACGGAGAGGAAACGGTGCTGGAAATGGACCGCTTTCCATACGTGGCTCTGTCCAAGGTAAGGACGCTTTCCCCGGCCGCGGAACCGTCCACTTTTCTTCCTGGAGCAGAGACGAAGAGTCGAAACAGCCACTGGCACATTAGAAAGCCCCAACATGGCCAACGGGATCCACTCCCAAGGAAGTGCGCTTTATGGCTGTCGCCCCCAAATATTAAAAATACGTCATTAAAAGCATGCAAACAAAACCTGAAAATGGCAGAGCGGCTACCTAAGGAAACATTCCAGTAGCAGGGCGAAGAGCTGGAGTGAAGTGATGTCAAGAATTTGAAGTGGGGCCTGGAAGAGGCCCCGGGAAGGCGTGAAGGGGGTGGGGGGTGCCAGGCAGGCAGGCAGGCTTGCTTTGCTGGGTTGTGGGGAAAGGGGGTCCCTTCCCACCCACCCCTCCGAAGGGGAACCCAGAGAAAGGGCTACAAAAGGTGAGATTTAGGAGCCTTCACCAAGGGGGTTTCACCCAGGTGGGTCGGATTGCATCTCCCATCATTCCAAGCTGCTGAGGACGATGGGATTGTAGTCCAGCCCATCTGTAGGAAACCAGCTTGAAGGAGGCTGATCCAAACCACCAGCAGATTTATGTGGGAGAAGATAATCCTTTGGACACACACCCATGTCACTGCCAAGAAAAGTACTCTGTGTATTGTAAACAAAAGTCCCAGCCCAAGAGCCGTGCTGGGCAAAACCCGCACCCAGCTCTGCTCCGTCAGCGTAGGGCCGGGCCCTCGTTGAGCAATCGTGCAACACGGAGAACGGGCGGACAGCGCCTTCTCTCCCCAAATCTGGATGCCAGGGTTTCCAGCCCCAGGGAGCGGCATCCCTGGAATGGCTGCACTGCAAGGAAGCAAAGCTGGTACAGAAGAACCAGCGGGAAGAGAAACCGGCAAGCACGTCACCAGAGAACACAACAACAACAACAACAACAACAACACTCCACACAGAACCAGGCAGTGGCCCTGTGCAGTCCAACGCGGCGGACAGACAGACACATCCGCGCACTCCACCACAGGAACACCCCCCCTGCACACCTTTACGCTGCTGATTCGGTTGCCCCCGGTGCCTCCTCCTCCTCCGAGGTGGGCAGATTAAGGCCGGGGGCACAGCAGGCCAGCCATCTCTGGGCAACACCACCGCCTGGGTATTCTCTCTCTCTCTCTCTCTCTCTCGCTTCCGTTTGCACTGGGACATTTTTAACCGGCCCGGCCCCGATGAAAGCCGCAGCCATTGGGTCCCTCCCTGTGCTGCCCTTTTCACCGTCCTCGGCCGCCCCGGCCGCCTTTCTCCTCACGACTTGGCCCAGGCCCCGAGACCTGTGGGGCTGTGGTCGTGCCGGCTATTGACATAAGCTCCGGCAGGGAGGGTCGCGGGGCTCCGTTGCCCGGCAGGGTGCGGCCCGTCTGGCTGCCGGTGGTCAGTCAGGTGCCAGGCGCTGGCCTCAGCGAGCACCGGGGACCTGCAGCCTCGGGCACGAGGACTCATCCTGCGCGGCTGGGAGGGCAATGCCCTGCAGCGACTGCCCCTTTCAAAACCCACTTTCGGCCGAGTTTGGGAGAGCAGCCAGGGCTCATGGAGGGGACCCCCCCGGAGCCTGCTTTCATCTCCCCACGTGGCCCTTCTAAGATGTTTTGAAATCCACCGGGAGGTTGCCGTGCTGCAAAGCAAAGCTCTGCCCTCCAGCGCCATCTTCATCCGGGTTCTAAAGGTTTTGCCTTTTTGTGGTTCCGTCTCATTCTCGGCCCTCTTGTCTCGCCAGTTGGCCTTCCGGGAAAATGAGTGTTTTGTGACCGGCATTGGCATGACTGGGCAAGCCCTGCCCTTGGGGCAGCCATTTTGTGAGAGTGCCCAGCACATTCTCTCTCAGTATTCCAAATGTGGCTGCTGACCAAGCTTGAGGGCCGACACTTTTTTATTATTATTAGCAGGGACATTGTCACCATCTGCTCCCTCAACCACCAATTTCTTGGTAGCCTCTGAGCTTAACTGCCATCTTCATAGTGGTTTATGTGCCTTCAAGTCGGCTTCAGCTTAGGGCCACCCTGTGACTCAGCGACCTCCTACTCCGATCTGGCAACGTCAGATCCGTGGTCTTCCTTTTCGGAGTCCCACCCACCCCTTGCTGGGTCTTCTTTCTTATCCTTCTACCTTCTGCTTTCTGCAGCATTGTTGCCTTTTCTAAGGAGACATTCCTTCTCCTTACGTATATGATACTTCGGACATATACGAGAGCCTCAATTTCAACATTTTCGCTTCTCGAGCGAGTTCTGGCTTAATTCCTTCTAGAACCCACTTATTCGTCTCTTCCGCAAAACTCTCCTCCAACGCCACCTTTCAAATGAGTCGATCTTCCTCCGATCCGCTCTTTTCATCGTCCAACTTTCGCATCCGTGCACAGAGATCAGAAATGCCGTGGTCTGAATAAATCCCGACTTTGGTTTCCAGTGTTATACCTTTACTTTTAAGGACTTTCCCCAGATCACTCATCGACGCCTTTCCTAACCCTTTACCCTTTTCTGATTTCGTGACTATTGTCTCAGTTTGGTTTAATCACTGTGCCAAGGTATTGATGATCCTTGACTCGTTCGATTTTGATACATAAATATTCTTCATGGCATCTGGGGATAGGATATATTGCTCTCCCGTTGTTATGCAAAGTATTTTGGGGGGCAGCATGGTTTTGGACGATGTGTTTCAGAAGCAGCCCGGCCCGGCTGTGCAACGCAGGCTGAGCTCTCCCGTGTCTTTGGCGTTTCCTCCCCACAGACATACAACACCAACGCGCAGGTCCCCGATAGCGCGGGCACCGCCACGGCCTACCTGTGTGGGGTGAAGGCTAACGAAGGCACCCTGGGCGTCAGCGCCGCGGTGACGCGGTCCCAGTGCAACACCACGGCGGGCAACGAGGTCACCTCCATCCTCAAGTGGGCCAAAGCAGCAGGTGAGTGAATGGGCTGGAGTCGGGGTGTGCTGTGAACCTCCAAACGCCATGCATTTAGGCTGGCTAGAGGGTAGCCATAGAAGCTCTGGATGGTGGTTTTCCTCTCGTAGTGGTGTGCGCAAACGGGCAGGATTCTGACACCCAACTATACCTGGCTAGTCAGATGATTGGAGGGCAGGAGAGAGGGCAAGGAGTAGTGGTGCTGAGGGCAGCCAAGAACCACGTCCCCCTACACCTTTGCTGCGGTTTTCAACCTTAAAACGTCACTTAGTAACTGACCACGGACACCCTCAGCTTGCGCACGGGGAGTTCGGAAAACTTTAACCAGGCTAACCTGCCTCCTCAGCTGGGGCCAGGATAGAGATGGACTTGGGACCGGACGGTGCCGGACGCATCGGACACAGAACCTGCACGCTCCAAGGGTGTGAATCTGTTGATCCCTGCCACCCTTCCTGCATCAGTCTGACCTGGCAACAGTTTTCCATGCCTTGGTAGCATCAGGTTTAGACTACTGCAGTGCACTCTATGTGGGGCTACCCTTGAAGAGTGTCTGGAATCTTCAAGTGGTGCAAAATGGGGGAAGTTAGGTTGCTAGCTGGTGGGTGGTATTGGGACCGTGTTACACCTGTGCTGAAAAACCTACACAGGTTGCCTGTTGCTTTCTGGGCTCAGTTGAAAGTGTTGGGTTTAAATTGTGCTTTTAACATGTTGGTTGTTTTATTAAGGTTTTATTTTTGTGAACCGCCCAGAGAGCTTCGCCTATTGGGCAGTATAGAAATGTCATAAATAAATAAATAAACAAATAAATCCCTAAATGACTTAGGACATAGTTATTTAAGCGACCGCCGGTCTCATTCTGAACCTGCCCATGTATTAAGACTTGCAGGAGAATCCTTTTTGAGGACACCTTTTTCCCATAGAGGCCTGTTTGGGACGTATGAAAGGGCTTTTTCCAGTGTCGTTCCTAATCTGTGGAATGTGTGCTCTCAAGAACTACATTCACACACACACACTTGACCTTTAGAGAGGGTTTGAACACACATCTTGACTTTTAAACTATGCACCTTTAATCTTCAAATGTTTTACCGTATTTAAAATTCGTCTTTATCATTGCAAGGTTTTTAAGTAGCCTTGACGGCTTTTGAGCAGGTAATAAGCACTGATAATAAAGAAACAATTCCCCGGGCAACACCTCCAGGTAGGGCTGGAAAACAGCCTGAAACCCTGCTGCCGGCCCGGGCCGACAATACTGGGATGGATGGACCCAGGGTCCGACTCGCTCACTATAAGGACGTTTCCGCGTGGTTTCAAGGGATTCTGTAATCCTGCGTTATTCTGAGCCTCGCTCTTGATGGTGTCGTGAAATTGAATAAATGAACCAATGATCTGGGAAGAGAGACAGAGAGAGAGGGAGGGAGGGAGGGAGATCCACGCAGATCTTGTAAAATGAAAAGATTTTTAATTTTTAAAAAAGTTTTAATTTTTGTGAACCGCCCAGAGAGCTTCGGCTATTGGGCGGTATAAAAATGTAATAAATAAATAAATAAATAAATAAATGAGATGGATTGAGGCGCTCCTCTCTTCAATCACCCTTTGCTGAGACGGTTGCAGGATTTCTCTCGTTTGTTTGTTTTTTTAAAACTAATAAACAGCTGGAAAAGGCCAACGTTGCATTTCCCCCCCTTCAAAGCAAACACTGCATTTTAAAAAGCATTCTGTTGATGCTAAAAACCCATCAACCTCGGGGAGAGGCAGACGGGAGGCGAAGCGTAGATGGCCCTCGTTAAAACGCCCCAATCGGAGCCTTTTTTTGAAATCGCACTTTCACAGGCCAGCGGGCTTCGGTTGGCATCTGTGGTCATCCTGTGCTTTTTCTGGGGGCCGGGTAGGATCGGATCAAAGCCTGACATTTCTAGGTGCCCACGCTGGGAACATCGCTGCCCACCTTTAGAAAAAAAACCCGGGGGGAGCCATGCCAAAGACAGTGGCTCTTTCTGTGGGTCAGTCAAACCAGGAGTAAAAATAAACCTCTGGGTTTCCCCTTGAAGGAGCTTGCCCCCGACTCCCGGGACAAAGGGGACTTGTGCTTTTGGCCTGCGGCCCCCACTGGGATTCTGCAGACAGACGGGGGAGCAGGAAGGAAAGGCAGCGAGGGCAGCACAGGGACAGAGCGGAGCTGTTCTCCGGGGCTGGGCAGAGAGGGCACGACGGCCGGGGGCCGCTCACGGAATGCCGAACGTGATCGACCGGGGCAAAGTTTAACTCGACCAGGTTGATAACAGATTGGAGAGGCAGAAGGCTAGGTTGGGCTGGGCTGGCAGCCCCGCCGCTCGACCCCGCCGCAGGTCCGCCACGTGAGAAAGGGCGTTGAGCTTAGGAGGCAGAGGGAGGACGATGGGTTTTTTTTGCCGTGGGCAGGAGTGTTGCGTTTGGCTCTAAGCCCTCCCGGCTTGTCCTGTGACAATGGGGGCGTCCGAGCCAGGCTCCAGAACGTTACCGGGTGAGCCGGGGTCCAGACCATGGCGCCTTCCGTCCTCCACCCCTCCCCTGTTTTCTCCCGGCTTCGTCCACATTTTCCCCATAAGGCCTTCGAGCGGTCAGTGCCAGGCAGAGCTGGCGTCAAGGGTCAGCATGGCCGCCCGCCGGCCGCCCGCCCTGGGCTTGCTCCTCCTCTTCCCCTTTGCCACCTGCCTCTCTCTGTGGCCCAGGCAGTGGTGGTGGCTGCGAGAAGGAGGCGCAGGAGAGGCCCACCACGGCCTCCTCGCTCCCTGGCCCTCTCCCTGCCCAGCAAGCTAGCGGTATCCAGGATGAGACAGAGGAGGAGGAGGAGCAGAGCATGGCCATGGGGGTGAGAAGGTGGACTCACCCAGAGGAGGCGCCCACGGAGGGCGTCTTGCCTGGCGCTGGCGCTCCGAGCCCTCCGTCTGGCAGCCCGGGGCCCCATCAGCCATTCTGAGCCCCGCCTGCCTCCCTCCCCCCCCCCCCGGTGGACTCTCTCTCCTGGTGACCTCCGCTTCCCTTCCCTTCTCCACTCCCAGGCAAATCCGTGGGCATCGTCACCACCACCCGTGTGAACCACGCCACCCCAAGCGCCGCCTACGCCCACTCCGCCGACCGCGACTGGTACTCGGATGGCGAGATGCCGCCCGAGGCCGTCCAGCAGGGCTGCAAAGACATCGCCCACCAGCTGTTTGAAAACATCCCGGACATCGAGGTAAGATGGGACGGGAGCCACAGACGGCCGTTGGGCGGGAGGAAGGGGCCCCGACCGAGGCAGGGCCAGGCGGCAGGTCCAGAGGAACACAAGGATTCAACGAGGCACTCAGATGTTGGGGGTCAGCACGAAGCAGGGTGGGATAGTCCGGATCAGGTGCTGGGTTCATCAGCGTGGCCAAATCTCACGAGGGGCCAACGGTACGTTACATTAAATGCGTGACATTCAGCAGGGGCGTTGAGCTCGGGTTGTGGGTCAAATTCTGCCCACCTGGGGTCTCAATCCAGCTGCCTGGAATGCCCCAATTGGCCACGCCCCTTTCCCACAGCCACTCATCGTGGTAGGAAGAGGTTGAGGCTAAAATCGGCTGGTCTTTGGGAACTTTTGCCTCTGGCCTTTAGAATTTGGCCCTCGGGATTAAAGAGGGTCCACACCCCCGGCATGCAGCGCCAGCTCTGATTTTTAAACAGCTCATCCTAAGTGCAGGGCACCCTGATTTTCACAGGGACTGCAGCACATGGTAAGTTTGATCCATGCCTCCTCGGCCCTGATCGTGAAAGAAGTTCTGCCCACCTGTGGTTATGAGGCTTAGGAAGGAAAGCTCCTTTTGGTGCCAGCAAACATATTTCTTTGCGCCTCATAGTCACGTTGGGAAGAGGGTGATTTCTGTGACTCTCGGAGGGAAGGCCGGGAGCGGCCTTCTACTTGGATCTGAACCCGAGAAATCCTGCCTGCGGAAAACGTGCTCTTCCACGGAGCTAATTATAGAGTTTATGTAAAGCAGGTTGTGCTGAGTGACGTGACGGCCTCCTTCTGATACCAGGAAGAGTTCGCCAACATTAATGCATAAATTTATTTTGGAGAGCGGTGTGTCCATGCATGTGTGAGTAAGTGAGGCATAAAGATCCAAATGTATTTCCTGCATTTTTAATATCCTGGCCTGTCTTTCTCCCACCCATGTGAACCTATTAGGCAGGTTTTGTTGAGGTATGTGACTTGTCGGGAAGAGATTCGAACTCAGGGTTTCCCCCTACCTAAGCCCAAGACTTCAGCTTTAGCTTATTTATTTTCTTTCAATCATCACCTGTTCACTCTTCCTCTGAGGAGTCCAGAGGAGCCTATTATCTTTCAGGTGGTCACCCATCCAGGACATTTAGAGGTCCGGTCCAACCTGCACCTCAACCACAACATTTGTTTACCGAGAAGAACCGTCCTTCACAACAAAAGCAGCTTTGCTTTGACTTCACCCGAGCTATGAGGAAGCGACTCGGTTATTTATTTTGCCTGGTGTGGCTCAAGAAATCACGACGACGTCTCACGGCCTGTCACTTCATGCCAGCTGGAAAATGCCCTTAATGGTCACTGGTTTTGACTTGCGTTGCTTCCTTCTCACAGTTTGGATGGCAAGAAGTGGTGGTGAAGACGGCCATGGGCGTGGTCAAGGGTTGGCCTCACCGGGCACCTGCTGAGGGCCCAGACCCCAGCAGGGGCCCACCCAGAAAAGCTCTCCTCCTCCTCTTCTCCATGGCAACCTGCTCATTCACCTGTCCTTCGCTCTGGCCCAGACAACAGTGGGGAGGAGGAGGAGGAGTTGGAGGAGGAGGAGGAGGAGGAGGAGGAGGAGGAGACACCCACGGCCTCCTTCCTCCCCGGCTCTCTGCCTGTCAAGCAAGTGGGATCAAGGAGGAGGAAGAGGAGGGGGTGCAAAAGCTGTTGAATTCCTCAGCACCCTGGAGCTGCAGCCTTCCCGTGCTCTAGGCTGGGAGGTTGCACATAAAGCGCTGCTACGCTTTTCCGCTCCTGAATCATGTCCGCATGTGCTCTCGAGCTCTGCCACGGCCACTCTTTTGCCCCCCCCCCCACCGGTCTCAAGGCCAGATGGGGACGGAGCCAGAGCGTGGCCGCCTCTTCCAGTAAACCCTCCCACGCACATCTGGCGCACTTGATACGCGTTGCTATTCAGGTCCAGTCCCCGAGGAGTGACGGCAGGGCACGCTCTCCACGGCCTGCTTCCTAGAAATGCAGGGAATTGGGCCGAAAAGGCTCCCAGAAGCCGCTCTGCCAGCACTCCTGCGTTCGTGGCAAAGCACGACCCGGGTTCAGGGTGCAGAGCAGCATGACAAATTCAGAGCGATGGGTGTTAATCTTTTATCTGGGCTATTGTAACGGAACACATTAGTGACGTCGTCAGCCCAGGGCGACGGATGCCAGCTGGCTCCCGCCTCCCAAAAACACAGGTCAATGGCCGTTGTGTCTAGCCGTGATTCAGGGGGAGAGGGTTCCCCCTGCTGACGCCTCAGCCACCGTCCTGAGTGTCGTTTTGGGGGCCAGAAAGGCGGGGGTACCAATTAAGTCACGCCATCAAATCAATAAACGGCTACTAGCAGAGAACGGCAGGGAATGCGGGAGCATTTCTGTAGCCTTCTGGGGAGGCCGGTGATGGAGGGCAGGAGGAAAAGAGCAAGGAGTTATGAGTGAACGTGCAACTCCACAAATGGAGGTGGAGGAGAAACAGGCCAGAGACGGCGCTGAAAATAAAGGGGCCCGTTGCCAGAAGCAGCCGGCCACGGATCCCACAGAATGCGCCCCTTACGCCACAGAGGTCTGGCTAAGCCGTGCATGACCTCAGACTCCAGGGGCCGACGGGGCGTCTTCCAAGCAGCGCCTGGCACGGCATTTCCCGACGACGCAAGGGAGACGTTGACGGTTCACACAGCTGCCCCCGTGGCCCCCAGCCACGCCGGGCTTTGGGGGACGGAGGAGGTCAAGCCTCCGTGCTCCTTTCACGGCGAGCATCAGCCCATGGCACCGGGCACCGCGTTTTCCCTGCGGTAAATAAACAGGGTGCGCCTCTCTGTTTGGAAAGAAAACCCACAGAAGCAGCTGAAGCAAAACCAACCCGGCTGAATCCGTTATTTAAGCTGCTTAATAAGCCCCATTTTTTAAAATATATAATTCTAACTTTATTCCTGGGCTGGAAATAATTACACGTTAGGAGAGCCAATTCTGTTTAACAGAGATCGGCCCATGTATAATTAGGAGGAGGAGGAGGGGTGATTTTAAGTTTTTCGCTGCTCAGGCTGCTTTATGATTCACCTTCTAAGACCTTAAATCCGGCGAGGAGGCTGCAGATGGAGCGCCAGCAGAAAAGTAATTGCGGTCAAATAAATACGCTTTCAATTACAGGGCGCCTCGACCAACGGAGTCCTGAGTTCCTCTTTCCCGGGGGAAGGGGCTTCTGCACGGAGGGACCCTATATCCCCACCCTGATTCATGGACGTTTATAAACCCTGACCTCTGATGACCCGCTGATGAGGACACACGAACCGGAGGCTGCTAGAATTGCCCTCGGTTTGGGGCCAAATGCTGGACTAAAGAGGCGTTTGGCCTGATCCAGCACCAGGACCCCGTTGGTGCTCTCATCACCTGCAACGAATTGTTGCAGCGTGGATTGCTGCGCTTCAGGATTCCAGCCACTTTGTTCCACCACCAGCCGTGGTTTTCTGTTCTTCCTCCCCTTCTGTAGCCACAGAGAAGCCTTCCTAATTTTATTTCCTATATCTGTCTCCTACAAACCTTGGTATTCGCCCGAGCCTGCCTTTGGTGTGAGCGTGGAGCCATTTGGGAACGGCACTCGCCGCCCGAACATCAGAAATAGCAGGAATGATGAAAGACAAGCTGCTCGTGGAAATCTGGCCGGGCTCCCCTAGCCATGTACTCTCCCAGGCCAACTGTGATGTTCAAAGATGTTCTTTTTAATCTCTCTGCCTTGGAGGAAAGAGGAAATTGAGCAGAAGGAGAGAGGGTTTTCCGGTATCACGTCTCATGAAACCTGACCTCGGTGACAGTTTATCTGGTGTTGCCATCTTCTTCGTATCCCACACCAGTTGGTTCAATGTACTGGAGTAACTCCTGCTTTTAGGGCCAGTGGGGGGTATTCATATGCTGGTGTACAAAAAGATGGAAGGGTTACTGTTCCTTCCCAGGGAGGAGGGAGGTTTGGTTCACATTAGAACAGTCCGTTCTAGTTATTTCCTGTCTTATCAGAGCCAGTGTGGCATGTTTTTATTTTTTATTTAACAGATTCAAGTGACACGTACCCTATTTATTGAAAAACATCTCTCTCTAAGGGTGTAACCCTATGCATGAATAGAGTCTTGCAGTTCCTCCTGGACGTCTGGTCCATTTTGGGCCCAATCCTATGCATGTTTAGACAGAAAAAACTCACCAAACGCCTAGCACGCCTCGAACATAAGAACAGCCGTACTGGATCAGACCAAGGGTCCATCCAGTCCAGCACTCTGTTCACACAGGGGCCAACCAGCAATGCTTAACTCCGCACTGTGAGGAAAAAGGACTTCTTTCTATCTGTCCTGAATCTCCCACCATTCAGTTTCATGGGCCAATGACCCCACTGGGTTCTAGAACGATGAGAGAAGGAGAAAAATGCATGTCGATCCACTTCCTCCATACGATGCGTAATTTTGTACGCCTCTCCCACGTCTCTTTCCTCTGGACAGACTTGGCCGTGAAGCAAACGGGGTGACCCTGGCCCAGTCACCAGTCTCCGTATCTTTTTGGAGACTTGTATCTTGTGGTGCGTGCATGCGTGCGTTTGTGTGCGTGCGCGAATATTTGCAAAGGGGAAGGATTAAAAACACAACAACCTCGCTCCACCTCAGCACCCCTCCAGACCTCCCCTTCAAATTGCACCCTGAAACAGCCAGTCTGGAAATCTCTTTTGACTGAGAAGTGGGGTGCAAAAGTACGGTAACGGAAACGGAGACGAATAACAGAACTTATCCGAAAACGAATAACAGAACTTTCAGCCTCAGCCGAAGGTATTTTGCAGGGTTGTTGTGAGGTGAAAATATGTGTGTGGAGAGTGAGAGGGAGTGTAGGAGAGAGAGAAAAGGTTAGGATAAAAAAAACCCACCACTGATTGATTATATTTATATATATTTCAGGAGGAGTTATAATTAGGGCTGTATCAAATTTGCGCTAAAAATAATAACTCTAATTGCTTGTCTCCGAGAGCTGACAGGGCCTTTACTGACGTCTGTAACTTGCCTAAATTATGCCAACCAGGATCATTTGCATTTAATTACTTAATATCCATGACCTGCTCCTCCGCTATTTGAGGGGAGGGGGAGGAAAACGGGCTCTCTGTGCACCCACGGGAGAAGCACCGCTCCCCCAACGCCGCCTTCGAAGTATTATCCGCGGTGCCGGCTCCAGGTTTCGGGGGGCCTTTGGGCAAGAACCCCTCCCTGGGCGAGTCCGCCTTCTCTCTGCCATGGTCGTTAGCTGCTGTCACTCCTGCTCCTCTTTCTCGTCCTTGCTGCCACGTGCTTGCTTGGCCGCCACGGAGACAGGGGACAAGGAGGCTGTGCTGCTGCTCCTTCCTACCAACACCGTTGTCTGGGCCAGAGCAAGAGAAATCCGGGGAGCTCTCCTCAGTGGGCTCCTGCCGGGGGGTGGGCCTTCGGCAAGTGCCCCACCATGCCGACCCGTTGACACCGGCTCTGATTCTCTGCACATCTCTGAGCCGTCTTTGCGTGTCCTAACAATCCCTGGTGATTTCCCCTTCCAGAATGTCTCTTTCCTTCTAGCAGCAGTTTATTGAGCACGGAGCGGCTTCAGCTGTGTACGGGGAGAGGGTCTACCGTAGGCCGCCTTCCCAACTATTCTGCCCATGGCTTTCCCTCAGGCTGCCGACCTGCGCTTTACCGAAACGCACCAGCGGCGAAGCGAGCGCCGGCTGTGCGCTGCGCCGTCCCCGCTGCCCAGGTAATCCTGGCTTCTTTTCCCTCTGTATCCCCACTCAGGTGATTATGGGTGGAGGCCGGAAGTACATGTTTCCCCAAAACACCAGCGATGTGGAATACCCAAACGAGGAGAAATACCGAGGGACACGGCTGGACGGCAGGAACCTCATCGAGGAGTGGAAGAAGCAGAAGCCGGGAGATAAGGTAAGGCTGTCCCACGCCCGGAGGCCGGAACACGAGAAAGAGAGAGAGAGAGAGAGAGAGAGGGGGGGGGGTTGTAACAAAATCACAAAAGGCACAAGGAGCTTCGCTAATTGCAGTTCTTAGTCTTCAGTTGCAGGATTTTGTTTTAGGCTGGGTGTTGCTGCCTTGGGCTGTTTGATGCTGTTGGTGTTTTTGCTGTTTTTAGTACCAATTCGGTTTTCATTTTGTGGCTTTGGTTGTTTTACGCTGCTTAATCAAGCAACTACAGGCACAACCAGGGAGCGGGCCTTTTCAGTGGTGGCCCCCCGACTGTGGAACGATCTCCCCGATGAGGCTCGCCTGGGCCAACATTGTTATCTTTTCAGCGCCAGGTCAAGACTTTTCTCTTCTCCCAGGCATTTAACAGCATTTAACAACGCCATGTTTGTTTTTTAACGCACCCCAGAACTGCTGTTTTTTAAATGGACACCGTTGGTTTTATACTGTTTATGTTTTTGATGGTTTTAAATTTTGTATACTTTTTTAACGTTTACTGTTTTTAGCTTTTGTAAACCGCCCAGAGAGCTTCGGCTACGGGGTGGTATATAAATGCAATAAATCAAATCATTAAATCAAATCAAAATAAATGTTACTGTTAAAAACCACGACAGAAACACAGCCAAACAGAGCAGCACCTTTACAAACCATAGAAATTTTAATTTGTATTGTTGTCATATATTGTGTGCAGTTTTAAAAAAATATTTGTGACACGTTTTTAAAAAGGTAAAAAATGAATTATTTTTAAAAATATTTTACTATTTTAGTGTTTTACTATTTCCATCCCTACCTGTTTCTTTTATTATCATAGTCCCTGCGAGGTGATATTACGTTTTACGCTGCTAGTAGTTTCGTCCTGTTGATTTTACCACGGTTTTACTTGTATTTTTTAATCATTATTTTAAAATTCCTAGAGACGTTTATTAAATGAGGTGTTTAATAAATTTAATAAATAAACAGAATTAAACAGGCACGTTTTCTGGAGGTGTTTAAAGCTGGCCACACTGTCTGCCTCTTGAATTGCATGTGTGTGTGGGTGTGCCAGTACTGAGAAGGCCCCGCACCAAAGCGACTCCCACATGGTGAGGTGTTCCCTCCTTTCCCCCCCAGAACGCCTATTATGTGTGGAACCAGACGGAACTGACGAAGCTGGACCTCAACAAAGTGGACTATTTGTTGGGTGAGTCCCAAGAGCTCTGGGAATTCGTACACCACCCTGTGTGTTTCCAGGGCGAGCAAAGCACTGAGATACCTTAAATCCCCTTGCAGATTCTCCCTCAAACTGCCCGCCAAACTGGGCCCTTTTCGAACTCGTCTTTGTGTAGGGATGTATGTCAGCCCAGGAATTAAAATCTCGTTAATGAACTGCTCCACGGGAAGACGAGGGCAGAAGCAGGGGTGTTAATAAGCATTTAAAAGATTCAGGGGCCAGGCCCATGGCACACCAGTCAGCATAGGCTGCTCATTATATATCAGTATCTGCCAATCTGGAAACAATTGCGTTGATAGATTTAAATTTCACAGGAAGCACAGCCAGCTGTGAAGCGGTGGCATTTCAGGTGGGTGAACAGTGCCGGTGCCAAGAGATGGCACGGTGGGGCAGCTGCCCAGGCCCACACTCCAGCAGGGGGTCCGTGGGCCTGCTGCTGCTCTTCTGCCTTGCAAGCTGCCGGCTCACCTGCCTCTTGCTCCAGCCCAGACAAAGGTTACGCTGAGAAGGAGGCGCAGGAGACACCCACGGCCTCCTGGCTCCCTGGCTCTCTCTGCTTGTCCAGCAAGCAAGTGGGAGCCGGGAGGAGGAGGAGGAGGAGGAGCCGCTGGGGACCATGGAGGTGAGAAGGCGGACTCCCTGAAGAATCGGGCCCCATTGAGGGTGCGTTGCTCAAGACCTGGAACCAACACTGAGAAGGAATATTAAAGAAAAGAGAGACGAAAACCAACATTGTTTATTATTAGAACATTTTAAAATGAGCGCAGAGAGCTAAGCACTGTATGCTCTGGTCCCCCCGAGCCTTGCTAGGATGGACGCAGGGATGTCCGGTAGTACCGAGCAAGGCACAAACGTAAAAATCCTCGGGGGGGGGGGATTCGGGATTTGCACGGGGCATGGACGCGCGCTCAGATATCGCTCTGCTTTCCGCTTTCCCTCCGTAGGCCTCTTTGAGCCCATCGATATGATGTACGAACTGAACCGAAACAACAAGACGGATCCTTCCCTCACGGAAATGGTGCTGGTGGCCCTCAAAATCCTCCAGAGGAACCCCCTTGGGTTCTTCCTACTCGTAGAAGGTAAGAGACGGAGGAGGAGGAGGAGGAGGGTGTGTACAAGAAAAGATGGAAGGGTAGGTTCTGATCCCAGCGGTGGCTGGCTCTTGACAGACATGTTGAAGGGATGCAACAGCTAAGGCAGATGTTGAAGGGATGCAACAGCCAGGCAGAGTTGTGACAAGTGCTGGATCTGGCCCAACCCAGAATTGCAGAAAGAGGCGGTGGGATGAGTCCCCCTGCACTGGTGGCTCAATTCAGAGTGCTGGTTTTGGCCTATAAAGCCTTACGTGGCTCAGGGCAGCCATTCCTGACCACACGCCTTTTCCGTACCCTATAATCGACCTCTGAGATCCTCCTCGAAGGGAGGTTTGCAAGATGGCAACAGGGGAGAGGGCCTTCTCGGTGGTGCCCCCTCCCTCCTGATTATGGATCGTGCTTCCCAGGAGGGTCCACCTGGCACCAATGTTGTCGCCCTTTTGACACCAGGCGAAGACTTTCCTCTACTCCCAGGCATCTGATGGCATGGCATGCATCAGCTGAGTTGTTTGTGGTCGTCACTGACGTTCTAGTTGTCTTTATGGGGTGGTGGAATTTTAGCAGGTAATTGTTCTCAGCATTTTGTAGGTTTCATTTTGTTGGCATATGCCTTGAGTCCTTTTGGAGAAAGGTGTTTAAGAAATCTAAATAATAATAATAACAACAACGACAATGACACCCCCCCCCCCAATAATCACATTCCCCGGCCTTTAGCCTGTGAAGTGAGTTCCATTCTTCTGGTTACAGGAGGCAGGATTGATCACGGACACCACGAGGGGAAAGCAAAGCAGGCGTTGCACGAGGCGGTAGAGATGGACCAAGCCATCGGCCTGGCTGGCCGCATGACCTCTTCGAAGGACACCCTGACCGTGGTCACCGCTGACCACTCCCACGTCTTCACTTTTGGAGGCTACACGCGCCGCGGCAATTCCATTTTTGGTATGTCCAAACCCACAGAAGTCCACCCCAGCAGCAAGGTTAGACGCTGTGGTCAACAGATCCCCAGCTGGCATTAAGACTTGTGTGTGTGTGTGGGATCTTCCTCAGACAAGGGAAAGGTCGTGTGGCTCAGGTACAGCCCAGGCAGAACGTCCCAGGTTCAATCCCAGCCGTCTCCAGGTGAGGCTTGGAAAAATTCTCCCTGAAACCCTGGAGATCAGCTGCTGCCAGTCAGTGCTGGATCAGGCCCAAGTCCTTTCTAGTCCACCGTTCAGTGTCTCTCCAGCTGCCATCTTGAACCAGAGAGATCTACCCTTAAAGACAGCATAGAAATACGTTGAGGTTGATCAACAGATCTATGAGGATAAGCTGCTAACTGTCTTGTGCTTGTCAAACCTCGTCCCATTTCACTAGCTCTGTCCACTTTGACCTTCTTGCACGTCATGCCCTGAGGGCGGGCAGGTGGGTTACCTGTGGATTTGTGCACATGCCCATTCTGTGTCAAGAGAATTGTAGCGATGTTTGTGTGGGTTCTCCGTCGCATCCTCCTGCTCGTTCTCAAAGTAATGTTTGTGGCTAACCTTTCTGGCGTCTTGGAATTCTTCCCAGAGCAGAGTTACGGACTTTCAATCCTCAGGCTACATTACTATTATTATTATTATCTTTCCGTAACTTCAGCTTCCTTCCTCTGTCCTGGTCCGGAGCACTGCTTTTGTCACTACAGATAACAGTTAATTATGTAAGAGCGGAAAGTCACTCAACAAAGATTCCTAAGCAAACTTAGGCCTTAGCTAGACCTAAGGTTTATCCCAGAATTGACCCTGCCTGCTCCCGGGATCCCCTGTGTGTCACTTACATGAACAGGGATAACCCCGGGACCATCCCGGGATAAACCTTAGGTCTAGCTAAGGCCTTAGTAGACGTTTAATAAGAGAAGAAGTCCATTAATGGATCAGTAACTGGTTAAAGAACAGAAAGCAGAGCGTAGGAATAAGTGGTCAGTTCTCCCGATGGAGGGAAGTAAATAGTGGGGTCCCACAGGGATCGGTATTGGGACCAGTGCTTTTCAACATGCAGTAACTGATCTGGAATTAGGAATGAGCAGTGAAGTGGCCAAGTTTGCTGACGACACCCAATGTTTTAAGGTTGTTAAAACACAAAGGGATTGTGAAGAGCTCCAAAGGGATCTCTCCAAGCTGGGAGAGCAGGTATCCAACTGGCAGGTGCGGTTCAATGTAAGCAAGTGTAAGGTGATGCACGTTGGGGCAGAAAAACCCGACTTCAAGTATAACCTAATGGGATCTGAGTTGGCGGTGACCGAACAAGAAAGAGGTCTTGGGATTGTGGCGGACAGATGGATGAAAACGCCCACCCAGTGTGCGGCTGCTGTAAAGAAGGCAAACTCCATGTTAGGCATTATAAGAAAAGGAATTGAGAATAAAACTGCCAGCCTCGTACTGCCTTTATACAGTAAGCCTGGGTGCACCAGTTGCTGGGGAACATGGGTGGGAGGGTGCTGTTGCACTCATGGCCTACTTGTGGGTCCCTAGTCAACAGCTGGTTGGCCGCTGTGTGAACAGAGTTTTGGACTCGATGGACCCTTGTTCTGATCCAGCCTCAGGGCTCTTATGGCCTTAGATGTTGCAGCTGCTGTTAAAACAGTACAGCGTTTGTGCGTCTGTGGGCTCTGAGATCTTGCCGTTCACGCGTCCTCTTTCCTTGGCCCAGGGCTGGCCCCGATGCAGAGCGACGTGGATAAGAAACCGTTTACGTCCATCCTCTACGGAAACGGACCTGGGTACAGAGTGACACCGGCTGGCGAGAGAGAAAACGTGTCCGCTGTGAATTTCAGTGAGTCCCTGGCTCAAAGCTCCTGTTCGCTTCATGTCATGTGTTTCATTTCTGTCCTGCTCTGTAGCCAAAGCCTTCTGGGCGATTCACCAAAACGACGGCACAAGATACATGATAGAACATCTGTAACATACGCAGATTTTTAAGCAGTTAAAAAGCTAAAAACCAACCGCAACTCACAACCCAGTCACAATGGCATCCTAGGGCTTGATAAAACACAGGCGTTCAGAGCTTCGTCGTGTGCCATCAAATGACTAGGAATAGAGGAAAGACTTGACCGGCCGCCGAAAAGATGTCAGCTTGGGTGCCAGGCGGGCGACAAACTTAGGTTTTCACTCCTGCCTCCTTTTTCTTTCTCCTCCTCTGTTTTCTCCCTTGTGGCCATTTTTAGAGCCACATTAGACGTGACATTAAATGCGCTTGTGCAGATATAAGTAAGTGTGTGTGTGTGTGTGTGTATGTGTGTATGTGTGTGTTATCCGGCTTGCAGCAGGTGGGCCGATGGAGATTTACCTTTGCCTCCCTTGCTGTTGCTCTGGTAAAAATCACTCCTTAGAAGCTGCTATTTGGCAAGAGAGATTACCAAAGACACTAACACAGTGGGCCACTTTTCATGGAATCCTAGAATCATAAAGTTGGAAGGGGCCTCTAAGGCCATCGAGTCCAACCCCCCGCTCAATGCAGGAATCCACCTTAAAGCATCCCTGGCTGATGGTTGTCCAGCTGCCTCTTGAAGGCCTCTAGTGTGGGAGAGCCCACCACCTCCCTAGGTCATGGGTTCCATTGTCGTACTGCTCTAACCATCAGGAAGTTTTTCCTGCTGTCCAGCCGGAATCTGGCTTCCATTATTCCGTGTCCTGCATTCTGGGATGATCAAAAAGAGATCCTGGTCCTCCTGTAAGTGACAACCTTCCAAGTACCATATTTCTTCAATTCTAAGACACACTTTTTACCATATAAACATCTCTAAAAACGGGGTGCGTCTCAGAATCACAGGTGCATTTATTATTTCTTAGAATCGAAGCTTTTTTTCTGTTGGTGGTACTGAAATTCGTGTGCGTCTTACAATCGATGGTGTCTTAGAATCGAAGAAATACGGTATTTGAAGAGCGCTGTCATGTGCCTGACTCCATCTGAGTGAGCTTCCCGTGTTCCAACTTGGCGCTGCAATGCAGCACCCGAGAGCGCCTTCCATTCACTCTGCCCCTCCTTCTCTCTCTCTGCAGCCGACACCAACTACCAGGCCCAATCCGCCGTCCCGCTGCGCATGGAGACCCACGGCGGCGAGGACGTGGCCGTCTTTGCCAAGGGGCCGATGGCTCACCTCCTCCATGGCGTCCACGAGCAGAGCTACATCCCACACGTCATGGCCTACGCCGCCTGCATCGGCGAAAACCAGAACCATTGCGGCTCCAGCGCCCCTCGCAGCCTGGCGGGGCCCCTGACCGCCATCTCCGCGCTCTTCTCCTTGCTCCTGCTCGGACTCCTGTTCTAAAGGACCGGCCCTCCCACCCTCCCGGCCCGTTTGCTCTTGTACCACGTGCCCTGACTGTACAAACTGAGGTTTCGTCCCCACGCTGAGGCGTCCTGCATCCAACTTGCCTCTGGGGATTTCCAGCTTCAGGGACATTGGCCAACGCCGGGGGGCTTTGCCCGGTACCCCACGGCACCTATTTGCTCCCTGAAGGGGCAACCAAGACGCAGCTGAGGATTCCTGTTGTAGGCCGGAAGGCCGAGGCGGCTGAGTCACGGACGGCAGGTCTCTGGAAGGCCTGTTTGGGACGTCCCAGGATCCAAGCCAAACTGCACAGCTGGAGACGCTGGGGCCGTTTTCTCCTGGGTGGAGATAAGAGCGTTCTTGTGGGATCCGCTAGAGAGGAGGGAAGCGCCGCCTTGGCGTTCTGCTCTCCCCTGCTGAAGTTTATCTTATCTCAGCTGAATGCTTCTGCTCATTGTCTGAAAGGCTTGACCCTGACGTAGGCAATTGGGCGATTCGAAAGAGAAAATGCGTTGGCTGCTCGCTTGCTTGTCTGCCCGTCCACTTTTCCTCCCCTGGTTCTTTTTCACTGATTTATACAGCAAATATCAGACCCACGCACCCACCGCCACAAACCTGCGGTGGAAGAATGTCCAACACACCTCTCCCACCATACTAAAACCCACCGGGCTCATTCTCCCATGAAGCTGATGGGTGGGAGATGCAGGACAAATAAAAGGAAGGACTTCTGCACACAGCGCATTGTTAAACTCTGGAACTCACCGCCACAAGATGTCGTGATGGCCACCCATTTGGATGGCTTTAAAAGGGGGTTGGATCAATTCCTGGAGGAAGAAGGCCATCCAGGGCTACTAGTCCTGAAGGCTCGGTGCTGTCCCCAGGATCAGAGGCGGTATGCTTATGTACAACAGTTGCTGGGGAACATGGGTGGGAGAGTGCTGTTTCATTCATGTTGTCCTTGTGGGTTTCCCATTGGGGCAGCTGGTTGGCCATTGGGGGAACAAAATGCTGGGCTAGATGGACCCTTGGTCTGATCTTCTTATGAGCTTAAGGTTTGCCTCCTTGGGCTGGTGTTTTTAAAAGATGCTCCCATCAGGAGGTTGTCATGCAGGATAGAACCAGTCCCAAGGGTGTATACGGATATGCCTAAAAGGAAGGCATGCTACATGTTGGAAGTGTCCTCGCTACATTCTTGCCATGTGTACGTAGCCCTCTGCAAGGTTGAACTCACATAAAACCAGTTTTTTGAGAAATGGTTGGCTGTCGCATCATAACACCCACTCCCTCCTTAGAAAGCATTTCTGCAGCATTTGACATTTTTATGCTTTAGGAAGAAGAAAGAAAAAACACCCAATAACTCCAAAGGTCAACCATTGAACTTCTGTTTGTACGTTTGAAGACGTGAATGTTGAAGGATGAAACGGAAAGGCAGGCGCTCTGCTGGAAGGGAGAGGGGTCAAGGTGGGGCGGGCATCTCTCGAATGTGTGGCAAAAGTGAGGTGGGGGTGGGCAGCTGGTCTCACTCCACAAGAGAGAGGAAGAGTAAAACTCAAACCGAAATGTCGCCCCTGGTGTGCGGCTGCTGTGAAAAGGGCAATTTCCTCGCTGGGGGATCATTAAACAAGGAAGCGGAAAATCAAAATTGTCGTCATGCCTTTCTTTCAGGGTGTTGAACCGTGGGCCTGCAGGGTGAATCTGGACCGCCTGTGGTACCAACAGGGGGTTTGCCAGATGGCCATGGACCATTTCCCCTCTGACGGCCAGTCCATGGGTGGCTTTTGCGCCGTTTTCTCTCCGTTCGGAAAGGTAGACATGCCTCTGCAAAGGCTGCAGCCGGCAGGAAGGGGCTTTGCGCTACAAGTTGCAGAACGCGGGACTCATTGCACCTTCGATTCCGATCCAGTGGTGTGGTGATGCCGACGTCAAATGCCACACAACGGGGAGGCTGTCTATACGGGTTATTTGCCCCACGGCGGCGTGGCGCTGGTGATACCACAACCCACAGCCAGCACAGGGCAAATCATCGAAGAGGCAGTGTAAAATGTCAGGGGCTTACCCTGACTTTTCTCTTTGGAATGAAGTCACCACGGTTCTGCCGCCATGTGACCACGTTCCAACGTCGAGCCAGGGGCGGTCAGGGGGAGATAGTGATGGGCTGCATTACATGGGCGGAGGGGGTGACAATGTGGTTTCAACTCAATACTTCCCCTCTGTTCGGTTCCATTGAGACAGCGCCATCTAGTGGCAGAAGATCCCGCATTTTCCAGGATGCTACCGCTTTCAATGTGGTTCTTTTCATGGAGGAATTTCCAAGGGAAACCGCGGGAGACGTCCTGGTAGTTGGCGACGTCCTGTAAAAGACCCGCAAGCTTTCATGAACGGCCAATCATGAGCATGCAATAAATCGCTCCATTAGTGGAGCCCTGTATCACCAAAAAGAAAAAAAGGTGGCAAGAGGGATCTAAATTCATGCTGGATCAACTGGGCTGGCGGAAGTGGACTTCCAGGCCTGCTCTTTCCAACAGCTGCAACTCCTGCGAACTGAAAATAATACACTGAGAAAAAGGAGGCCGTGCTGAATGCGATGAGCTGTGTTGTGGGTGGGTGGGTGGGGGGAAATCCCCCCAAATCCGGCGGAAGGACCTTCCTTCCTCTAGCAGAAGGCAAGAAGAGTCTGCGTACCCTCGCCATAGAGTAGGGGACAGCCCCCTCTTATGTCTGAAGTCGCCACTTCTGCATGGGGCAGACCTTTTAGAGTGTGTACGTCGCCCGTGCGTCTCCACCCTCACAATCTTTCTGCCTGCTTTTGCCTACAGACAGAAGTAGAAAAACCCACGCTCTGTCTTCATGTGCTTGGGGATTAAGGCTTCCTCGCCAAGCAAAGAATGCGCCGATTGATTTGCAAAGAGGCTGGCATCAAACACTGTTGCTGAAAGAGATTTGTTGTTGTTTGCCCCCCCACACACACACTCCCTAAAAAAAGTCCCTACAATGATTGATTGTCCTTGTCTGTTTCCATAAAAAAAAATTAAACTGAAAAAAAGGGGGGGTAGTTTAAAAATAACATTATTTTGGAACAGCTGGAGAACAGACTGTTTTGAAGCAAACAGGCACATGCTAAGGTGTGCCGGGTTCGAGAACCACAGGCTGGACTCTGACAATGGCCGTGCTGAAAAGAGACGTGATGGAGAGGGCCCCGCCGTGATGCTTTTGGTGCGAAAAGACCGAAATCATGCTGAAAACTGGCACCCAGAATATACAAAGTGGATTCTTTTGGAAGAGGATGCCTCTGTTCTAGGTCACTTCGTCCAGTTACTGACCTTGGCCTGGAACTCATCCCCCGGCCCGAGAGCGCTTCAGTTTTTTAATTAGGAGCAGGGGGAGGAATGTACCGGCCAATCTCCGACGGGTATTCCGAAGTCCCCGTGTGCCTTTTTCCGCCGCCCCTCTCCGAGATGCCTGGCTTGGGACACTCTGCCTGCTCACCGGGCGAGTCGATTCAGATCAAACTGGCAGCCCGTGAGCTGAAGTCTTCCGGGAACGGTGGTCGGGCCGGTCAGAAGATCCCAGGGTCTGCTGTTCGAATCTATTTCCTCGTGGGCTGGAGAAGGTCTCATTGGTTGGGACGAGGCCTTTGCAGAGCTCAGACGGTTGGCTCCATGTGCAGCCACAGCAGCAGGGGAGTCCTGCAGCAGTGCACCCTGAGGTGGGCAAGCGGGTTGCAATGGGGCAGAGGAGGAACAGGGAGCTGTGGGCCCACAGCAGGTGCCCAGCTAGGTCTATACACGTCTTCATCACGTACAGAGAGGAACGTTACTGTTGTGTTTCTCAGAACACTCCTGCTTTCATTGGGAGGCAAATGACAAGGCTTGCGAAGTAATCCACAAAGCTTTTACTAAACAACAAACGTCTCTTCTACCTCTTGGAAATGTACCCCTAGGCAAAACTATGCAAACTAAGCGAGCCAATTGTCTGCTCAAGAAGAATAGGAAACCGCTTCAGAGTGCCTGGTGCGGAGGCAGGTTCTGGCATAATCGAACTGACTTTCTCACACCTTCCTTCTACCCCGTGCGTTTGAGCTTCCGGCAGACCCTAGCATCAGCTAGCTTGTCAGGATGCTCACCTCTGGAAGAAGGCTCACTTCCCACCAAGTGTATAGGATTTGGCCTTGAGGAGGTAAGCTCTGGAGAGGGCTGACTCCCAGCTGGGGAATCACCTGTGAGAGCTTCCTCCCCCACTGGTACAGGCTGGCTGGTGTCTGGCGCTGCGTCTTCTAGTTCTGAATCTGATTCTGATTGATTACCTGAAACATCTTCTCCCAAGACCGGGGCAGTAGGGTTAGACATGACAGCTAACATCAAAGGCCTACTAACGCGCCGGCTACTCCGTGGGCAGATGTCCGCTGCAAACGCAGGCCGTTCTTGTCGCGAGGGCGAGGCGTCACCTGCTCCCGAAAGTTGTGCTCCCCTTTTCTGGAGTGGCGACGCAAGGTGACGGCTAGGGCAGAGTGCCTTCTCCTTCCAGCTCAGGCTCCGTTGGAACAATGGGATGGGTATTAGGCAGGCAAAATGGGGACACCTCCCTCCCGGCGGGGTTCACATCCTCTTCCCTTGCGCCTGGGTTTGCTTAGGCTTCTGGCCACGGGGCAGATCTGGGCAGCCGTCGCTGGCTGGCCGCCTCGGGTGGGAAGCAGAGCGGCTCAGGAACACGGGCCGTGCTGACTCAGCAGCCTGCCTCTCCACACAGCAGCCTGAGTGGGAACCGTCTTGGGAAGAAAACCCCACTGAAGAGATCCGTGCTGTGACCGACCACACACAACCCCGGTTGCTCCTCAGGCAAAGATCACGCTCGAGAGGAACCCAGATATAATAAACCTCCCGCTAACGGAGGCCGAAGCGCTGCCGCTTGCAGCCAGTCAACGGACTGGAAACAAGCAGATTGAAACAAAGGAATACTTGTCGGGCCCTTGGCGTACGCCTTTGAGCGGGCTTCCAGGCAGTCTGGGGCCGCGCCGAGGGTCAGCGTGGTGGGGCAGCTGCAGAGGACCCCCAACCCTGCAGCCCCTCCGGCAGGGTCCCACGGGAGAGGCTCCTCCTCTTCTACCCCGCTGCACCCTGCTTGTCCACCTGCCTCTTGCTCCAGCCATGGCAACGGCGGTGGCTGTGAGAAGCTCCCAGGCTCTCTGCCAGCCAGCCAGCAAGCGGCGGCCAGGGTGAAACAGAGGAGGAGGGGGAAGAGCAGCCCATGGCCATGTGGGGGGGGGGGGGAGAAGGGCGATTCATGAAAGGAGGAGGCCCATGGAAGGCGTCTTCTCCAAAACCTGGAGCCGGCAACAGCACCCTCCCGCCCATGTTCCCCAGCAACTGGGGAACACAGGCTTACTGCCTCTAATACTGGAGGCGGCACATCGCCAACAGGGTTTGTAGCCACCGATGGCCTTCTCCTCTACGGATTTGTCCAATTCCCCTTTAAAGCCACCCACGTTAGTGGCCCTCACCGCGTGTTGCGGTAGCGAAGTCCAGAGTTTAACTGCTGTAAATGCACTTTAAACGCCCACCTCTTCTTCACCCCTTTTCTCTGGCCTTGGAAAACTGGGCTCTTCCCTTTTCCTTCCTCTCCCCCCCCCCCCCGCTCTCCTTCCCTCGCGCGTCTTGTCTTCTGGCCCGAGGCCAAGGGAAAAGGACACATGAACCGCGAGATCTCAGACCCTGCAGATGCACGAGCCTGGTCCTTTTTTAAACAGTCGCTGCAACCATTTGTCTGCGAAACGGCGGCGGGGGTGGGGGAAGACTGCCTCGAGTGCCATTTTTCCGGGTACCAAGAGTGGGGTACAAACCAAACACAGCAAATCCATCAATGAATTAATTGAATGCCATTGACAGCAGAGATGGGGAGAAGGTAGATGTGGATGGACTGAAAGATTCCTGGCGCTCAACGGCTTCACAGAAGCGATAACAAAAACATCAACATGCCGAAATAAAAGGGGGGGATCGGGATTTTGGGGCAGCGGAGGCTGTGAGCTCCTTTCAGAGCTGGTGGGTGAAAGAAATCCCTGGTCCAGAATCTGTTTAGTCTTAAGTTGGTGTCTTTTGCACCCGGTGCCAATTAATGGATCTCGGTGCTCAAGGGGGAAACGAACACAAATAAACATACATCCCGCAAGGCTGCGGTCTGCCCACCCGGGACCCACATCAAGGCGGCGGCGGCGGCACCAAGCAACTCTCTGCTTGAGAAATGGTTAAACTCAAAACAGACGGGGAGTTTGGAACAAAGGGCTACAATGTGCGGGAGTAGAGCTCAGTGAGAGCGCAAAACCCAAAGCGAAGCAGAAAAGCCTCCCGCTTCAAGGGCCGGAGTTTTGGTGGAGAGCGTCCGGTAGGCAGAGGGGTAATGAGGGAGCTGGGTTTGGGATCAGGCGGGGGAGGGCCGTTGCTGGCTCAGCGTGGGCTTTGCACGGCCACGTTCCCACGTTCCCTCTCCCATGAAAAGGGCCTCAGGGAAGGCAGGCTAAGAACGTCTTCTCTACGTGGAGAGGGAGACATTTTTCTCCCTCTCTCAAAATACTAGAACCCAAGGGGGTCATCCCTTGAAGCTGATGGGTGGTGGGAGATCCAGGACAAATGAAAGGAAGGACTTCTTCACACAGCACATAGTCAAACTGTGGAACCCACTACCACATGATGTCGTGATGGCCACCAATCTGGATGGCTTCAAAAGGGGGCTGGATAAATTCCTGGAGGAGAAGGCTATCCATGGCTACTAGCCCTGATGGTTGTGTGCCATCTCCAGTATCCGAGGCAGTAAGCCTGTGTGTACCACCTGCTGGGGAACATGGGCGGGAGAGTGCTGTTGCACCATGTCCTGCTTTATGGGTCCCTGGTTGGCCACTCTGTGAACAGAGCGCTGGACTCGAGGGACCCTCGGTGTGATCCAGCATCAGGGCTCTTCTGGTGTTCTTATATCGGACCCATGACGTATCAGAGGCAGGACACCTCCGTGCACCAGTTGCTGGGGAACATGGGCAGGAGGGTGCCGTGTCCCTCGTGTCCTGCTCGCAGGCTTCCACCTTTGGCCGGCTGGTTGGCCGTTGTGGGAACGGAACGCCGGATTTTGGGTCTGACCCAGCCTCAGGGCTCTTCTGCGGCTCTCCTTTCCTGCTTTCGGTGGTGCAAAGTCAGGGGGCATCAGGGGGCAAGTGAGGCCAAGCTGTGAAGGCCCTTAATCCCTCTGTCTCTGGAATCACTCCCACCGGCCTACTGAGGCCGCCCTCGCAGCTGCCCGGCGTGCGGAGGCCCCTCGGGGCCGTGGAGCAGGCGCTCTCCGGAGCCAGCCCCGGCTCGCTTGCCCTGCGCCCCTTCCCCCACGCCGTGAGCATGAGGCCACCCGGACGCCGGGACTTCCCAGCGGCGCAGCGCTCTTGGCCAGAGAGCCCGTCGGTCGGAACGCCTTGCGGCCGTGTGGCTTCTCCAAGCGTGAAGCAGCCTTCTGTCACGGGGGAGCGCACGGGGCGGGGGCGGGCACCCATCCTGGAATGCGCCAAGAGTCAACAGGGAAGCCGCAGAGGGAGAAGCCAAGCGCCGAGGGAGCCAGTGGGGGCTGGCGGCCAGCGAGCTCGATTCAGCCCCTTTATTTACGCCATCCCGGTTTTTTAAAAATATCTCGCTCCGCAGAGACGACCCCGCTTGAAATAGCTTTTCGGCAAACATCCGTCCCTCGGCCTCGGCCGCCTCGGAGCGGCTCCCTGCCTCGGCTGCTTTGGAGGTTTCTTCACCCGTGCAAAAAGCCTCGTCTTTGGGGTCCGGGTCAGGAGGGTGAACTTTCCAGATGGCGTCGGGAGGGGTCGGTTGCCCGGGGAGATGAGCCGCGCTTGGCCGAGCGGCATTCATCGGCGAGAGCCTGCCGGGCCGGTGAAAAGCGGCGCTCTCTCGCTCACACGTTCCCCTCCGGGACGCCAGCCCGGCCGACACTTCTGGGGCCGCTGTGAATTGCCTTGAGCTTTGGCTACTTTCCAAGACGTGTTTGTGTGTGGTCGGGAAGCCCAGCCGAGGACCCAACGGGGAGGGGGGCCTCCAAATTCCTTTCAGGGGGTTGGGGGGCAGCAGAGGAAAGCAATCTCCAGATGTAGGGTACTTCCAGGCGGGGGGTCCTAGCACAAACAGTGGGAAGGCCCCTGTGCAGCGATGGCACGGACTTCCTGCTGGGAGAATAAATGAAAACACCAAAGGAACGGCAGGGAAACAAAGGCCGGCCGGTACAAGCCCAGGGGTCGGGGCGTGATAAAATCCTTGCCTGGAAGCCACGGTAGTGTCCACATCGTGGCCTGTACCATAACTTTCTGTGACCAGGTAGCAGTCAGGGAATTATCGGGATGCTTTCGGGGTTCTAAGGGGCGTGAAGCACACACGGACCCACAGCGTCTGGTGCCCCTTTCTGGCTTCCTTCTCTTTCCTTCTCCCCGTCTCTGCACATCCATGCTCCCGCGGAGGGTTTAACTAGCTTTCCTGCACATTGCAGAGGGTTAGACTAGATGATCCTTGGGGTGCCTTCCAACTCCACCATCCTATCATTCTATACGATCATGACAGTGGCAGCGCTGTATACCGGAGGCCCCAATCCGCCCCTACGGATGGAACCTCCTTCTTCTGGGCCCCCAAACTTTTCCCTTGACTTCGAAAACACTTGGTGGTACCCCCGCCTTTTCGTTTCCTTTCATTTCCCCCCTTCTAACCGCTTGGAATGCTCCTAAGCCTGCGTATGCTGGTATTTTTGGTGTTCTGGCACCTCCCACCACCGGAACGCGGCCCCCGAGGGCTTCTCGGAATTCGGCCCTCGAGGTCCAAAGGGTTCAACACCCTTGCTGTATATGAAGCCTGCTATTCCTTAAATCCCATCCAGCAAATGAGGAGGAGGAGGAGGAGGAAGAGGAGGAGGAGGAGGAGGAGGAGGAGGAGGAGGAGCTAGTGACCATGGCGGTGAGAAAGTAGAGTCCCTGGAGGTGGCGGCCCACGGAGTAGGCCTTGCCTTTTTCTTTGCACTTCCAACTGATGGTGTAAAAGCAATGACTCAGCAATGGATGTAAACGAACACCAGCGCTAATGGCACGAACTACATATTAACATCTGGAAGACCTCAGCTGATGCCAGGAAAAGTCCAGGACGAGCCCAGTGAGGTGAGTAATACGGAGCATGTTGGAGCGCGGCTTCTCGGGCGTACTTTGCCGGGCTCATCTCTCCAGCCTGACGTGCAACCCAGCCAGCCACGGCTCGCAGCACAAGGTAGAGGGTGCGGTTTTATTGCTGTTAAGTTGTATCGTGTGGTTGTCATTGCTATCTTCATCATTGTCTTTATGCTCTCTTATGTTATGTTCACCACTTTGATACCTTTGTGGAAAGCGGTATATACATTGAACGGTAACGAAATAATAGATACGGGTGGTGAGTTCTTTCCTAAATCTAAGGTACATACATGTTTTCTTAAGGTACGATAGCCAATGACTTAAGACTCCTCTAAATGAACGGTTTATTGCACGCTTGTGACTAGCCACTCACGGAAGTTTTCTGGTCGATCACATGACGTCAACAACCAGGATGTCTCCTGCGGAATCCTCTGGTAATAGCTAGGAAGCAATAGGATCTTCTACCACTAGGTGGTGCTATCTCAGTGGAACTAAACGGAGAAGTATTCAATTCAAACCCCTTGTCGCCCCTCTCCTCCCTTGTAATGCAGCCCATAACAATTGTGCCAAAGAACCAGGAAGTACAAAAGCCCCGGGTAAACAACGTGATTTCCCTTAATGTAGAGACGCTCTTAGTACTTTGCCTTGCATGCTAATAGGATGTCCTTGGGATAGACCCATGGAGTCAACCATTACAGTGACATTCTCTCCATGATTATCCAAACACTTATTGGAGGTCAGCCTTGGAGATCTAGATTTTAAATTATCCATCCTGCAGAGGTCATTTGTTTGGGCACACGGGATGTACTAAAAAAAGTGTTGCCAAGTGATTTTACTCAGCAAGACTGTGTCACCGGCACAGACATCCTGGACACACCATGGAGCTCTTTAAGAGATGGTTGGCCAAACGTTCGATTGGAATAGTTTAAACCAGGAGTGTGGTTTGGGCCTGTGGATGATGAGTTTTGTCGTCCAACAACATTGTGAGGACCACAACACACACACACACACACACACACACACCCCTGTAGCAGAAGGAGTCATGGGTGACTGATACCTTAAAGAGACTTCTGAGTCTTCGTCGGAGGGCGTGGCAATGCAGGAATCTGCTTTATAACAAGTCAGGCCCTGGGTCCATCTAGCATTCGCAGGCTTTTAGGGTGCCTGAATCAAGATGCTTTTCTTGAAACAAAAATGCCGAGGTCGGTTTTGTATTACTGGCAAATGGTTGGACAATAACCCAGGCGGCCTCTTCCAAGTCTAAAGAGCCGTTGACGGGTTCGCCGCCCCCAAAACCAACAAAACCCGACACACTCCAGACCGGAGAGAGCTCCTGTTTACTTGTCCTCAGGTTCTAATGGGGACCGTCTACGGTGGGATTCGCTACGGACGTTTTATTTGCTGGCCGCGACTCGTCGGGGTTGGCTCAAGGCGGGCGACACCGGTTTTGGCAAAGCCCCTCGCGAGCAGAGAAGAACCAGCTGTGCTCCTCCCGCGGGGCCGTCGGGTCCAGATTCAACAACTCTCCCGCTTGCCAGCCAAGGTTGGCTGTGAACGCCTTGGCCTGGAAAGCACGCCCGTAGGTCTTCCTCCAGGTGTGACATCACCTTCGTTGCAGCACCGTGGCTGAAAAGGAAGCGGGGGAGAGATAATGCCTTGTTTATTAGTTTTAAGGGGAAAACCTGGCAGACGAAGCCGTTGGCGGAGTCCTTGGCCCAAGGCTGCTTTAGACCTGGCTCCTGAAGAGCCTCTCGCTTGTCCTGCTTTTAAAAAACCTTCTACGCTCCTCTGCCTACCTGTAGCTTCCCTTCACTTATGGAACGGGAAACGCCCGGCTTAGAGTGGCCGTGGGTAAAATCCAACGCCAGTCCTACTTAGAGTAGACCCATAAGTCCCATTCATTTCCATGGGTCTACTCTAAGTAGGACTGGTGTTGGATTTGATCTAACACTCTTCTTTTACTGAGCACAGCGCTCTGCTGGAAAGTTTGCCAGAGGACGGCCCTCTATTTTGAAGGCAGCCCCCAATGAAGACCCCTCCCTCAATGAATCTACCTTCTCACCACCGTTGTCACCAGCTGTTCTTCCTCCTCCTCCTCCTCCTCCTCTTCATGGCCACCCACTTGCCTGCTTGGCAGGCAGAGAACCCGGCCCGTAGCCAGAGGGGTGGGGGAGCTAAGATGGGCCATGGACCTGCTAAATTTTCTCTGCCCCCCACCCTAAATTTTTACAAATGATTAAACTCATTACAGAAGATTTAGGAAACCAATAGGAAAGCCTTTATTTTCTTCTTCTTAAAGGCTATTATTTTGGGTTGACATCTGCCCTCATGTTCATAGTAATCCATGCAATTGTAGGGTGACCCTATGAAAAGGAGGACCGGGCTCCTGTATCTTTAACAGTTGTATTGAAAAGGGAATTTCAGCAGGTGTCATTTGTATGCATGCAGCACCTGGTGAAATTCTCTCTTTATCACACCAGTTAAAGTTGCAGGAGCCCTGCCCTCTTTTAAATCTGGTCACTCTAGTATAGCTCCTGTAGCTTTAACTGTTGTGATGAAGAGGGAATTTCACCAGGTTCTCTTTATATACAAATGACACCTGCTGAAATTTCCTTTTCTATGCAACTGTTAAAGATACAGGAGCCCTGTCCTCCTTTTCATGTGGTCACTCTATGCAATTGAGGGTACACCTGAGATGAAGGGATATGTTGACTCATGTGAACAGCCATACATTTTTTTCCCAGAAGGTTTTTTTGCTCAGCTTTATAAAGGCTGTTTTTTATCATGCCTGATGGTCCAGTGATGTACCGGAAACTAAGATTCAGTTACAGTTATACATACAGATGAAGTATTCGTTCTTTCCACACTGAAATTAATCATCCCCTTCTGAAACTTTCCACACTGAAAGTATTCTTTTGTCAACTAAAAATGGAATTGTTCTGTCAGATCACTAGTTATTCTTTTTTTCCTTTCTAACCGAAATTGTGCTAGAAAGACTAGGATTTCGTAAAACATCACTGTTGGAGCAGCAGAAGAATCTGGATTCTGGACATCAGGAAAAACGTCCTGACTGTTAGAGCAGTATGACAATGGAACCAGTGACCTAGGGAGGTTGTGGGCTCTCCCACGCTAGAGACATTCAAGAGGCAGTTGGACAGCCACCTGTCAGGGATGCTTTATGGGGGATTCCTGCATTGAACAAGGGGTTGAACTCGATGGCCTTATACGTCCCTTCCAACTCTACTATTCTATGATTCTGTATTGACCATGTTGGGAGGCCATTGCAAGAAATGCAGAATGATACTGTTTTCAGGAACACATTTGGACCAGTCAAGAAAGTATGTGAGCCTGCTGGCAATGAAGCAGCATCAAAAGTTCTTCATGAACTCCTTTGGATTTTAGGAAAGTTGATTTTAATAAATTCAGAGGACTGTTAAATAGGATTCTGTGGCAGATGACTTCAAGAGGGGAAAGTTGAACAGATTTGCAGATGACACAAAATTGGGTGGGATAGCTAGTACCTTAGAAGAGAGAAGCAAAATTCAAAATAATCTTCAGAGGTTAGAATACTGGGCAGAAAACAACAGAATGGAATTTCACAGGGATAAGTGCAGCGTTCTTCCTTTAGGAAAAAGAAAGAAAACACACAGGTATAAGATGGGGGATACCTGGGTTGGCAATTGGATGTGAGATAAAGATCCTGCAGATGGAGTCGATCACCAGCCGAATATGAGACGGCTGCGTGATGTGGCTTCATATAAGGCAGATGGGGACTAGAAACATAGCCCTGCGAGGAAATATCGAAGGAACTGGGAATGCTTAACCTTGAAAAGAGAAGACAGAGGGGAGGGACGTGATAGCACTTGCCAAGTACCTGTCCCACAGAAGAGGGCCTCATCCTGTCCTCTGTCGTCCAAGACCACAGGACACGAAATAACAGCTTCAGTTTCAGGAAGGCAGAGTTCGGGTGAACATCAGGAAAAATGTGCTAATGGCCCGAGCGGTCTCACAATGGAACCAACCGCCTAGGGAGGTGGTGGGCTCTCCGTCCCTGGAAGTATTCAAGCAGAGACCAGACGGACGCCTATTAGCAATACTTTAAACTGGGTTCCTGGACTGAGCGGAGGAGGTGGGCGAAGTCCATGGCCCCTTCCGACTCCAGGAGTCTAGGATAAGAATATTCCCGTTGTACCTTATTCTTGATTTTCTTCAAGGAGGTTGTTCCCAATCGCCTACCTTTTCTGTTGATGGGTGGCCGGAACCGTAACAAGGGCTGCCGTTGCTTAGTAAATGTGCATCAAGTGCAGTGTGGCTGCAAAAGGAAAGGGTTAAATGGAAACAGCTTACAATTTTGTCCTAAAAAGGCTTGCAGGCCAGATAAACTGCCCCCCCTGTTTTGGGAACGCCTCCGCCCCCCACGTCAGAACTTTTAGGCTGGCCGTGGGTCTGCAGAGCGGCCAAGCTGGCCATGGAGGTCTTCTGCTCCGCCTTCTCACCTCCACCATCTTCTGGGCCAGAGCGAGAGGCAGGTGGACAAGAAGGTTGCAAGGGGGGGGAGAGGGGGAGCTGCTCCTGGGGGGTCTGGTCAGTGGGACCTGGGCTCTCGGTAGGTGCCCAACCCTGCCCACCTGGGTGCTGGTCCTCTCCGGAGTCATCCTTTTTGCCAAAGAAGACCTGAGACACGTGGTTGACAGGGTTGGGAATAAACACGTCCCTTCTGCTTACAATGTGGATGTTACCCATCCCTCCTTTCCCATCCCAGGGCTGTTATTATAAGATAAAGGCAAGCGGAAGAAAGGATGTTAGAGGGGAGAGGGAACAAAAGCCGTTTTTGCAGCGGTGGCTGCAACGTCTCCTGCTAAATTATATATGTCCACGTGCTGCAATCATCTCCAGACCATATACCCATTAGTCACAAACCAGATCTTTCCAAAGCGAGTGGAAATTAATCCCAGGCCGGGGAAGATGCACGCACCATAAACACCGTATTTCTAAGCCGCTATGAGAAAATCCGTCTGGTGGGAAGCGATGGCGTGTTGCCGTTTCCTTACCCACAGAAGAGCGAGACCTCTCTGGGCCTTCAAGAGATTCTTCTTGATTCCTCTCGTCGTCATTATCATCTCCCTCATTTTGCTGACGAGGGTTTTATTTATGACCATTTGTGGTTGGCAACACCAGGGCCACCACCGTGAGAGACCACCCTCGGTCCTCCTCCCCCAGCCAGCCGCCACCCACGCAGCGCCAGCATTTTCAGACCTTCTAATCCAAGGACGGGCATCCCATAATATCATCACCCCGGCCCGGTCCGAGTCTGTTTGGGCTGCAACACTTCGTTGGCATGTTTGTGAGCGAATACTTATTTATTTGGGGTGGTTGTGGTAATGCACGGGCCCCCCAGAAACGCCCAGGAAACCAGAAGGTTTCATTTTGCTGAGTTCGCACAAGCCCCGGCATTGGCATGAAGACTGAAGAAAGAAGCATGAACGGAAGGAGGAGCCCTGCCGGATCAAAGCAAAGGCTTGGCTAGTCTGGTTTCTCACAGACAGGACTGGTGCGAAGGGTCAGCATGGTTGGGTACTGGCCCAGGGGCCACACCTAGCAAGGCCCTCCTGGATTTGCTCCTCCTCTTCCCCATGGCAACCTGCCACCTCACCTGCCTCTCGCTCTGGCCCAGGCAATGGTGGTGGTCATCACGAGGAGGAGCAGGAGACGCCCACGGCCTCCTCGCCCCCTGACTCTCTGCCTGTCAAGCAAGCAAGTGGAAGCCAGGAGAAGGAAGAGGTGGAGGAAGAAGAGCAGCTGGTGACCATGGTGGTGGGAAGGTGCCCGCACCTGCAGGAGTCAACTGGATGCCTCTTGGAAGCCCAAAAGCAGGACTGCACCCTTACAGAACCATTGAGTTGGAAGGGGCCTCTAAGGCCATCGAGTCCAACCCCCCGCTCAATGCAGGAATCCACCTTAAAGCATCCCTGACAGATGGCTGTCCAGCTGCCTCTAGTGTGGGAGAGCCCACCACCTCCCTAGGTCACTGGTTCCATTGTCGTACTGCTCTAACAGTCAGGAAGTTTTTCCTGGTGTCCAGCCGGAAACTGGCTTCCTGTCACTTGAGCCCGTGATTCCGTGTCTGTTCATGGTCTCCAGGATATGACCTTGACAGGCACGATGTCGCTGATCCTGGAGGCAGCCTACGGCCATCACAACTGCCCGCCACTGGAGAACGTCCCCTGCTCCCTTACCATCCCGCCTCACCACTGAGATCTTCACAGACGGTCCTCTTCGACTACTCCGAATACCCAACGGAGATACATTTGACGCTGCCTTTGTTTTCTTTCCGGCATCCAATTAAAACACCGAGCATTCTAACGTTTTAGAATCTGAGAGCTTTAAAAATACATATATCTTATTTTTAAAAACTGAATTGATGGCTGCGCTTTTGCTCGGCATATTGGTTGTTGAAGCGTTGGTGTTTAAATTTGTCTTTAAATGGGAAATTGTATTGGATTGGTTTGATTTAACATTATGTACGCTGCCCTAGGAGGTTATACGCAGAGCTGCAAATCATGTGTGTGGGTTTTTTTTAGAAATAACTACATCAGGGTTTAATTTGATCTCACCTGCTTTTTCAAGGCATCTACCGTATTTCTTTGATTCTAAGACGCCATCAATTGTAAGACGCACACTAATTTCAGTACCACCAACAGAAAAAAAGCTTTGATTCTAAGAAATAATAAATGCACCCACGATTCTAAGATGCACGCTGTTTTTAGAGATGTTTATATGGGGGGAAAAGTGCTTCTTAGAATCGAAGAAATACGGTAAGTCAGAGGTAATCCCCACATCTGGGATGAGAAAATTCCATAGATCAAGAAGTAAAGAAGCTGAATTGTGAGAGCATCTTCAGTCCAACATTGCTAAATAAACCAAGGGTAGAATCCAATGGATATTTGGACAGAAAATGGTGCTCAAATTCTCACGTTTCCCAGCCGGCATGGGCGGCATTTGCAGGACCTTTTTTTTCTGTCTAAAAATGCAGAGAATTGTGCCGTAAATGGGTTTTTCCAGTGTTGCAGCAGGAAAATCTCCCTAACTTCTTTTTTTACTTCAGTGGTTTGGACCATGAGATTGGGCTGCAAAACGACCACACAGACATTTTAAAATATTATTTTCTCCTAACTCTTGGGAAAGTGGTTTCAGAGGTGTGGTGAGTAAAAAGGCCACGCATTCCACTTCGTTGGGCCATCGTGAGCATGTGTCTTTGGTTATCCAACTCATTGTATCTTTCTTCGGATGTATAGAAGTTCTCCGCTGGCAAAGAAGCCATCTGGGCTTGGATGTTTGGAAGAAGGTATGCGTCCCACGCCTTCGGAAGGCTTGATCTGCAACCCCCTTTCTAAAATGCCAGTCTGGTTGGAAATTCTGGTTTTAATACAATCCCATTTCTGGTTTGTTTTCTTTTAGAAGAATGGCGTTTCTGGGAAATGTCTGCTACTCAACTCCAGCTTTGTGACTCATTCCCAAGAAGACGGAAAGAGACAGCACCAATCCAAGGAGGTGCCGGAATTCCACGTGGGATCCCCCAACGAAATATATGGATGATCTCTGTTAACTCCTTAAAACCTTCCACCCAACTCATTCTCCGTCGCGCTAAAGGAGAGCTTTTCTTTCGTCGTTGGAACATGACCTGGGGGAGCCTTTAGCTGTTTACATGGTTATTATGGGAAGAAAGAAATCGAACTCTGTTGCTGAATGTTTGGGTGTTTTTTTTAAAAAAATTGCACCACTGAACCACGTGATCTCACCCCCCAAGGCAGGTCAGTGCTTCTTGCTGTGTTGCCCTGGGTGAAAGCAGAACCGAAAAGCCAGCTGGGGTCTGAGGTGTGCTCCACACACCCGAGCGGGAATTAAAAACAGGCCTTGCGTTTGGCTCAGCAAAGTCCAGGAAGAACCTGAGTGTTTTTAAACATCTTTCCTGTCTCCTGTCCCAACGTGGCTATTCTTAGCACACAGGGCTGTTCTCAGCTCCACGGCTCAGGGGAGGACGTCCACCCCAGCGATCCTTCCTGTGGACACGCCGCTCAGAGGTCTTCCAGACAAAACCCTCTCTATACAGGCCGTGTTGGAATGGGAGGCAAGGAGCTGCCTGCTCCTCTGCGCTGGCTAGATAGCAATACGAGGAGCATCGCGGCCTCGTGTCTACGTGGCTCAACGGAGCCCGATTCTGAAAAGCAAACACACACACACACCCCAGGCATCCAAATTCCGGATCGCAACACCCTTCCTTCTGCCACCTGGAATAAATTATGCAGATCAAGGGAAAGTGCCTGCATTTTATGAGCCTGCAAATCCCGTCTGGTGTCTCCCGGCTGTAGGGAAACAGACGGATCACAGAAGCTCTCTTATCCGACCGCTGAAGCAGCGGCTCTCACCTCCTTTGGCTCTCGATGAACCACGGCTATCACCTGGTCCTCCGCCAAGACACGGCCATTCAGGTCCTGCTGCTTAACAAGTTCCTTCCCATTTGGCTTCCAAAGCGTTGGCCAACGTGGATTTCCTGGGGGCTGCCAAAGGCACCGGTCACCCAGCTCACCATGTCGTAGAGGTCACTCCTGGCTCCAGGTCTGGGAAGTCCCACGGGCAAAGCGCCCTCAACGGGCCTCAGGGAGTCACCTTTCTCACCACCGGCTGCTTATTCCTCCTCCTCTTCCTCCTCATGGCTCCCACTGGCTTGCTGGACAGCAGAGAGCCAGGAGGCAAGTGGGCCGTGGGCGTCTCCGTCTCCTCCTTCTTACCCCCACCAGTGTCTGGGCCAGAGTGAAGGACAGGTGAACAAGCAGGTTGCCATGGGGAAGAGGAGGAGGAGCAGCAGCAGCTCCAGGTGGGTCTTGGCTGTGGCCCCTACTGGAATGTGGGCCCTTGGGGAGTCCCCGACCCTGCCAACCTGTAATGCCAGCCAGGGTTATCTCATATTTCTTTAGCTCTTGAACCACCTGGAAAGGAAGTGGGGTAGCTCTGTTTTCTACGTCTCCGCTGACGGGCTGAGTCTGGACCGGGCTGGCCCCGGCCATGCTGTGTGACTAAGACCTAGATCGTTTCTACACGAGGCTGTGAGTCGGCTGCGAAACCACTCTAGGTTTGGTTTTGTCACAGAACTGAGAGCCGGACACAACACGAGAAGCGTTCCCTTGCCTGCTTTCCCACTACATAACCTCTAGGTGGCACTGCGACAGAGCGGAATAGCGCAAATACAACAGAGGGAATTCTGCTTTCTTTCGCCATCTAAAATATATTGCTAACTAGACATGGAAGCGAAACGGGGGTGTCACAACGTGATCCAAAGGCCCCATAAACAACCACGAGTGGGGCATGACGAGCGCAGGATAAACGTCTTGCGCAGGAAAGCGCCTGCTCTCTCTGCACCGAAGCAATCCTATCCGTTTCTGTTGCTCCGTGACTCCCTGAAAACACCTGTAGGGTTCTAGCAACCAAGGGAGCGCGGTTCCCCAAGGAGCCACATGATGGAGATGGGCAAAGAAACAGCTGTCCTTTCAGTGGGCCCCGGCTGGGGTGTGTCCCCTGGGCACGTGCCCGGCTGGGCCTACTCTTGACGCTGGCTCCGAGGCTGAGCTGTGGTTTTCAGAAGGGGCTTCCAACGCTCCCACATCTATTTTATCCCTCTGCACACACAAAATGGGCACAAATAATAGGCAAGGTTGAGTCCTGCCCTTCAAAGCCCGGGAGCGGGGTTCGCTGTGTGCTCGCAAACCCACAGAGCGGCCACAATGGCGCAAGGCCACAAACCACGGCGTGTCCTAAGCCGACCTGTGATCTCACCCGGAGTGAGAAGGCCAAATTCCAGCTGGTTTCCATTTCATATTTCTTTACAAGATCTGTTTGGAGAAGCTTTTCGACCCAATTCCAGTACGGTTTTCGCACTGCGCAGCAGCGCTTGGACTCAAGAAAGGGGACTTTTTGTTTGTACTGAAATTAAAACGTCGATACCGTCACGATTAAAGCTTATCCCATTGGGGAAATACGGTCCCCCCCCCCCAAAAAAAAATATGGATGACTGAAAAGAGGAAATTGATTTCTCTGTAAAAGAAGTAACTGTACCCAAACCGCAGGGCTGAATTAGTTTTGGAGTGGGATTAAAGGCCCCAGGGTTGTCATAAAGCTATAAACAGCAACATAAAAGCCAGACCTGGCCCAAGACGTTTTGCTGCTGCAAAGAGAAGGACCAGATTCAATCCTTTTCCATGCACACTACAGGTGGAAGGACAGCGTCCCCTGCATCACTTGCGGGCCCCGGTCTAATCTTTCTTTGCCTAATGGTAGGGCCAGCTGAGCGCTCAATTTTTTTAAAGCCAGCAGGTGCAAAAATCTGCCACAATCCACAATCTGTTCCTTGTTTCATCCCAGGTTTTGGAGGGCACTTGGTTGAGACACCCCCAAAGTAAAAAAATAAATAGTCTGCAAATATGCACATCTCAGAAAAAGCTGGACCGCTGCAAGCTTGCTTCAGAGGAATGCAAACGCATTTGAAGGTGTTGTGGGTTTATCCAACATCTCATTTCACTGTGACGTCCATGGATTCCCAATACCACCCAGTGATGAAATGCCATTTGCTGAGAACTTACACATTCCGAAGTAGGATGAGAAAATAAATAGAATTTCAAAGCCACAATCCCAGAGGAAGCTGATGTAAAACCCTGGTCTTTTGAGCCCGAAGAGCACTTTTTCAATTTTTTCTCACCAGGACCCATAATCTCTCTCTCTCTCTTTTTGATAGGAAAATTTAGTCAATAATTCTGTAACCAGCGTCTAGCGCCTGCCAGTTCTTCAGCAAAGACACACACATTTTGGAGCGGGACGGTATTAATTTTGTAGAACAAAAGAGAAGCTCTGCAGCGATTGACGTCCTGGAAAAACTGACATGCTTTTTAAATTGTTCATTATTTTAGGCTCCTAAAATCCCAGGCCTCTAGCGGCTCAGCTGTAGCCTCAGCCAAAGAGATTTGAGCGAGCTTTGAAGATTTGATGGAGGGAGAGAGTCTTCCATTCCCTGGGCCTGGTGGGGCTTAGCAGAACCGGAGAGAAATAACCGAAGTGCTAAGAAAGCAAAACCTGCAATTCCGGAGCACAAAGAGTCAGGAAGAAAGGATGGCTGCAGCTGGACTCCTCTGGAATTTTTTGCTCCAGGGGATAAGCAGCTGCGGTTCAGAGGAAAATGTTATTTCCACATTTCCCCCCAGCCCATATGCCCGGAAAGATGGCTTCCCAGCCTTCCTCGTTTTGGGTTACATCGCTGGAAGGAACGCCCCCAAAGCAGCAGCAGTAGCTTGCCTGAAAGAAGTCAGGGGGCCACCAGAAACGTGGCCTTGGGCAAGGACAAGCCGCTGTTTTCTAACGCTCGCTCGCAGCTGTTGCTTGATGCTGGCCAGGAAGCTGCCCGGGGAATGCTGGGAGCGGTAGGACGTTTTGCTCCTGAAACATGCGTAGGATTGGGCCCTGATAAGATCCGGCCAGCTCTGAAGTCCTTACGTGTGACGGACGGGGCTACAAACTTGAATCGCTGTTTATAGTTTAAGGCTGTCTCAGCTTTGATGCATTAAGAGAGGCGACACTTTAGCGACACACACGCTTACATGTCATATATATAAGGTTGGATCCCTGCCTTCCGGGAGAGGAAGCGGCCCTCCGCCTGATTTTTTTGGGGGGTGTCATCCCCTCCTCACACACCCCATTCCGCAAAGTTCCTCGCTTTCTATGTGGCATTTCCGGGGGAGGGTCAGCCGTGAGGAGCAGGTGAGCATCAAAGCCCTACTTTCGCCAGAGCACTTGACTCCACTTCAGTCTGGATCCAATCCACCCAGTTGCATTTAAAGTTAGCCCTACTTAGAGTATACCCATAAGGATGAACAGGCCTTGTTAGACAGATAGCTTTATCACACCAGCGTTATACTGTGCAATCACTGCGAATTGCATGCAAAGGACTCCGAAGTTTTCCACCTTATAATCTGCTTTGATTGTGAAGTACTCCCAGGCAAGCATCCTGCCTTAATTGTGCAATAAAGCAAAAAGATTCGCCGTATTTAGCCCCTACTTTTTGAGCGTATCTTCCGAGCTGCCACTGGGGCCCAGGAGCAGGATTTTAAAGAAATGCTTACATCTGCATAAGCTTTAAAGATAAAGACACCAAAATTGGCACAGTAATAGATATTAGGGAGTGCTTTAAGCATACCAAATTTGAATTGAATTGGGTCATCCGTTGATTTTTTAATGATTTTTTACATTTCCCCCCCCTTAAACTCACTTCCTGGTATGCAAAGGATCGCTGTCGCCCGGTAGCAAAAACAACAACCGCGAAAGCGTAGCGCTTTGGGGATAATCCAAAGGAAGCAGGAATGGGGGATGAAGCTTTAACACGGGAGACAACTCATAAGGGATCCAAAGATACCCTCCTAGCAACCAACAGTAGCTTTTCTTCAATGGCAAGTTCTCACGCTGTAAACAAACAATAACAAGTCTCACGTATTGCAGGCAAAGTGTACATTTATCTAAATTTAATTACTTGATCCGTCGGATGTGTTGGCTAAAAAGCAGGTGATTCATAAAACACACCCACCCACCTTTGAGTTGGCGGGGAGCCAACTGTCTTTTGCAACTTTGCTCTGAATGCGAAATGCCTCGTCACAACAGCAACGAACTGCGGACAGGGCCTGTCCGGGGCCAATTTGCACCCGCACAACCTAGACGCACGAGGGACAAGTGTCCTGCATCCCTCCGCTTTGTACTCGGAGTGTTGCTCCCCAACTGTTTGCCAAAGACAATACAGGAAGCTCTTTCTTATTTTCCACTCCGTCCCTTATCCTCGTCTTCTGCTTTGTTCGATAAGAACCATAAAAGATTGACTTGGCTTTATATCACAGCTCCTCTGTTTGCTTTTTCACATAAGAAGGAAAAGAAAGAAACCTTCGCGTCTCCTCCGGCCCCTTTCACCTCTCCCTCTCCCATCGATTCCTTATCTCTCCGCTCAGGAGAAATGGGGAGAAAAGTTCTCACTCCTCAGCACTTTCCCTACAACACCCTCCCCACAGAAAGAGAGAGAGAGAGAGAGAGAGAGAGAGAGAGAGAGAGAGAGAGAGAGAGAGAGAGAGACTACTGAGAAAAGGTTGCCAATTTTTTCTCACGAAAGTCTCCACCGCCAGCATAAAGGGTGTCGCCTTCCGGAAAATGAAAAATCCCCGTCTTCCGACTTTATGCTAAGATTTGTGAATAATCCATAGCAGTTGTGCGACTACCTGTGGATGTCACAGATCCTAAGAACAAATACCTAAAGATGAAGGGCACCAAATTACGACCCTGGGGACCAAAGCCCCCAAACACAAGGCCCAGCTTGCTGCACCCCTTCTAATACCAAACCTGAGGGTCTCTCCATCTGAAGAGAATTCAGAGCGTCCACACATGGAGGAGGGCATCCGTTTCTGTGAGGAACAACATTCTGGCAGCCCTCGCCACCAGCCTCTGCGTAAATGCGTCTCATTAATCGGAGGTAAAGACTTTTGCTTTTAGCACTTTTAGGTCATGGGTAAGAACATGAGAAGAGCCCTGATGCTGGATCTGACCGAGAGCCCATCTAGTCCAGCGCTCTGTTCACAACCAGGGACCCCCAAAGCAGGACACGGGTGCAACAGCACCCTCCCGCCCATGTTCCCAATAGATATTCGCCTGCGATAGTTTGGACGACAACTCCCATCATCCTTGACTATTGCCCATGCTGGCTGGAGCTTATGGGAATTGTAGTCCAAAACATCTGGAGGGCACCAAATTTCCTGCCCCAATTTTGGAATTTATCCCTTTTAATCTGCTGCTAGTTTTTTAACTTCAGATTTTTGTGCCTGACTGCTTTTTATTCTTTGTGGCTGGTTTTATCTTGGACTTATTACGTGCTGTTTTATCACTCTCTACTGCTTTGTAGTTTGAATCCATTTTGAGTCAGGGTCCGTTTGAATCGTAGACCTCAGGACCACAACATCTGGCTAAATATTTGGACTCTGTTTCTTCCTGAACCACCTGTGTTTTGTACCATCTAGCGTGAGGAAGAGTTCTGGAGGAATCAAACACTGGCACATTTTTGTGGAATTTCAGTTGGTACCAATGAAAGTACAACCCAAGTATGGATCTTGGAATTGTATTTTATGGTTTTCATTTTCTTGTACATCGCCCAGTCCAGAAGTGTAATAAATAAAAATAAAAATCCCTGGGCCCCTATCAATAAGGAACAACACACTCAGTCAATGACTAAAAGAGGCCGCACGGATTTTTCATTTTATTTTCCAGCCTTTATATTTTAAAAAGCATTTTACAAATAGAATCTTCTTACAATAGCGATAAATAGATTTGTTTTATTTTATACATATGTCACTGGAAACACCGACACAATCTTGGTAATTTAAACTTTAAAAAGAAGAAGAAAACCCTTAGTGTCTGAACATTAATTTAAAAGTTCATGGATTTTGTGCATCTTTTTTTTTAAAAAAAAATCAAAATAAAGTAACAAAAACAGAAGGGAAAGAAGATATGGGCTACACACAACACGGACGGAAAAGAGACCCAGACATTCACGGCATTGATCTATTCACACCTAGAAGGCGGCAGATAAAAATTAAATATGGATACTCTGGGGCGTTGGGCACGCTTTCCCCGAGCCCCACTCGTTGGATGAGGAGGACACCAAGCTGTGGGGCAAATAAAGGGTTGATCCCCTACCCCCAAAAAAATCTGTACAGCATGGAGGTCAACAGGCCATTGCATGGAGAACGAGTCAACACTGCATGGAGAATGAGCCAACAGCGTTCCGCCGTAAGCTGTGAATGAAGACTCCCGCTAAAAGATCCTTGCAACGCGCAGCAGTGGAAACCTTTCCTTCCCAGTTGACTTCTAGCTCCCTTCTCGTGGGCTTGACCCAGTTTTCTCGACGACTCGGATCTGGCGTGCAAAGGGTGTTCACGTGGGCCACCCTCTGTATCCACTCCAACACACACGTCAAATCAGACAATGGCGGTCCGCTTAGAGCGTCAGCCAAGAGCGGGGCGGGCGGGAGGGAAGAGAAGACGTCTCCGATTGCCAGGGATTCTTTGGGATAAACGTCAAGGAAGAAAGTCGTGTTTTCCGAAGTGGGGTTTCGCTGCGCCGTGCAGTCCGATCTGGGTCGGGGTACGTTCGGGAACCACGATACGAAGCCACCCCGCGTCTGAGCAACTGCTCTCAACCGTTCCCGCCTCCAGAGCAATGGCCCGGTGTAAAAGAGCGATTCCAAATGTGAACGGGTGGATACAGCGGTGTGGCTGGACGTGGAGGGGTTGGCTGGGTCCCTTTTGGAGGCGGCTGGTTCTGACTCCAACCGGCTGGTGGTGGGCCTGGGGCAGAGAAGGATGAAACGGTGAATATGGTGGGTCACTCGCCAGCCGGAGAAGCAAGGCGGGATGTCGGTGGCCTGCAACCCAGCTCAGAAGCCACCGTCCCAAGGCTTCCAGAAGAGGGCTCGTGGAAATGGCCTCTCGCCGTCCTCTCTCGTCGGCTAAGAGAGTCAACATCCCAGGTGCTCCGCCATGAACAAGGGGCTGCCCCATGCGTGGTGGTGACCCCAAACTCCCGATACTGCGCTCCCCTTCTCTGACGTCCGCCAAACACTCTGGGCACAGTGCGCGTATATGATTGTCTACGTTGCGTTTCAAAGGACGCCTCGTCCTCCGCCAGGGTTCCAGTCAGCCATCGGAGACCTCTCAGTGGGCCCCGGAGGACAGGGGGTTCTTGAGCATCGCTCGTGGAAGGTGGGAGGATGGACTGGGGTCTCCGGGAGCCTCTGCTACAGGCTGGTCCCCCCAGGGTCTAGGGTTCTGGGGCAGCTCCATTCCAGGGGGTCTTCGTGGAAGCAACTGGAAGGGGGCGGCGGCGAGGCAGCTGCTTAAGACGGAGGCTTGGACGAGCGCGTTCTGCTGGCTGGACAGTCGCCGTGCGCCGGGACAAAGGCCGTGGCCTCCCGCCATCCCCTCAGCTTGTGCTTCTTCTTTGCTGTGTGCTGCAGGAGCATGCCAGGGAGGAGAGGAGTCAGACCCAACCCCCTGAAGGACACCCCGAGCCCTTGAGGGCAGGGCTGAAAGACGGGGCGGTGGCCCACCAGGGGGAGAGCAGGAGAGGCCTCCCCGTCCACCCCCCCGCCCCCAGACTTCAAGAACTTCTCGGGCCCTCTGGGAGTTTGCTCTCGCTTCACCCTCTCTTTTAAATCCCACTTCTGGAGCCAAGTTTGGGTGGGAGTCCACAAACGGGCAGGGTGAAAGCAAGGCCCCCCCAAAGGGAGCGACCAGGCTACGGTCCCACAGAGATTGGGTTTCACGGCAGCTTGTTTATGGGGTATTGGAAGAGGAAGCATTTTACATTGCGGGAGGGTCAAGCAGGATTCGGGCCTCTCCCTTATTATCTCCATCGTTATTAATATTTACGTCCTGCTTCTCAATGAGCAAGTCCTGGAGCGGGTTACAAAAGCCTTCGAGCCACGGAGGGGGGCCGTCAGGAGACTGCACTGCCTGAGGTGAAGGACAAGATGGAGACACCGCCCCCCTCCTATTCTGCTTAAAGAAACTGACCTGAGATGGAGAGATCAGCCTTTCTTCCACCCTGGAGACGGGACAGCAACCTCCACCCCCCGCAGGCTAGTTTAGGGGGTGCAAGGCTGGCCACGGAGCTCTGCCCCCCAATGGAGGGGAACGGCCAGGGGGCTGCCACTGTGGCCCCTTCCATGCCACCCGACTTCCGCCACCCGAAGAGACTGGCTCACTGCCTAATGGTAGGGCTGGCCCTGGTGGGGAATTATCTCCCGTGCAGAGAGCAATCAGGACGCTGTGATGCCCGAGGGGGAGACGGGAGCTGGCCGCCACAAGACACCCCATTTGAGTCGGGGCTGCAAGAGCGCCTCCGTCATGCCTAGCTCTGTATGAGATCACCAGAGGGAAAGGAAGCCCTTCCTCTGTGCCCGAGCCCTGCTGCGCTTTGCAACTGAGAATCTAACTACCTCGACTTGCTTTCTTCCTCCTCCCTCCCCACCCCCTTTCCTTTAGTGTCATGTCTTTAAGCGAGAGAGGGTCTGACCTTGTGGGGAGGCACGTCCACGGAGACTGGGCAGGAAAGGCTAGCAGCTCTGCGCGGGCAGACACACAGAAAGGAGGACAAAACATTAAAACCACGGCCACATGCAGCAGTGACGTCAGGGGGTGGTCACAGAATGGGTCATTTCATGCAAGGAAACACCGGGCATCACGGCTAGCGACGAGAGCCGTTGCAGGGTTCTCCTTCCAACCCTCACGCCTTTAACCTTCTCCTCCCGTTCTCTTCCTACTCTCGGATTTCACACTCCGTACGCTCTTATGTTGCTATTTTATTTTTTTGCTTGTGCCGTACAGCGCTGCGGACAGGGCAGGCGCCATCATTATCTGTGAAAGGAAGTCACCAGAGCTCCCATGAAAGCGGAATGCGGGAGAGGCTCTGAGTGCGAGGATAAGTGGGGGAGATAGATTGTTCCGGAAGCGACGAAGCGACTGATTTTAATTTTGCCTAAACGCATTTCGGAAGAAAGGGCCCCCTTACTGCAGGCGCAATTTGGCAGCACATAAAAATACGTGTAAACCTTAAAAATGAAATCTCTACCACCCCACAAAACCCGATATTTCAAAAAAAAAAAAAATCTAATGAGAAAATTTCTTAAAAGAACAATCAACAGAAAAGTACAGATTCCGAACACAATCCGGAGAATGTGTCAAGTCAATGTTTCCTTCTCTGCTGGGAACTGAATCGACCATTTCTAAGAATGTGGAGTTTAGTTCACCTTTTATCAGAATGTGTTTGTCTCTGATGAGAGCGCTGCCTTATTTGTACCTGAGAAATGCTCTTAGTAAAATAAGATGTTAGTGCAAACATACCCTTGTGGAAATATCATTTTTCGTTGGGTTGTTCCTGTGAGAAATTGGTTCTCCAGATTAAGAAAAAAATGTTTTAAAATGTTTATATTTTAAGTCAATGTTTATGTGCGTTTTTCATGTGTTCCAAGATAGTCCTGAAGATGAAATTCCGTTCCGTTCCGCTTGCATTTGGGCATAAATAAACCATTTCGTGACCCACGTTCCGTCACGTTCCAGAGTAACCAAGAGATGGCTTTTGGGGCGGTGGGTGGGCGGGTCATGCAAAGAAAGAGGCGTGGCCATGCAGAGAGGGGCGGGGCCACCTCCTCTCCATGCGTTGCATTGGCAGGTGGGAAAAAGATATTTGTTAAAATCACCTGTTTGCTGCACCAACTCCACAGCGGTAAAACGGACACATTTCGATTGCAGAGGAGCCAAATTCGTCCGTTTTATTGTTTCATAGCCGCTACGGAGTGCCGTTTTGTTTTTAATTTTAATTTTTCATTTTGAGGTGTGTCGGAGGGGGGAGGGCAGTGGGGCTGCCTGTGAGACACCTCCCTCCTAGACTCATGGGATGGACTCAGTTCTGTAGCTCAAGCGCTCCGGTCGCCCCAGGCTGCACGGAAACCCATGGAAAAAGCACCCTTCTCTCCCCACTCTGCCTTCTTCAAATTGGACCCATTGGCAAAATGACCCCCAGAGCCCCGCGTGCCCTGCGGAGGCACCGTCTCTGCCAGCGGTCCAGACGGTGGCCCTGAGCTCCGGGGTGGGGCAGACCTCCCCCGCTCCCCCGGGAACCTGCACTCACGACCGAACGGCTGGCGCGACCCCTTGCCGGCCCACTCACCAGGTGGGGGGGCTGCCGTTCGGCCTGCTCCAACTGGATTTTGATTTCCGGACAGGAGGGGTCCGTGGCAGTCCGGGGGTCCGGCTGGGGAGAATGAGAAGGGCCTGGAAAGAGGGAGGAGGCAGGAGAAGGAGGCACGGAGGGAAAGCGATCAAAGTCAAGAGCAGCCCAGGGAGGGAAGGTCACACCTTGTCCTCAAGACGGTGCCTCCGTGGTGCCTTACGGGCCGGTAAGAAGAGAGCCAGGGAAGCCACCACAAAGCAGCCCCTCTTCCCTGCAGCGTCTGACATCAGGCGCAAGTGGGCTCTCTCGACGTGAGACGTAGTTAATCGATCGCCGGCGGAGTCATTACCACCAACTAAAACGTCCACTTTCTCCCTACTGGGGATGTTGAACCTTTTGCAGCCGGAGGACCGAATCCAATTTGTGAGAAGCTCTCATGGGGGCGTGGCATGCCAGCAGTGGGCGGAGCCAATGGGGAAAGGGGGAGGGGCCAAAATATAAAACCTGCCAGCCTGTTTTAGCATAAACCTCTCCCTGCCAGGGACTCCGTCTCAGGAGAGGCATTTCAACCTATGAGAACAGGGAGGAAAGGGCGGAACAACCGGGAAACCGCCACGATTGGTGGATGGTGGGATGGGGGCGTGGCCACCTGGCGATTTGGTTCCTGAGCTGTAGTTCCCCAGCCCCGACCCACACGTGCGCGCTAGGAAGGGTATAAAGCAGCACGCCCCTATGAACGGCCGGGTGGACGGACACCGGAGCCTGATGGGCAACACGCGGGGAGCCCACCTGTCGCCTTGTCCCCCAGGCCAGCCCTGGCTTGAGCCTCCGTTTCCCGGCCCGTGCAAAGCGAGGGGGAAGTGAGGGGGAAGGGGAGGGCGCTGTACCTGGAGAGCTGCTGCCCCCACTGGCGGTGCTGAGGCTGTCGTCCAGCCAGGTGCTGTAGATGAAGGAGTCTCGCTTCTGCGGGGTCCCGGAGGAGGACTGGCTCTCCTGGGTCGCGCAGGAGGAAAGGCACCGTGTGGGAAGGGGGCGGCGGCTGTGCAGCGGAGAGGATGCCCCCACCCCCACCCCCACCCCAGCAGGAGAGTAAACTTCCTCTCCACCCCGCTCCCAAGCCCACCTCCCTGTTCCCACACCAGGCGCCTCCCAGGAGCACTGGACTGCAACACCCATCATCCCCAGTCAGCAGGGCCTCCATCTCCTCCCAGCCGCCCCTCGGAGCCACGTACCAGGCCGGTGTCGTCCTCGTGGCCCCCTTCGTGTTCCTCCACCACGCTGCCGAAGCTGCTGGCGCTGGACGATGACCGGGAGACGTCCCGCAGGGCCTCCGGTTTGGGGGCAGCAGGATCCGGCCTGCAGGGGGAGAGGAGGCGCGGGGGGAGGCTAAGAGGGACACCTGCCAGGCGCCCCAGTCAGGCCTCGTCTCCGTCGACCCAGGAGGAGACGCCCCGGGCAAGCGGAGACGCCTGGTGGGGTCTGGCCTTGAGTGGACCGGCCCTGCCTTGAGAGGCTGGCGGGGGTGGGGGTGCCTGGTGCGGACCTGTTCTTGGTGGTGGGCATCTCTGGCGAGCTCTGATTGGACGAATCCTCAGACTTGGGCTCCTGGGATACGTGGCCGCTGTCCAGGGTCTTCTGGGTTCCGGTTGGGCTCTCCCTGCACGGCACACACAACCGGGTCGGCCGGTCAGGTCAAGAGCTTTGTGACTGGGAGGCATCAGCCGCTCTGTAGACCCACTCATGCGGGTCTACTCAGAAGCAAGTCCCACTGAGTTCCATGGGGCATCCTCGCCGGTGAGCACTTATAGCAGGGGCAGGAAACCTGTTGCCCTCCAGCTGTTTTGGACTACTGCAATCCCTGACTGTTGGCCATGTTAGCTGGGGCTAATGGGCATTTTTATCCAAAACAGCTGGAGGTCACCGAGTCTGCTGTCCCCGGGGTAGAGGGTTGCGGATTTCGGGGCTCAGTGGCTTGCATTGCGCAGTTGATCGGCTAACAGTTGCTTTTGTCTTGCCTTTGTATTCATAACAGTTAACACATCAGGCTTCGGGAAGATATAAATAAAGAAAACTCGCATACAAACACACAGACCCACAAGGTGAGGGCACAGGCACCGCCCCAAGCCCACCCCAGTCCTGAAGTGAACACGTTTGTCTAAATGGGGACAGAATCGCCTGCGCGGCTACGAGCGGAGAAAGCGTGGAATGTGTCGCTGCGCGGCCGCGTAGCTGAGCAGAAGAACTGGCCACTGGTTTGTTGAGCTACAAGGTGTGAGAATGGGAAGGGGGGGGCTCCTATCCCGCGCCCCCACCTTTTCTCCTGCACCTCCTGGATGTTCTCGATGCCGATGGCGCTGCTCCGCCGGGAACTGAAGGGCCCCGATTTCTTCCGCGTCGGACTCTTCCCGGGCACGATCAGGGACTGGAAGAGATGCACGCCCATCAGACACAAAGACCGAGATTGGGGAATAGGGGAAGCGGGAAAGAAGGGCACCCGGGGAGAAGGGGAAACGGGGAAGCCACGCGGGTTGAGGTGGCATCGTGAAGCCACGCTTCGGCATCCACGCCACAAGCAGGTGTGTGGCAGAGGAGCCCGTGGGCAAAGGGCGGCCACTACCCCGGGCCTCTGCAGGAATTCTTATGCTAGAAACCCAAGGCGGGGAACTTGCGGCCTTTATTGGACTCCACCTCCCATCATTCATAACCACGGTCCCTGCTGGCTGATGGGAGTTGGAGTCCAGGATGTCAGCAGGCCTAAGTACCGCCGTCTTTCCCAGTAGGGGCGTCTGGAGACAGCATTCCTTTTGCGGGGAGACAGAAGAAGTGGAACGGGGCTCTCCCCAAACGGCACCCTGGAGTGGTGGGAGGCCACGGGAACTCAGGGCAGCTCTGGGTCAGCTTAAGGCCGGAGGGTGGATGCGTCTGCGTGACCCCAGCCACCGACGTCCTTGGCCACCGGTGGTGCCTCCATCCCCACGGGGGCACGGAGTATACGGCGAAGGGTTTACACAGGCAGCAAAAGTCGTGGTGTGCAGCTTACCCACCCCCTGAGGTGGGGGACTCAGGAGCCACGCGAAAGGAGCTGATGTTTCACGTCCACGGGGTGACGGACCACCTCTCTCTGTGGCTGTGGGCACCGGGGGGGGGATGAGAAGCAGGCAGGGTGGGGGGCGGTGGCGAGCTAGGTAAATGGGGAGCCTGACAAGGTGGGTTTGGGGGCCTCACCCCATCCCACCCACGGGCTCATGCAGCCCCTTTTTGTCTGTTTTGTTTTAAAGAAAAGCCAAAGACATTGGGTATATTCCGAGATGTCCAGGAAACCTAATCATAACAACGTCACCCCAGGGGGAGAAATCCCTGTAGCTGTTTTCTCCAAAGCAGGTTCAAAAAAGACCCCAAAAATGAAAGAACAACAGAAGCCACACAACTTCGCTAGGACCAAAGAAAAGCCGCTGAGGAGCGCGCGAGTTTTTGCATTCAACCAAGCGCTGCTTCTGAATGTTAAGCAAAACCAAATTAAATTTGGGGGCAGGGGAGGAGAGAGGGGAAAAATAATAATATTGCCCTGGAATAAGAACCAAAAAACCTGTCTTTTTCCAAATCACTGATTTTTTGGAGGCTGGTGATTCACATCCATGGTGAAGAAGAAGCACTCTGCTGAACTCAAAAGCTTGCCCGCCACTTTTTTTTTCTGTCGGCCCTGAGAAAAGATTGTTGTTGGAAGCGCTTTGTGGTTTAATTGCGTCTATAGATGTGGGGAAATATGGGTACAGAGACTGGCCACCAGACACTGGCGGGGCGGCAGCATTTTTTAAGACAACCCGATGAGAGGGCCGAAGGAACCCAGCTTGCCTTGCAAGGAACGAGGGTGTAGGAAGAGGTGCAGGGCACCCTGACACACGCACAGAGTTCATTCCGGCCTCCCAAATCCAGCGTCCCCTTTCAGGGGGATTTCGCCCTCCCTTTAGCCCCAGAAGAAACCCCAACGTGCCGAAACCCCACGTAGTGTCCTAGGCAAACACCTCCCGCTTACGAAGGAGGAGGAGCAGAACCCTACATCCTAACTACCTTCCAGGCAGGCCAGGAAGGAAAACTAAGTTTGTTACAATCCTAGTTTGTCTACGGAGAGGGATGGAAAGAAAACAGAATGAAATACCAGAATCTGTAGAGGAGATTATGGGAGATGGCACTCCCCCCCCTCCCGAAAATCCCATATTTTGGAAGATGGGAGCGTGAGATTCGTTTCCCCGTCAACGAATATCAAGATTTTGGATACAAAAAGAAAAACTTGGGACCACGCCCCCACCTTGCTGAAGTTTTTCTTTTTCTCCAGAACATTCCCTGACAGGCCTTCCCAGAATCCTGCAGGAAGGAGTTCCACCCATCCTGTTCCCAGTCAAGCGGTTATTTGCACATTGCAGAAGAGGCAGCCGTTTGCCCGGACCTCTACCCTCGTGGCCCGGGAGGAGGGAAGGGGCTGGCCACGTGCCCCCCACCCCCAGCATGCAGGGGGAGGGGCGAGAGGGGGCAGCCATGAAATAAGAGGCAGAGGCAGAGACACAGAGAGAGAGAGAGAGAGAGAGAGAGAGAGAGAGAGAGAGAGAAAGAGACCAGCAACCTCTTCTATGGTTCCTATGCCTATGGCGCTTCCTCGACGTCCGTACCTACTTGGCGTTTTTCCGGGGACAAGCAATGACTGGCAAAGCGGGCAGAGAAGCACGCAAAAAGAGGGATGGAAACAGAAGAAGAGACAGACCAGGAGGAGAGGGAGGAGGGGGAACAAAGGAACGAGAGAGAGAGAGAGAGAGAGAGAGAGAGAAAGAAAGAAAAAGAAGTCATGCAAACGAAATGGCGCCGGGTCATCAAATCAACGGCTAAAACTAAAGGCGGCTGCCATGTCCTCGCGGGGAGCTGGGCGGGCGCGGAGGCGGCGTGGATGCGAAGGAGGAGAGAGGCCGGTGGCATCGTGGGGCTGGAGGGGGGCCACGGTCATAGCAAATGGGGGTCGAGGCCTGTGTTTGTTTGGGGGCCGGCTGTGCTCCGCACCAGCACCAGGCGCTGAGGATTGTGGGCCCTTCCTCCGACCGGCTCCTCCCTTGTCCCATCGTGGGACTTGGGGTGCGGCCAAACTTGGACACCCCCACCCACCCACCCCGCCAGTATCTTGAAGCAAGAAAACACTCCCTGGAGCTCAGCTCTCTTCTGCCTGGGGGGGGGGCACCACCAGACCCGCTCCTGGGTGACCCCTCCCCAGGTGGTTCCACGTGTGCGACGGAGAACCGTGGCCTCCCCCCCCTCGTAATCCCTCTGGCGCCTTTCCCAGCCATGCGGACGGGGGCTGATGTATTATTTATGTATTACTAATACTTCTGTACCGGTTAAGAGAATCGAACCCCTCAACAGCGTGGGGGGGGCCCCCTGAAAGTCGAGAGGGAGGGTGCACAGCGGTCAGAGGGCTGGACTGGGAAGGTCCGGGTTCAAGTCCCCACTCAGCCACGAAGCTCACTGGGTGGCTGTGGGGCCAATCCCGGCCTCTCCGCCTAGGCTACCTCGCAGGGCTGTCTTAAGGATAAAATGGAGCAGAGGAGGAGGAGCTGTTTGGAGGACACCATTGCCCAAAGCAGGGGCAGCTGAGCTCTTTCGGGGGGGTGGGGGATCCACGCAGAGGAAAGGAATGGGCAAATCATGGGCCTGAGGCCGTAGAAAATCAGCTCGCCTGCTCCTGCATGGAAGGAAGCCGGTCATCCAACGGGCCAGCTCTCTCCCCCCCCCCCCCGTTTCGTACTAATTATCTGGGGGGCCCACGGACGCATCCGGTGGTGCCCGTCCGCCTCTGCCCAACGGTTTCTATTTCAGCCAGATGTTCCACTTCTGGTGCACAGGCGCCATCGTGTGGCCACCCTGAGGCTTCGCACCAAAGCGTAACTTTGACGGAGGAATCCGGAGGAGTTTCTCTGCGGGGATAGCGGAGGGGTTGCGGGAAGACCCCACCGGGCTCCTTCCCGCCCCCACCATCTTTACGGCAGCCCCTTAAGAGTCTAATCCAGTCTCCCCAGGCCTGCTGCCCTCCAGATGTTTCAGACTTCAACTCCCATCAGCCATAGACAGCATAGCCCAATGGTCAGGAAAGCTGGGAGTTGCAGACCAAAACATCTGAAGCGTCCCAGGTTGTGGAAGGGCTAGCTGAATCGGGGTGTGTGTGTGTGTGTGTGTGTGTGTGAGAGAGAGTGAAATTGACTAGACCAGAGCACAAGCAGGTTTCCCTCTCCAACCCGGAAGTGAAATTGACTAGACCAGATCACAAGCAGGTTTCCCTCTCCAACCTGGAAGTGAAATTGACTAGACCAGAAACAACTGGTGATCTGTTCCAGTCAATTTCATTTTATGCTTGTGTGTGTGTTTGGGACTTTTTCTGTGGGGGGAGAAAGTGGGAATGAGGGTGCGTTGCAGAAAGAGGAAACGTCGGAGCCTTACTGGGAAACCTCCTTCACATGATGTTACCCAGTCGTTTCCCCGGGGGGGGGGGGGGGACACAGACTAGGTGCAGTTTCTCGGAAGCAGGGAGTGGAAGCCCGACCCAGGAAACAGGGGCAGGAGGCAGGAGATAAGGCACTGGAATGGCGAGGCGAGAGGCGTGGGGAGGGGGGGAGGGAGCAGTTCAGCAGCCCACAAAGAGAGGGGGCGGAGGGAGGGGGCACTCACTATGCCCGCGGCTTTGGCGATGTCCGGGTTGTTGTGTCCGAAACTGCCGCTGTGGCTGGTGGAGACGGTGTTCTGGCGCTTGCCGCTCAGCCCCACGGCGTCCATCGACTGGCTCCGGCTGCGGATCACCCTCTGCAAGGCAGGTCCACGTGGCGTCACCGGCCCCCCTCCCAGCCCTCCGGCAATGGGGTGGAGCTCCAGTGGCCTTAGGCACGGCCCCGTCCCTCAGGGAGGCCCCCTCCAGGTCCTCCTCCTCATTGCTCCTATTTGCTCACTGGCTCTCTGCCCGTGGGCCGGGGGCACCTGCACCTCCTCCTCCTCACACCCCCCCTTGCCTGGGCCAGAGCGAGAGGCAGGTGAAGAAGCAGGGCTGCAACGGGGAGAGCAGCAGCAAGTCCAGGGGGGTCTTGTCAGGGGGCCCCTGCTGGGGTGAGGGCCCTTGGTGAACGCCCGGCCCTGCCGACCCTCGATGCCATCGCTGGATGCTCTGCAGACCCAGGCAGAGGGATCACCCTCCCTCCCTCCCGGCACCCGGTATCACAGCCCAAGCCGCACGCTTTGCAAGGGAAGGAAGCCGGCAGGGAGGAGGCGATGGAAGTGGGGAGAGGGAGGAACAGCTTCCGAGGGTCTGTTTGGAGAGGTCCAACCGGCTGGACGGACCCCCAAGGCAACAGCAGGCCGGGACGGGAAGGGAGCCCCCCCCCCGTTCGTGGAGCAGGCCTGTAAGGTGCCAGAAGCGTCGAGTCCTTCCTCCGCCCCCACCGCCCCCGCCAAGGAGGAACGGCCGGCCGGCTGGCCGGCACCCCAGAGCAAGGGGAGGCTCTGGGGCCAGGGAGGCGCCCACCTTGAAGGACTCGAAGAAGCCGCCTCCGCCTCCGCCGCCGTTCTCCATCTTGTCCTCGTCTCCGCCCAGCCCCATCATGGACTGGCTGTTCAGGTGCAGCTCCTCATAGAGCGTCTCCAGCAGGGCCGCCCGCGTGCGCTCCTGGCGGGGGAGACCGGGGGGGGGCGATCAGCGGGAGATGGGGGAGGAGGGGGAGGAGGGCAAGAGGCCATGGGGGGGTGTGTGTCTCCTGTTGGGAGTCAGACTGCCTTCCCAGCCCCGAGGACTGAGTTCAATTCCTGAGGAGCCCTCGGGGGCCGTATTCCAGGGGACGAAAGCCCCCCAATACTAGCATAGCTTAGCTTTTGGGAGAGGCGGGGAAAAGCTGCAGAGCAATAATGGAAAGCCAGCACATGATCGGTGGCTAGGAGGAAGGGGGCGGGGCCAGAGGGAGGGGAAGGGCCGGATCGGCAACCCAGGCAGGCTGCATCCAGCCCGCCAGCCTGAGTCCGGAGACCCCTGGGCCGTTGGACCGGCAGGCCAAAGCAAGGCCCCAGGTTTCAGGGCGCAGAGAGGGAGAGAGAGGGAGGGGAGGGGGACAGGCGGACTCTTGCCTCCAGCTTGGCAAACTTCTCCGCCTTGTAGCAGGCGTACTCCGCGTTGATCAGCTTCGTCAAGAGGAACTCCTGGAAGTCCGGCCCCTGAGCGAGGAAACGCGGGGAGAGAGAAAGCGTAGAGGGAGGGTTCGTCCCGGCGTGGCCTCCCAGGTATCAAGCGCCCCTTTGTTTACCGGGACCTTGGCAAATCGGATTCGCCCGGATCCATGGAGGGAGGAAAACGGGGGGGGGGGGCGCTGTGATGCCCAATGATGTCATGCGAGGAGGAGGAGGAGGGGCTTTGGGGAGAGGCCCCACCCCTTGCTGGGGGTGGTAGCCCGACACATCTGGAGGGCACCGGCTTGGGGAAGACGCATACGAAAGACTCGCCTTTCGGAAAACAGCCGGGCTCGGCAAGGGGGGCCCGAAGAAGGGCACGTCGTCCCGGGCGGTGACGGAGACCTGCAAGGGAGAGAGAGGCAGCTAGAAAGGCCACGAGGCCTCCCGGAGCTTGCTGCTCCTAGCCTCCGCGTCCCATGTTCCACATCAAAGGGGCTGGCGGGAGGGAGGGAGGGAGGGAGGGAGCCCACCTCGCCAGTCAGGAGACAAGGCCTCGGCCTTCAAGCCTTCATCTGCTCTAACTCCTAGGCGACACTCCTTTTCAAGAACTGGGCCAAGAATCCGGGCAGCGCAGCTACGCCGAGCCCCAGAGGACTCCCTCCAGAGCCCCAGAATGGCGCAAAGAGCGCCGCAGTCACCTTGTAGAGCGTGTGGTCGGAGCAGGGGCTCTCGGCTTGCACCACCACGTAGGCGTGCAAGAAGTTGGAGGCGATCATGTCGGGGACGAAGGGCGTGCTCTCGTCTTGGAAGACGATGGCCACAATGTCGTTGCCGATGTGCCGTTTCCTCTGCAGCTAAGAGCGGGAGAGAGGAGGGTCACTACCACGGCCCACCCGTCTTGCCACACACCAGAGTGAGGAGGGGGCAGGGGAAAGAAACAGATCCATGCAAGCTTGAGCTTTGCCACCCTGTCTGCCCACACTTCCCCTCTGCCACCCTGTCTGGCTTTTCATACTTCCACTCCATCACCCTGGCTGCCCACACTCCCCCCTCTGCCACCCTGGCTTCCCACACTTCCCCTCTGCCACCCTGGCTTCCCACACTTCCCCTCTGCCACCCTGTCTGGCCTTTCACACTTCCCCGCTGCCACTCTGGCTGCCCACACTTCCCCTCTGCCACCCTGTCTGGCCTTTCACACTTCCCCTCTGCCACCCTGGCTTCCCACACTTCCCCTCTGCCACCCTGGCTTCCCACACTTCCCCTCTGCCACCCTGTCTGGCCTTTCACACTTCCCCGCTGCCACCCTGGCTGCCCACACTTCCACTCTGTCAACCAGGCCGACTGCATTTCCATTCTGCCACCCTGGCTTCCAGCGTCGCCACTCTGCCTGCGTGGCCAACATCTTACCTGCTGAGCGTCCCCTTCCGTGTAGGGCAACTTGGTGGAAACGTGGAACATGATCTCCTTGTTCCGGAAGTTGCAATAGACTGATTCAGACCCCGTCTGCCCGTGGGTCACATCCAAGCCGCCCCGAAACCTGCACCCAGAGAGAGAGAGAGAGAGAGACCAGCCTCAGACCCGGTCTCCTATCCTGGCGCGGCCGAGAGATAAAAACGCTGCTGCGCTGCTCCGCAGGCTCCAAACGCAGCCCCCCCCCCCCCACCGCTGCTTCCGGCCACGCAGCCGAGTCCGGCTGGGCCTTGCTCACGCACCCCTTGAAATCCTGCAGCTTGACTTTCTGGCCCAGGAATTCAAGGAACTCCACGAAAGCCGGACTCTCCTCCGTGGTGCTGAAGATCTCCTCTTCCGAGGTCTGCAAAGACAGAGTGGGGACGGACGGACGGACGGGGGAGGTTAGTTTTGCCTAGGGAAGCATCAGCGTATAAATAAAGCACACATTTCAACGGAGAGGTGACATAAATATACATATTTTCAAATGCACTTCCTCAACCCGGTTCCCCTCCAGATGCATCGGACTGCGACTCCCATCCTTCCCAGCCGCCTGGCTTTGAATGATGGGAATTGCAGTCCAACACACCTGGAGGGGAACCGGGTTGGGGACGGCTCTTTTAAACGAGAGTGCTGAAACGGCTGCTGCTAACGATGGCGGCCTTCACCGCACGCCGGCGCTCCCTAGCAGAAGTACAGCTGAGGCGTTTTTAATGAGGGAGGGAGCGAGAGAGGGAGGGAGGGAGGGAGAGAGGAGAGGGTGGGCGGTTTTCTGAAAGCGAGATCACGGCGTCTTTTCCCTCCCCCTTCGCCCCCGGAGAATTGCTTGTCAACGCTGGAGCCTTTTATGCCTCCGTGAATGATCCGCGGAGACGCGCTGTCGTGCCTTCCTCCACATGAAAGCGGCGCGTGTGTCAAAGAGGGGGGACGGGACGCGGAGAAGACAATTCCGCACGGCTTCAAAAGGCCCCTGAAAGAGGAGGAGGAGGAGGAGGAGGAGGCGGCAGCGGTGCCGTGCTGCTCCCCAGGGCCTGTCAGTGCTCATGGCTCAGGTGTGACAGACCGGGGTGCGGGTAGGGAGGAAAGACATTTCACATCTGGGGTGGGACGAGGAGGAGGCGGCAGAGAGAGGCAACGCTTGCTCGGAGTGAGGGAATTCTGGGCCTTTAACACAGAGGTGGGCAGTGTACTGACCCATAGCTGTCTTGCGCCCCACCCACCCCGGATGGACGTGCTGCTGAAATTTGGTGGCACAGGAGATAAAAAGGGTCGTGTCGTGTCCCCCCACCCCCCGTATCAAGGGAAAAGACGCTGTGGGATGGTGCCGATATCTGCAGAAGCAGTGTCAACATGGGGCAGGGTGCATAATCTGGCCCCGTGGAAACCGAAGGACGCTAGGCTTAGGCGCTGGATCAGGTGTGGAGGGGGAGCGCACTCCTTGCTGCTAAGAGGGAGCCCTCCTGCTCCCCGCAGGGAGATTCCTGGCTCAGGCAGGATTTGAACTCGGGCCCGCCTGCGTCCGACATTTCCCGCAATCTCGCCCGCTCCCGGGCCCACGACGCACACCCACCTGGCCCAGTTTCTGGTAGACGACGCCAAACTTGAAGTTATTGCTGATGACGTGTTCGTCAAAGGTCACGATGAGGCGAGAAGCCTGGAGGCGGTGGGGGAGAGAGAAAGGCTGGTTAAAGGAGCAGACGGTGCCTCCCCCCCCAGCAGTGCAAAATCACCCCCAAAAAGAGGGACTCTGGGAACTACAGCCAGAGGTCCCCAAAACTCTCTTGCCAAAGGGGTGGGGCACCCAGGGCCTTGCAGCTGCGCTTGGACTTCAACCCCATCAGCCCCAGGGCTGTGCCACAAAGGGCTCTGTTGTTTTCGCCGAAACGGGCTTAGCACAGCTATTCCTCTGCCAATTTGAGGTTATTGTTTATTGTTTATTATTTAAAGTGGTTTTCTTTTTATCCTGCTTCTCAGTCAAAAACGGCTCCCGTAGCAGCTGACGTGCAATCAATAAAACAATCTAAAAAAGTCACGACACGCAAGGAATAAGGGGCGGGGAGGGAAGAGGAAAAACAAAGCAGACTTTCGGCAGAGTTGGTGGGATGGCCCTGCTTGCCCTCTCAGCTCCAGGGGTGCGGGTGACGTGTCAGCGGAACTGGAGCAGGCCCAAACGTTCCTTTGGCCTGCTCCTGCCTCCCTCCGTCGTTCTGCATTCCCGCAGGGCAGCGGGCGTGTGTGTCAACCAGCCCCAAGGAAAAGAACCCGCAGCCTCTCTCTCCGATTCGCTAATATAGCGGGATTCCTACCTTTGGGTACAGGACGGGGTAAAAGCGATCCACGTTCACGTCCTCACACACCAGCTGCAGCAGAGAGAGAGAGAAAAGGCAGCAGATGCATCAGCACGGGGCCTGCCTCTCTTCGCACAGACCTTTCGGCCAGGGGACGAGAACTCCATCCCAGGCACCCGGGGAGCTTTCTGTCTGACACATGGGCACGCTTGCGCTCCCCGGCGCATGCACACGACCGCTCTTGCTGTACAGATCCGCGTTTGCACAAGACCCGGCCGCGAAGGGCCGCGTGCGTGAGAGGACGCGGAACTCACCGAACGAGGTTTCGGTCAGGATGTGCCCAAACGCTTGGGGTTTGGGCCCTAAAGCACCCCCGTCCTGCCCCACACCTGGCGCATTTCAGCAGGCCTCTTTTATTTTATGTATGTATTTATTTATTTATTTATTTATTACATTTTTATACCGCCCAATAGCCGAAGCTCTCTGGGCAGTTCATTTTGCTTATGGGACGGACAGATTGTTCCTGGGCAGCAATTCTCCCATCGTGGTGCTGCAGTAACCGGTGTGTGTGTATGTGTGTGCGCGGGCGAAGAGCGACCTCCACATCCACATTGCTGGGAAGCGCCGCTTCTGTTTGGCCACGTCCAGTGGCGTGGGGCAGTCAGGGCTCCCAGGGGCAAAGCCACGGCCCTTTTCGCTTAGCAGGGACACGGACGTCATCTGCCGCCCCGGTCCGTTTCCCCTGCTTCCCCTGAGCTTAGCTGCAGCCCTCACCACTACCTGGGCAGGGGCGGGGGCATGAATGACCCAGGAGCAACAGACATGGCTGCAGGCTACTCCTGCTGCCATGCCAAGTATTGGGGCGTCTCTTGGTCTCAACTGAGAGCTTCGGCTGTGGGGCAGTATACAAATGCAATAAATCAATCACTAAACTGGGCAATGAAGGGCCCAAAGACCCCGCTGCTGCTTTGTTGAGATGCGTCAACGTGGGGACTGTAACGAGAAGGGCCCGGATGTTGACACTGACACCCCGGCCGAATCCATCGGCAGCTCTGGGGGCCAGATACGGACACCATCGGCAGGGGCCTTTGCCTCCACTCAACACTGGTGTGGAAAGGGGGGGGGTCTTGATGTCTCTCCCCCCACCCACCCACCCCCGCAATATCCCAGACTTGCCTTCGCCATCTGGATGACGTTGGGGAACTCAGTCAGGCAGGAGATGGGGATGACGTCGTGGTACGTCCGGCACTTTGTCCTGCGGGGAGAGGGCAGGGGGGGTTGCAAGGGTGCAAGCAGAGCGCCGGATCCCCGCCCTGAACCAGAATGAGAAGGGGCGCCATGGAAAGAGAGAGAGAGAGAGGGAGAGGGAGAGGGGAAGGGGTCTCCCCCACCCGCTTGCCGCCACACTTCCGATCCGGGTGCCCGTCCCCCCTCCGCTCACCGCAGGAGGAGCCTCAAATGCTCCTGGCCCCCAATGACGTCGTACTTGAGGGAGAAAACGAGGTGGCCCAGCGCCACGTCGACCGAGTAGTAGTTGAAGTGCTCCTGGGGTGGGCAGAGGAGGAAAAGCAGGTGAGCAAAACAACGCCCCTGCAGGGTCAGGCCCAATTCATCTTAGCTCTTCGTTACTCATCTTAGTTGTTTGTCTGAAGTATTTTCATGCTGCTCCAAGCCCCCCCGCCCACACAAATGCTCCCTGGAGCGGCTTGCCATCACTCAGCAGAAGGAGTGGTCCCTGCCCCCGCAGGCCTGCAATCGCCCACCAATCAGCCCCATGGGAAGACCCCACCGGGATCAAATATTGCGAGAGAGGAAGAGAAGTGTCCTCGCCGTCCACTTTCTCCACGCCAGGCAGCATTTTGTGTGCCGCTGTCCTGTCTCTCCTCACTCGCCTTCTCTCTAAGCTGAACAGTCCCAGACGTGGAACCTTTTCCTCCTCCTCCTCCTCTGGGAGCTGCTCCAGACCCCGGAGAATTTCACTTTTCCTTTTCTAAAATATCTACAATATCCTTTTCATGTGTGTGTGTGTGTGGGGGGCAGATCTGTCTACAGTATCGCAAGGGTGGCTGCACCGCAGATGTGTCCAAAAGCAGATAAAGGGGCGCTCTGGGGAGACGTTGCATAGATCTTATTGGGCGTGAGTGGGGGGACGGGGAGAGCTTTTGGAGGTGCTCAAGAACCCCCCCAATACCTTCCGTCTTTACTGTTGACTTCCTGCCTCCCCCCGCCCCCCAATCTATCCTGAGTGGGACAGGTAACCAACACAGCCCTCCCACCCTGCCCATTAGTCCTTCGGAGGAGGCCTTTCCCCAACTTCCCTAATTTGGGGCATTACAGACTCCCCCCCCCTCCGGCACAGATCCCAAGGCGCCCCTGGCACCGCCAAGCGCCCCGCCCTTGGCACACAGCACAGTTCCCTCTTGGCAAGGCTGGGGCAAAACCACACACACACACACACACATACAATAGGTCGAAAGGCAGCGAGCTGTGCAGGGAGGAAGAGGCGTCTGGAGGACTCTGGCGAGGGCAGCAGGAGAGGGAGCGGGGGAGAGGCCGGGCACGGGGGCAACGCCAAGCCCAGGCCACCCCTGGAGCGAGAAGACAAGCACCCTTTTTCTGCCCCTCGCTGTGGTTTCAGTTGGGCTGAGGGTCGTACTGGGCCCTGCTCGTCGGGAGCAAAAAGCTCAACACTCTAGGTGTCTTGGACTACAGCTCCCATCATCCCCATCACCGCTAGCCAGGGCTGATGGGAGGCAGGGTCCAAACCATTTATTTATTCAAAAAGACGCTGCCTTCCCAAACTCCTTGCTGATATTTGACTGGTCAGACACACAACATGAACTAGCCCTGCGAATAAGGTCCTAGCTGGCCAGCCGGCGGGCGTAGGCGATTCCTGTTGGTCTTGTTGTTGTTATTATTACATTTATAACGTGGCTTTTTCCTTCTTGCAAGAACCCCAAGGCAGCTTACATGGGCCTCCTCCTCCTCCTCTCCATTTTATCCTCACAACAACAACCCTGCGAGGTAGGCGAGGCTGAAAGTCAGTGACTGGCCCAAAGCCACCCAATGGGCTTCAGGCCGAGCGGGGACTTGAACCCAGATCTCCCAAGTCCCAGCCCAACACTCTCACCGCTACGCCACGCTGGCTCTCGTCTGAAAAGCACAACCTTGGAGAAGGCAGCTTTAGTTGGAGACCCCCAAAGGCCACTTAGCGTGACCCCCGCTGGGACTCCCTGGCCCCCTTCCTCTCTTGCCCGGTTGACCCCTTGATCTTTATCGCCACATTAACGAATTGCAGAACGTGTTGATCCGGTGCTTGTGAACTCCCTGCCTCAGCGTTTATCGACGGACTTGTTTTCACACGGTTTGTCAAGGGTTTGTTTGTCGACAGGTTATCCAAGCATTTTTTGTTATCGCCACCTTTCAATGTTGCTTTTATCGGGAGTGCTGGTCTTTTACGCTGCTGCACTAATTGCTCTGGGCGAGCTGGGAAGAAAGGAAAGGAAAGGCAAAGAAAGGAGGAAGGAAGGAAGGAAGGAAGGAAGGAAGGAAAGAAAGAAAGAAGGAAGGAAGGAAAGAAGGAAGGAAAGAAGGAAGGCAGGCAGGAAGGCGGACCAACTAGAACTTTGAAAACTTGCCCAATCAGTGCTTCAACTAAATGGAGACTGGCCAATCAACCCTGTGTAAAGGCAGTCTCACATTTTTGCCAGCGGAAGGAACCAGGGAAGGAGACATCTCGGAGGCGCAGCTGCTCAACTGCGCGGCTGCGCAGTCCCCCTCCGCAGGGCTGGACCGTGGACACCTCCTGAGGCTCTTACCTTGCCCAGAAAGTGCTTCCTGTAGATCCTGGCCATGTGGTTGCATTCGAGCTTCACCTTGGAGGTCGGAGACTGGAGCAGCTCCATCTCAGGGAGGGCGGTCAGCTCGTGGTTGGTGCCTTCGATCCAGTATCCCCCAAACTGGGGCAACAAGATGAGGGGAAAGGGGCCCTCTCGCCCCAAAACCTGGACAAAAGGGGAGGAGGCAAAGAAGCTCTAAACCCCAGCAGCCGGACCTCAGTGAGGTTGTCCCCCTGTGGGCGACACTTATTCTCACGCAGACCATGGGAAGAGTTGCACGAAGCACATTTCATAAGCGAGGCTTGGAAAAGGCGCTTCTGAAGCAAACTCTGCCCTGTTTGAGCTTTGCTTGCAAAACGAAGTATTACACTTATAAGAACTTTGAGACTGAGAACCAGTGCCTGCTTTTTTCCTCCTCCCTCCCTACGCCTTTTCCTTTTATGTCGTGTCTTTGATTGTAACCCCGCAGGCAGAGACTGTCTCATTATTCATTTTTGTAAGTCGCTCCGGGAGCCTTATCTGGGCTGTAGAGCAGAGCAAAAAATGCTGCAAATAAATAAAATAAACAAAAATGTTCCTAAGTGGTCAATTTTTGAGAGTTTGCAGGTCCCCGCCTCCGCAGAGCCCGAGGGAAACAGCCCTCCCTCACGGTTTGTCCCCAGCAGCTGGATGCTAGCAGCCCACAGAAAAGATCCTCCGTGGTGACGCGGCCGTGGCAGGGTGTCCCTTACCTCGTGGACGCTGGGATAGGGGATGTAATCGTCTTCCGTCTGCAAAAAAAAGAACGTGCCGGAATGTCAAGAGTTCTTGCGGAAAAGGAGGTCTGCAGCGTGTCCGGGTCTGCTTGCAGCTGTGCGTGCCTGCACTTCTCGTCCACGTGTGCCTGCACCCGTATCTCTGCCCACGTGTGCTTGTGTCGCTGTGGGCTTGCACCCGCGTGGCCTTGTGTGTGTGCCCACCCACGTCCCCTGCCCGATTCTGGGAAAGGCTCTTGTGCCGCCCATCTGGGGAAACAGGTGCAGCTTGTATGGGGGCGGAGCTCCTTTCCGGGTGCCCACGCGAGATGCCTCAAAGGATCGGGAGGGGAAGCCGAGCAGGAAGAGAAGACGGCCGAGTTCCAGCTAGAGGAAAGGTTACGGCAGGCTGGCTGCGTGGGTGCGCGGCTGCGGGGTGGCCTCGACGAAGCCCAAGAGTGGCAAAGTCCATCGGTCCTCCCCGGGGACCGGGCAAATTGCGTCCGGTTCAAGGTCGCAGCCTTGCGGACGACGTTGAAACGCCAGAAGCTCCCCATCTCCCACGCCTCTGGGGGGGTCTTCCGGGCAAGTTCGAACCAGCGTCCGCCTGGGACGGGACGGCACAGGGAAGGCCTCCCCCACCCTTTCTGGACAGCCCAAGAAGGCCCAGCCTGGATCCGTGCCAGCCACGAAACCCGACCGTTCTGAGATGACCGTCTCCAGGTGACGTGGGGGAGAGAAGGGAGGCGGGGGATGCTTTTGCGGAGCTCCGGGGGAGCAAAAGGGGGGGCGCTGGGCACGGGCCGAGGCAGGGAAACCTGAGCCAAGCGGACGTCCCTCCCGAGGGTCTAGGAAAGGATGCAGGTGTCCACCCCCACCCCACCCCTTAAGGCCTGCAGGCACCCAAAGCCCTGAAGGTTGGACCCCAGGGTGGCCTCCTGCCTTGCTTCCCCCACAAATGTCTGTGTGTTCCGCCCACCGGTCGCCCCGAGAAATGCAGCAGCGAAGGGGACGGCCGGGTCAGGCAGGCGCCCTAGAGTCCGGGCAGCGGGGGCTCCTGGATCCAGGCCACGTACCTTCAGAGGAGGAGGGAAGGAGCACCGCTGTTCGTCCATCCTGCTCCCCTGAAAAGAGACACAGACCAGCTTGAGTCAACACCTGGCACGGGCCGCCTTGGGCTGCCTGCCAAGAGCACCTTTGCTTTGGGGATGGAGGGGCGGGGGGAGGACACTTCCTGCTTGGCACAGGGCGGGCAAAGGCCCTGGGATGCGTGCATGGTGCGCGGGGGGAGGGAAAGGGCTGGAGAGGTTTTACAAGGAGTCCCGTGGATTGATACCCGCCCGCCCGGCCACACTTTCCGGATGTGGCACACCTCCGAGTCTCACAGCTGCACTGCCCCACCCCAGAATAAATGTCTAGGCTCATCTTCCCCTCCTCCCAATCTCTTGGAGCCTCGCTAAAAGGAAGGCACACCTCTGAGCACATGCAGAGTACATTTCCCACTGCTGAGAGGGTGCAGCCAAGTTTTGGGGGTGGGATTTGGGGTTGCGGCGCGTAATTCCAAGCCCGGCAGAAATCCTCTTTCCTGCCTGCCCCACACTTCCAGAAACCCCCTTTCTCCAGATTATAGTGCAAGGGGGAAGAGGGGAAGTGTCCACAATTCGCACTCGGATCCGTAGCTCCTTTTTGAGTGAAACAAAGGCTGAAGTCCCCACGCCCCATCCAGTCCCCCATGTCCTGTGAGTCATTCAACAAAAGTTTCCTAGACGGTTGGCTATCTCCTACCCCGCCGCCTCCCAAATTCCCCCACCCTAGAAGTGCCATTTCAGGGCAGGAAGGAGAATCCCTGGTTCTCCCACATTCCCCCCAGATGTCCCCTGGCGTCTGGGTCACCCGCTCTCTCCCCCGGCTCCTCCAGACACGGGTGCAAGCTCAGGCAGGCCGGCCGGCCCACGGGGCGGTTGACTCACCTGCATCTTTTCAATCATTTCAAACAAGTCGGTGTTCTGCAAGGAGGCAAGAGAAAGGGAGCAGGTCAGGCTAGCTGCATGGGGGGGGGATTAAGCCCCACTGCCCCACCCCCACCCCAAAACTGCTGCTCCCCTGATGGAGGCCGAAGCACACGACAAACGGCCTGGAGTTGATGGGTCCCTGGGAAGGAAGACGCTTCGGATTCCTTCGTGCAACCCCGAAGGTAGGCCACATCCCGCCCATTTCACAGGCAGGGCACTGAGGCTGAGCCAGGAAACGGGCAGAGGCGTCTCCAGCTGAAGAGTCCCACAAGTGGCTGTCAAATTCACAGTGCCCCAGCAAGGGACGAGGCCCTCCTGTTTCAGCGTGTGCAAAAACACGCGGCTAAACACAGGCTGGGTGCACAGCAGGGTCCCCTAAGTGTGTGGATCGCTCCGGGATCGCTCCGGCCCTCCCCTGCGCAAAAGGCACTGCGCACTGGCAGGGTCAGCATGCAAGCAGTGCGCGCACAGTTGACGGTTAGCTTGTCGTATCCCCCGCTTCCCCCCCGCCATGCTGGAGTACGAGCACAGTTTGGCTCGCTGTCTTCGTTCTCCTTCCTTAAGAGGGACACACACAGGGACACACACACACACACAGAGGACAGCTGCGCTGCACCGCTCTGCTGGGTTTCCTGGCTAGGATTATTATTAGCAGTAATAGTATTATTATTATTAATAATAATAATGTTTGTTCATTTGAGAGATTTTTATGCCACTCCTCAGCCCAAAGGTCTCCCAGAGCGGCTTACACAGAATCAACGAAATGAGCCAGTCCCCTGCCCCCCTGCATCTAAAATGACACGACACACGAGGAAAGGGGGCTGGGGAGGGAGGAGGAGGAAGGGGAGGGAGGAGGAGGGGGCTCCGGATCACAACACGGAACAGGGAGGCAGCCTGGGAAGAAGAAGCAGGCACCGCTGGGCCTCGGGGTGTCAGGCAGGGGTGGACTTTTGCCCCGTCCGAGGCCGCCTCCAGCCGCCGCCCCCTTCAGCCCACGCTCTGACCGTTCTGCCACATTCTGTGGCCGTGAGTTCTACCGGCGCCCCATCCTCCCCCTGCCTGCCTGCCTTCCTCCCCCTCCTCGCTCCCTCCTTCGAACCAAGCCCACTGGGTCAGCGGCAGGAGGCAGAAGCCGCCTTGGGCCACCCCGCAGGGATGCCGGCCTGGAGCGTTGTCAGCGGCCACCGGGTCCACCTGAAGCTTAGCCCAAATGCAGGGGAGGGGGACTCACGCTCCAGCCATCCTCTGTCGAGCCCCTCCGGGGCGGCAGCTCCGGCGGGGCCGGGAGAGGGGGGCGCTCCGCCATCCGCCTTCCTCCTCCTCCTCCGTCGATCTCCGGGTCACATCCTGCCCCCCCACGGCCAGGAGCGCTGGCAGCTCGGGGCTTGTGCGGGACGGCCAGGTTGCGCCGGAGAGGCTCCCTGCCTCTTTCCCCCTCTTTCTCTCTCTGATCGCCCAGGACCACGCAGAGAGGGAGAGGCGGAGAGGGAGAAGCCGGTTCTCCGGCCCGCTGAGGCTCCCCTGTCCTCTCCCCCGGCTACGGGGATCTGCTGCTGCTGTGTGTGTACTCTTTGGGCGTGGAGCCAGGTGCTGGGGGGGGGGAAGCCTTGCCAAGAGGAGGGAGGCCGGGCTTGGCCACAGCCCTTCCCCGGACTGAGCGCGGAGGGTGAGCGCAGCGGCCTTCCGCGCCTACATGGGAAGACGGAGAGGAGGGGGGGAGAAGAGGCTGGGGCCCTGGACCACGGGGGTCGCCATGGCAACTGGCCTACACTTGAGCGGGATGAATGGATGGGAGGATGGAGAGCAGAAGCCAAGCGGGAGAGCAGGCAGCCCTCCGCTCCAGCCGCCCGGGAACGCGGAAGGAGCAAAACAAGATTTTAAAAAGTTAAAGGGTACAGAACAAAGTATTCTTCAGCTCAGTCTGGAGAACTTATTGATTTGTTGTTGTGATGTGATGATGATATTATTATCGCTGATTGAATTTCATTTCTATAACCGCTCCGTAGCCAAAGCTCTCCGGGCGGTTCACAGAAATGACAAACCACAAAGGCGAGAGAATAAAAACATCGTATTTACTTATTTACCGTTTTCTATCCCCCCTTTATTACGGCTCTATGTGGCCCAATAGCCAAAGCGCACTGGGCGGTTTACAAAAGCTGAAAAATGCCATATATATTTTGTGGCTGTTGTTGTCGATTTGGAGTGCAATGCCCATCATCCCCGGCCACGGTGGCTGGGGCGCATGGGCGTTATAGTCCGAAACATCCGGACAGCGGCAAGTTGCTTAGCCCTGGATTTTATACAAAATCGTCTGTGGATGCGGAAACCCTGCAGCCGTGATGGTGCAGGGAACGCAGGCAGGTCTCTGCCCTCACGGAGCTTACAGTGTAAAGCGATGGAGGAGGAGAACCACGAGGAAGAGAGGCCGGTTGGAGATAGGAGTTTAAATTTAGAGGAGTTTAAGCCGTGGGGATCTCCCAGATAGCGCCGGGAGATCGTAAAAGAAGCCAACCACACACCACATCTTCCTCCGCGCCCCCCCTCTGCCGCCCGCCTTTGTAATTAAGGCCATCAGCCAGTTAATTAAAGAGAATCAAGTGTGCTCCTTTAACCAGTTAATTGATCCTTTAATTGATATGGGAAAGGGAGCACAGCCGAGAGCCCTGGGCGATCCCAGGCCTAGGCGAGGGGTGGGTGGGCAGAGGAGGAGGAGGAGGAGGAAGGGTCTCCCTACGGCGGCGCAAGAGGCTCACACGGATCCCCTTTGCGGAGCAGCAAATTCCTGCACCAGCCGCAAACGTTCCTCTGTTTCTTTGACCGGTGTTTCTCCTGGAATCTCTGAGGTTTCAAACCAGAGAACCAGCCAGTGGCAACCGTACCTCTGAGCACGTGCCGATGGCTTCCTTAGCTCTCACCACAAAACAAACCCTCTGGGCTTGCTGGGCTAAACAGCGCCCCCTCCAGGACGGGTTAGTGGATGTGCTAGGATCCCTCTGGGATGGGTCGGCCCGCTAACTGGGAATGATGGGAGTTGAAGTCATATTGCAAGGGTGCTGGCTTGGGAGAAAGGCCTCCGGGGAGCTAGAACTCTGCACCCGCCCTGAACCGGTGACTAGGATCCCCGCTTGTCCGATGCAAAAGCTCCGCTTCGGATCTGCGCTGTGCCCTTCCTTGGCTGTGCCTCAGTTTCCCCTCTGCGGAGCCGACACCGCAGCCTCCCTCTGCACCCTGAGCTGCAGGGGTGGGTGGGTGCCTTGGGCCAGCCGGATTGTGGAGTGCTTGGCATTCACACATGCATGTGCGCCCACAGTCTAGGTAGCACAGGGTCACACCCCCACACCCCCAGGACCACCCCAGGGGCTCAACGCTCCAGCAGAGGCTTGACTTGCTCCCGGGACCTTTGGGATTTGGGACAAGACAGGGACCCTCTCCTGCAGAGGGCCCGGCCTCTCTCGCCCCCTTCCACTCTGCTGCACCTGTGAACCCGGGTTCGGGTCCTGCAGGCCGGTGCCTCGTACAAGCCCCAGGTGAAGAACCGCTCCCCGCTGCTGCCCCTGACTACAAACGTCCCTTAGACCCGGGCACTTCCGCCGTCCACGGCCCCCTCTTTCTCCCTGCAGCGTGGCAGCCCGCACCGACGGAGGGGCGACGGGACGCACGCTTCCTGCGCGAAAGGGCTCCGCTCCGTTGATATTGGCAGCCGCTCAGTGACAGGCAGCCGAGAGCCCAAAACAAGGAACCCTTTCACCTCCTCCCTCGGCCCGCCAGGCGCCGGGCCTGGCAGCGAGGGGAGGGAGGCCTGGGGGGGGGGCTTTGCTTCCTCTGGGAGGGTGGAGCAGCATCAGCTGCCCCCCCCATCAAGGACCCCCGGACGGATGCGCCCTCTCCCCGTTCCACGGAGGAGGACACCCGTGGCAGGGGAGCGCTGGCCACGACCGGAGGGAGAAGCAGCCGGCTTGCGGCGCCGGTTCAAACCGTGCAGACGAGGGCTTTGCACACATGCACACACGCGTCTTCACGCACTACAGCTTAGGGCTCTTCGTCGCCCCAGAGCGTTTCGTTCTGTGGAGCTGGCATTCGAAATGCCCAGCATGGCACCTTTTGCCTTGCCGCCCTCTCAGAAACCATCGGGGCAGGACAAACGCTTGAGCGCAGCCGTGAAAGAGAAACAGCCGGGAAGGACGACGGCGTATCGGCATTGGGAAGCCGGAAGGCCAGGCGGGTGGAGGGGGCCCTGCCCTGCCAGAGGGACCGAGGCCTTGTCCCAGGCCAGGCCCAGAGGCACGGGGGGGGGGCGCAGGTGTCAAAGAGCGACGCCGCAGGGATCCAAACGCATCAAGCCCCCGCCCCAGATAACGGCTCGCGTCGCCATGGAGACCCACCCACAAATACAAGCGATTCGTCGTGGCAGCGGCCCTGGGGAGGACCGCGGAACACAAAGGGGGGCTGGCTAGGCTTGAAGCGGTCCGCCCACCCGGCTGGCAAGAGGCCCTCCCACCTCTGGGGTGGCGGAGCTCAGAAACAGCAGTGGCAGCGGCATCGTGCCAGGAGGCGAGGAGGAGGCCTGGCCGGGGTGCAAAGGGCGGCAAGAGGGTGTCCGCCGCCCTCCACCCCGTGGCTTTTATTTCGGGAGAGGAAGCACCGCACCACCGCGCACCTGCTGTCCAAGTGGGTGGCCCTCGCTACGTTCAAGGACGCGCCTGCATGGGAGGAAGGCCGAGGCGGGCCGGAGAAGAGGCCTGATGCTAGGCGACTCCGTCAGAGAACCCCGGACAGCCCATCACCAACTACCACCAAGATCTTTTTAAGTGGTAATCCTGAGGGTTGAACCCGGATCGCTTTGCATGCACAACACACACGCTGCCACCAGCTTTGCTGGCTACTAAGGGCCCCGTTCCGTGGCTGAGAGCAGCAGTTGCGCAGGACAGGCAACGGCGTCTGGGTGGTGAGGGTCTCCCGTCTTCCACCCTGCAATGTCAACGGCCCCAGATCTACCCTCCGTTTGGCCGGCCGCTTTGTCTGTGCGAAGGAGCGAGCTCCGGAGACTCTTACCTTGGGGCGGCGGAGAGCAGCGTGAGATGCGGCTGAGCTCACGGATGGCACCTCTATGGGAGCACTGAAGGAAGACTGGGCCGCCCCATCGCTCTTTCTGGGGAAAGACAAAAGGAAAGCCACGTTAGCGAGACGAGATCATCAACCCACAGGCCCCCAAAGGTGCAATGCCTCTGAGCAGGGTCGGCCTCTCCCCAGAATCACAAAGTTGGAAGGGTCCTCAAGAGATCGTTAAGCCCCACCCGTGGCTCAGTTCCAGCTCTGCCCCGCTGCCCCTTCATTGGCTGTGCTCAGAATACGGGAGGAACAAAACGCAGAAGAGCTATGAAAACACGTTCATGCTGATGGCAGCTGGAAACGTGGAAGGGGCTTCGAATGCCAAAGTCCTGATCCGTGGCAAGGGGAGACAGCAGGAAAATGGACAAGGGGCATGAAAACGGGCTCAAGGGGAAGTCAAAATATCAGATTTTTATACAACGTGGCATGATTTGTATAAACAAAGATCCCTGTCGAAGCCTTCCCTCTGATTACGGAAAAACAGACAAAGCGTAATTTGCTGCTAGGAAGAACCATAAAGAAAAGATCCGAGCAAATTAAACCCGCCAGGCTGGTACAGGTGAGCTGAGGACAGCGCAAGGGAAGAAGCCAAACCTTTTATGCCCCTTTGCAACCACACCTGAACAGCGAAGGGAGCCTCCCCAGGAACAGCAGCTTCCAAAAACCTGCTGCGCGTTGAAAGAGGAGTCGTCGCCGCCGCCGCCTCGCTGCGCATGATGCAACACGCGCAGCCTGAGTCCTGCTGCTGCGAATGCAACCGGTGGGCTCTGGTTCTCTGCGTCCCCCGGAGCGTCCCAGCTGGCCGGGCCCAGCGGCCGTGTTAAGCGCGCGGTGAAGCAAACGCCGGAAGAGGAAGGTCAAGGGAGTTGCCAAGGTGTTGGTGGTAGCTGGCCGGCCTCCCAGGGAGACAGGTGACTCCGGAGCAGACCTGCGCGGCCTGCAATGGGCACAAGGGCTGCCAGGTGGACCCTCGTTACCAGTCAGGGAGGCGGCAATGAAAAGAGCCAAAACTTCTCCGCTCCCCCTGCAACTAGCGAGACCCGGAGCGGCTCTTGCTGACTGCTTTACCGCGAGGCTTAATTACGTCTCTACGCTTCTTTTGTCCCCCGCGGTAAGTGGCTTCCAGAGCCCCCCTGCGGGCTAGCCAATCAGGGTTCGGGCTTCAGAAATCAAACGAAGGGACCACCCGGCGAGCCCGGCCTCAGCAGGTCTATGGGGCCGCTGACCTCTGATCCCAGAAGCCTTTGCAGCTGCCGCCAACCTGCCTGCGTTGAAGGTTTCCTGCGGCTGGGTCAAAGGATTGCTGGGAAGGAGCAGGCCACCACGGCGGAATGGCTGCCTCCGTGGAGACGGGGAGGGAATCTGACAGTCCGAATTAAAGGAGCAGCAGGAGAGGAACAGGGCAGCCCCCCTTCCCCAAGGGGAAAGAAACAGCCTGACGGGCTTCAGTTCCTGCCCTTAGGAAGCCATCGTGTGGCCTGGATTTTTGGATCAGGGTCAGGGTCCTTCCTGGCCCTCTTCACTCTCACTCAGACGCAAGTTCGCTCCCGTGCTTGAGATCCAAACCGGAGAGGGCTGTCTTTGCACCCTGCCGGTGTCCATTCCTAGCAAGCGCCGCCGGAGAGCCCCTATCTCAGATCCGTGGCTCAAACCGCTTGCACCACAAGAAGCATGAGGCCTCCCGTGCATCTGGCCAAGTGCCACATCACTCCTTCCGGGGCTGCTTTGAGACGAGAGGGCACAGCCATTCCGCAGGGGGAGAATGGCGTTGGTTTTCCACCAGGACACCTTTCGCGTCCTTCTCCATTAGCCACACTGGCTGGGGATAATGGGAGTTGTCGCCCAGCACATCCAGAGGGCTGCAGGTCGGGGAAGGCTGGCTAACATAACAAACCAATGTTTGGTTCGCTGGGTTGGTCTGGATGCCCTCATGGGACCCCGTCCCAACTCGGCAATGCTTGACCAAGATTCCTGTGAACGCCTCTCTCCCGATAGCCTCGTCCTTGACAAGGAGGCGGCTCTGGATCCTCCTGGAAGAGGCCGCACCACCTCCCTTGGCCTGTGGGAAGCGCCAGGGCTGAGGGTAAGCAGGGATTCAATGGGCATTGGGGAGGGGGATGAGGTCAAAAGTCCTCAGAGACCCCCGAGTCGCTCTCTGCGAGAATTCCACAGTGCTGGCGGTTCTCTGGGAATCCAACGGCAGAGCAGAGCAGCGCCCGCTGGCGTGGTTTGTGCCGGCATCTCCGCCTCCCCTCGACCGGTATCTTTGCAAATAAACCCAACATGACCAGCAAGTTCCCAGTTTCTGTGTTCCAAGGAAACCGAAACCCCGGGCAGCACCTGCCCCCTTTGAGCTCCCACCGCTCGGATAATGGGGAGGCGATTGCGTCACAGGCGACGAGGCTCCTCCTCCCCAGAGGGGATGGACTACAAATCCCAGCGTTCTCCAGCCAGCCACTCGACCAATATTGAACTACGACCAACGGCGGCCTCCTGTGTTTGCTCAGGGTTCAGGCGGAGCAGGCGGACGAAGCGTTCCTGTGTTTGCATCACAGTTTGGCAAACACAAGGGACTGGAGGGGCTCCAGGTTTATATACATACATACATACACACACACACACACACACACACACACACACACACACACACCAGGCCAGGATGGCTGCTGAGTGATGGACGTGTTTTGCTACTGAGCTACAGCCCTTCTCTAAGTTTACAGTCCTCATGATTCTGAATAACGAGCTGATCTAAATAAGAACATGCATAGTTCCTTATCCCGAGTAGCTGCCAGTCAGAGTAGTAACACTGACTGGCAGCAGTGCTGACCACAGTTTCAGGCAGGATTCTTTCCTAGCCCTACCTGGAGATGCCAGGGATTGAACCCGGGACTTTCTACATGCAAAGCAGGGGCTCCACCACTGAGCTATAGACTCTTCCCCAAAAGCATAGCCAATCAGTTCAGGCATAACCTATCAGGAATCCTGCATCTTGCTACCTGGAGATGCCGGGTATCGAACCCGGGACTTTCTACATGCAAAGCAGGGGCTCCACCACTGAGCTATAGACTCTTCCCCAAGAGCATAGCCAATCAGTTCAGGCATAGCCTATCAGCGATCCTGCATCTTGCTACCTGGAGATGCCAGGGATTGAACCTGGGACCTTCTGCATGCAAAGCAGGTTTTCCGTCACTGAACTACAGCCCTGCTTCCTTCTGGCCTCCTGCAGCTGCCCCTCATTACGGGCCTCCCCAAAGAGAGAGAACCCGCCCCCCCCCGGCAGCCCCTTCCCCAGCCGGGAGTGTGTACGGCACTCTCTCCCTGGACCGGGTTGCCACAGCAACAGGATGAATCCTGCAAGCTCCGGCGGCATCCTCGGCTCTGGACCCTCGAAGAGGCCAGAACCCAGAGGGGCGCTGTGAAAACGGACAGCCGGCAACACCTGGAAGCCTCAGGCCTGTGGGGAGCTGGCTGCAGGAGCCACATTTGAGGAGAGCAATCTGCCCATGCTCAGGAGCTCTCTCTCCTATTGTTATTAGTCCACACGCTCCAGGCACCACAGGATTAAAAGCCAGAGCTGGGCAGGGTTGGCCTGGGGTTCAAGCAAGGCAGCTGTTTGTGCCAACCTCCCGTGGGCACTGTCGACAGCCGTGGCCTACGTGGCAGAGCGCGGGGGGGGCAGCCAAACAAAAATCACGGGGCTGCCTAAACAGTTCCTATGGCAACGGGATACCAGGGAGCAGAATGGCCGTATGTGCGGAGGCCACGGCTCAAGTAATTGATTGGCAATTACCATCGGGTAATCACATAATTACGGTGACAAATGGCGCCCTGAACCCCAGCCGCCTGCACAGGGGAAGGCTGTGGAAAGCACGCTCAGGTGCGTGCGTGGGCGGGCGGGCGGGCAGGCCCCGATCCTCCCCCTGCCAAGCGCAGCTCAGTCCCTGCTCACAGGCAGGTCCTCGTCCACCAGCCACTTTCCACTTATCAGGCCTTTACTTGCAAATTCCCCGTCCTGACCCCCCACCTATCCAACGCAGAAAAGATTGGCCTTGGGAGGTCATTTGGGCTGCCAAGGCTTTCCTCCAACGTCATGCATGAATCCTCCCCCCCCTCCCCAGTCATATTGTGAGCCCTTCCCGGGTGCCCATTGGCCTCCTCGGTGGCGGCCCCACACTTCCATCGGAATCAGCTTCCATCGGGGTGTGACAGGTCCCTTCTTTGCGCTAAAGACGCATCTGTTTTCACTGGCCTTTCCCGTGATATTCCGGGATGCAGGTTTTATCAGCAATTCCTGGTTTTATTGATTTTTATTTGAAGCTCTGCACCCATGGGCTAAAGTCATGGGGGCTCCTTGGTGTTGGGCCCTCACGCGCCACAATTCTTCTTCCGGACGTCTCCTAGCAGTCTGCCAGTACATCCCTGCACCCCACCCCCACCCTGGGAAGCATGTTCCATAAAACAGGGTCCCGATATCCACCCCAGCTGTCTGCAATGGGCCCCTAATCCCCACCCACCCACCCACTGGCTCCACCGCTGTTGACGCCATACCCAAATCTACAGATTTGAAATAGTTCATGAACTAGGGAGCAGGGAAGGGCGTCTTCCTCTCTCAGAAGACAGCTTGGCATTTCGACAGCGCAAATTTGCTCCCTGTTTTTCTTCGTTATTCCCAGCTGCGTTCTACTGGATGTTTTGCAAAATCATTTCAGGTAATGTCATTTATTTGTTGCGGCACTGAACAGCCTACCCGGCCCAGCGAAAACCAGGAGAAGTCTCTGAGGCTCTTTCCCCCATCTCGTATGTATTTTTTCCTCGCAGCCTCTGCTGATTTCCCCCAACATCACACCTCTTCCTTTCCAAAACAGGGGATGAGGGCTGTCCGATCTGCATATGCAAAAGCCGCAGACCGACGGAGGCAGGGTCTGTGCAGGTTTGTTTTCGCCGTCAGGGTGCAAAATGACAGCTGAGCCCCAAAGGCCGGGCCTGCCTCCCAGAGGTGTTGCTAGGCACGTCAAAGGGTTCGGGGGCTCAGGCATACAGGACACACAGCTGCATGTGCTCATTTACATGTGTCCATGCAAACAATCACCAGGGTTCATTTAAGATTTCACGGGCGGCAAAGCTCACCAATTCCTCATCTGAATCATCTCCAATAAAATAAATTCTTCCATTCATAGAATCATAGAATAGTGGAGTTGGAAGGGGCCTCTAAGGCCATTGAGTCCAACCCCCTGCTCATTGCAGGAACCCACCCTAAAACATCCCTGACAGAGGGTTGTCCAGCTGCCTCTTGAAGGCCTCTAGTGTGGGAGAGCCCACCACCTCCCTAGGGAACTGGTTCCATTGTCGTACTGCTCTAACAGTCAGGAAGTTTTTCCTGATGTCTGACTTCCTGTAACTTGAGCCCGTTATTCCATATCCTGCACTCTGGGAGGATCGAGAAGAGATCCTGGCTCTTCTCTGTGTGACAACCTTTCAAGTATTTGAAGAGTGCTATCATGTCTCCTCTCCATCTTCTCTTCTCCAGGCTAAACATGCCCAGTTCTTTCAGTCTCTCTTCGTAGGGCTTTGTTTCCAGACCCCTGATCATCCTGGTTGCCCTCCTCTGAACACGCTCCAGCTTTTCTGCATCCTTCTTGAATTGTGGAGCCCAGAACAGGACGCAATACTCTAGATGAGGCCTAACCAGGGCTGAATAGAGAGGAACCAGTACCTCACGCAATTTGGAAGCTATACTTCTATTAATGCATCTATACTATACTGTACTGTACTGTACTGTACTGTACTATACTATACTATACTATACGATACTATTAATACTTCTATACTTTCTATTAATGCTTTTAGGGATGCTTTAGCGTGGATTCCTGCATTGAGCAGGGGGTTGGACTCGATGGCCTTGTAGGCCCCTTCCAACTCTGCTATTCTATGATTCTAATGCAGCCCAAAATAGCAATAGAAAGAGACAGACACACACAGAGAGAGACTGACTACACATGAGCACAGATACTCAGAGACAGAGAGACAGTCACTCAGAGATAGACACAGAAACACATGCACAGAGACATGCATGCAGAGATACAGACGCTGAGACACACACACACGAACACAGACATTCAAACAGACATACACACAGAGAGAGAGACTCAGGGACACGCACAGACACACAGGGAGAGAGACAGACGCGCACCCTGAGACCCTGAGTCATGCATAGATGCACACACTGACACATCCGTTGATGTTTTTCTTCTGCCTCTGTCACCAGCAGTAAAAACTAAATAAACCGCTCCCCTGGACCACACAATGTCCCTCCTCCCGCAGCCTCCTTGGGCATTTTATGGTGCCCTCGCCCAAGTGCCCGTCCCGTGGTCTGTTTCTGTGCCTGGGTGGGCATTTCCAGCCAGGGCTTGTTCGGGAGCCTTGAGAGAACGAGCGCCCTATTTGCATGAAATTTGCTCTTGCTCGGAGCTGCCGCATGGATTTTATTTGCACAGATTTAAATAGCCCCATTAAGTCTTTTTAGTAGCTTCGCAATCAAAACGCAGAGGCCAAGATGCATTCAAACAACAGTTTAAAACAAAATCCACTCCAGCAAAGAAAGTTTACCAAGCCAGGTATAAAAATTGGCAAATCCCTGGCTCTGCTATTTCTACGGGTGATGTAGGTGGTAGCAGAGTGCTCCTGAGCATGTGCGGAGTGCCTTTTGTGTGCGGTTGTGCAACTGCTGTTGGCCACTCCACAAATCTGGGATTGGGCGAGGAGTTTGACCCACTGATTAAGATTCTGTAGAGGAAGAGGTCATGGATTTCAAGGGGCGGCGTTAGGCGTGGGCCCATATGGCCTGGGCCCTGAATCTTTTCCCCAGATCTATTCCATAGTGTCTATTGATGCCCCCCCCATCTCAATTAAGATGCAGGGGGCAACTCTCTCTTTCCCACATGCTGCAATACCTGACCCCCAAAGTCTTCCCCTGTATAGGAACTAAACTGAGAGAGAGAGAAACCTCACCTCCCCCATTGATTTGGGACAATTGAATCAAGGTGCAAATGAAGATGGGGGATACTTGGCTCAGCAATACTACAAACGAGAAGGATCTTGGAATTGTTGTAGATCACAAGCGGAATATGAGTCAACAGTGCGATATGGCTGCAAGAAAGGCAAATGCTATTTTGGGCTGCATTAATAGAGGAGGTCAACGAGGATGATCAGGGGTCTGGAAACAAAGCCCTATGAAGAGAGACTGAAAGAACTGGGCCTGTTTAGCCTGGAGAAGAGAAGATTGAGGGGAGGCATGAGAGCACTCTTCAGATACTTAAAAGGTTGTCACACAAAGGAGGGCCAGGATCTCTTCTCAATCCTCCCGGAGTGCAGGACACGGAATAACGGGCTCAAGTGACAGGAAGCCAGATTCCGGCTAGACATCAGGAAAAACTTCCTGACTGTTAGAGCAGGATGACGATGGAACCGGTTGCCTAGGGAGATTGTGGGCTATCCTACACTAGAGGCCTTCAAGAGGCAGCTGGACAAGCATCTGTCAGGGATGCTTTAGGATGGATTCCTGCACTGAGCAGGGGGTTGGACTTGATGGCCTTGTAGGCCCCTTCCAACTCTACTACTCTATGATTCTTTAATTTCTGGGTATCTTTGTTCATGTGCCTCTCCGTGTCTATTTGTCTCTCTCTGAGTGGCTGTGCTCGTGTGTGGGTCAGTGTTTGTCTCTCTGTGTGTGTCTGAGTATCTGTGGTTGTTTCGCTCCGTGTGCGTTTCTGCGTCTGTCTCCGGTCTGAATGTCAGTGTCTCTCTCTGTGTGTCTGTGTGTCCTGCTCTTTACGTTCCAGCTAGAGGTGCGCACAATCTCTGGAGCTGCAACGGGAGGGACCACAGCTCCCGATGCATCACCTCCTTTCCATGCAGGCAGTCCTGGGTTCAATTCCCAGCATCCCCAGTTGGGAAAAAAGTGCCTCCAGGAGCAGGGGAGGGGAGAGACCCTTCGTGGACAGCTGCTGCCAGCCACAGGAGGTGCCACTAGCGTGGATGGTCTGACTCGGCAGAAGGCCGTTCCCCACGCCCAAGGCGAGCGTTTTACAGGGAAGGCCCTCGCAGGAAACAACCGCTGAGGCAAAGGGGGGCTCCGCTGGCCACGCAGCCTCGGTTCAGAGTAGGAGGAAATTCCGCCAAGGGGTACAGAGGACGCTGCCCCTTGCACTTACGGCGTTGGGATCCGGGCCTCTGTGCCGCAAGGGAAGCTGCATGGCTCGTACCCCCTCCGGTTGGGAACGGCCAGGTGGGACCCTTTCCCCTGCCCCCATGCATATATGTATATTTCTGCAGGACCACGAGAACCACGTTTGTGCATCCGGTGACGTCTGCAAGAAGCCCACCAAAGATTCAGCCTGGGAGGCAGAGGATCTCTTGCTGCCTAAACACGCAGAGGGCTGCGTCCTAAGACTTTCACGCGCAAGAGGGTCTGATATTCCTTGACATTTTATTTTAAAGAGTAGGTGGCCGAAAGCCTGGTGTGTAAGTGCAAGGAGCCCTCTGGACTTTTTGGACTTCAGCTCCCAGAAGCCCTTGCGAGCATGGCCAAGGGTCAGGAGTGCTGGGAGTTGGAGTCCAAAAACCTCCGGAGGGCTCCTTCCTGCCCACCACAACTGGCCTTTTCCAAGGGATGCCACTAGGGGGCGCCCCCTCCACCCCGGACGGAGGGGAACCCCCATTGCAAGAGATCATCCGGACTGTTCACGTCCGAACAGCACCATGTACAACTTCTGGCAGCAAATATTCACCCGAAAGCAAGACCTGGGATCTCGGGCGGTGGCTGCAGGCCAACCCCCCCACCTCACAGGCCTGGTGCTCGCATTTGGTGCCTTGCCTACGAAGACCTCTGCCTCCTTCATGCCAAATGAAAAGAAAACCAAGTATCGGCACTTTCTGATACTTGGTTTTTCTGCCTTTGGCTCCCCACCACCACTGGGATGCGTTCCCCCCCCCCTCCACCAAGGAATTCTCAGATAGGGAATACCAATAGAAGGGGGAAATGAACCCCATGTCCTACGAGATGAAGAGGAGAACAAACCCGGCACGTTGTCAGCAAGAATAAACCCAAGATCTGCCGAATTCAACGATACGGAAAGAGCAGGACGTTTTCGATTTCACCCTGGTTTTGAGTCCTCTTTTGCTCTTCGCAGTGGCTCCGGGAGATCTACGCTGGAAGAGAGCGACTCATTTTTTATCATCACCGTCTTCATTTGGCCATGAAAAATGCTCGCTTCTGGGCAAATGTTGCCCAGTAATGAGGGTAAAGTCTGCTCCTCTCACGGAGGCAGATTGGGGGGGGGGGGGTGGAAAAGAAAAGTGCAGGAGACCCATGGATTCGACTGGAATGGCTCCCCCAGGCTTTCAGGCAGGAGTTTTCCCCCCGCCCTTCTTGGGCAAGCCCACATGGGAAGCAGAGGCTGTACCACCGAGCTTTGGCCCTGCCCCTAAAACCAAGCAAGACCCAAGTCCTCATGGTTCTCAGCGGGCTTACGCTGAGTCAGACCCTGGGTGCATGTAGCCCAGTATTGTTGACACGGACTGGCAGCAGCGTCTCGCTGTGAAGGGAGGGATCGGGAAACGACGCCGGCCTTATCCGGCAGGGACGGTGTAAAGGCAGGACTGGTGGAGGCAACTCGCAGAGCAAGGAAAAAGGTCATATGAAAGTGCCAGCAAGGCGCAACCCGTCACCCTCCGGCCCTCTGCTGCTCCCTACGGCGGTGCTAATTAGCTGGAGGTTTTCATTCCATGCTCCGTTTGCATGACAGAACCTGCCATTCATTCATTTTCCTCCTGCCTGGATTCTCATTAAGCAGAAGAGCACCCCCCCAATGCAGAAGCGGGGGCCGGGGGGCTGAGCAACCTGGGTCACGCGAAGTGCTTGGATGATGGACTCCGCAGGCTTGGCCAGCCGGGAAGACAAAAAGGAAGTGGGTCTCTCTCTCTCTCTCTCTCTCTCTCTCTCTCTCTCTCTCTCTCTCTCTCTCTCTCGTCTGACCTCTTTCTCCAGCTGCGGTTCACACATGCACCCAACTCCAGTTCTGATTCACCCCAGTCGGCTTCGCCAATGGCCATAAACGGGGAGAGTTTCAGGCCCAAATATCTGGGGGGCAGGAGGATGGACAGAAGGCCGGCCGAGACCCCGTTTCGAGTGCACGACCGGCTGGGACAGGCAAAGCAGCCAGCGGGTGGAAGGTTTCGACATCGCTGCCCCTGGCTTTAAAGCGTCGATTGCCGCCTCCTTCCACCAAAACGGAGCCTCCCAGCAGCATTTTAGTGCCACGGGCACATGGGCACTTTGCTTTTTTATTGGACTCGGTGGCTTTACAGACCCCTCCCAACGCTATGATTCTATGATTCTATGAAACGGCGACTCTCTCTCTCAGGAGCGGCGCTAGCAGCCGGAACACAAGAGCCGCGACGGTTCGGAGGGCACAAACCACCACCCCGTTCCCCCGGATGCCAGAGAGTGACTGGCAGTGGGACACGCTCAGCTTAGCACTGCCCCAGAGGGTCACGCGCCCTCAGACGTGCCTCTCCCTCCCGTGTTTGGGGCGGAACGCCTCGAAGCGCGGCCGGAGAGTCACATCCTCCTGCGGAGCTGCCTCTAGGCACGCAGAAGGCCCAGGCCTCTGTCCGTGGGGGCCAGGCCGGGAGGGTCCTGGGCAGGACTGGCGTCTGCGCTCACGGGCAGAGCACCACTTGGGGATACCGGGGACGGAGCCTGTGAGTCCCCAACCAGCTGGGGGCCCATGATGTTCCCCAGTCCCACACCTCTGAGCAGGGGGGGTTCTCGTCGCTGCCCCCCTTGACTGCCAAGGAGCCAGGCCAGCAGCCCCTCGGAGCTGGCGAGGAACCGGCAAACGCGTGGCACCGAGTTTCGGAATTAAACAAGCGGAGTGACTCATGTTGGCAGTGCATTATTCATGCTTGCCTTGAATAATTCATCCCGATGGCTGGGTTCTTAAAGCCGCCGCCGATTTTCCACTCGGTGGCGTGGAGGCTGCCCTGCCGAGCCAAAGGCCCGCGCCATGAGCCCCCTCGGAGCGAGGCCGGAAGCAGAGAGACGTTGGACGGATCCGTTTCCCCCCACACACATGGATCCGGAGCGACGACAGCACGGAGACGCTGCCAGCCGAGGGCCCCTGTGTTGGCAAGCCAGCTCACTTGGCACACACGAGCGCCTCTGCGCATGAGTGGGCCGGGCCGTGGCCGAGTGGGGCTGACCGCTCCTGCCGCAACGAGCCTTGGACGGCCAACTGCCCGTGTAAGTGGGAAGTGTCACAAGACAAGCCGCTGCCCCAAACCCCATCAGGCCAATCCGAAAACCAGGCGATTCTTCCTCCCGTGCACAACGAGCGATCCACTTATGGGGCCGCCACTGGCCAGCCGGCGAAGCCCCGATCCAAGCCTCGCCTCAACTGCGGTCTTGAGAAGACGTCACAAGCACTCCCGCCCCGGGAAATATGCAGACAACGGCCCCTGGCCTACATTCCAGGGTTGTTGTAAAGACTGCTGAAGCCACGCACCCAAAGGACACTGAATACTTCAGCGGCAGAGAAATGCTTGAGGGAGCTCTCCATGGTACTGAAACCGTCACTGCACCAGCCATCTCCAACCTCTGTGTGGACCGCAACTCCCACCGTCCCCAGCCAGCATGGGGATGATGAGAGTTGTAGTGCGACACAGCTGGAGGTCTGCGTTGGGGAAGGCTGCTGAATTTTATTTTGTTTAAACTCCTCTTAGCCTGCTCCTAAGCCAAAAGGTCTCCCAGAGGCAGCTTATATGCAGTCAGTAAAACCAGACAGTCTCCGCCCCTGCAGGCCTACAATTTAAAAAGACGTGACACAAAAGGAAGAGTGGGGAGGCAAGTGGGCCTGCACCCCCTCTTCTCTGCAGTCAACACGCCTGGGCTCGTTGGGCCAAGGGTTTGGCACAGCCTCCAGGAGACGTACGGTGGAGCTGGGACATTTACCTCAGGGCAACGCAGCGGGTGGCTCAGACTCCCAGGAAGTGGCTGTCCCACATTGGGAGGTCCCACGACATTGTGGAGATGCCCTCAGACTGTGGTCCTCAACTCCCATACGTGTAGCCCTGCGGGATCGGGCCCAAGGTCAACTCACCGTGGCCAACCCGCTACGTCTGGGGAGTGAAGACAAGAGACCTTTCCGGCTGTTTCTTACATGTGCCTCTCGGAGATAGACTTCCCCTGGCCATGGAAGTTCCATTCAGCCAAGCGGCCTAAGAGCATTCGACAGACCTCTCCTCTCCTGCCAGGAATGGCGCTGATCCCCTTCGAAGCCCAGGGCCTCTCGCTACAACTGGTGCCGTTAAGTCCCCAAAATTATTTCTGCATTGGGTGAAGGACGCCCCCCCTCCCCATTTCACCAGCTGACCCTGAGATCCAGTCTGACGAGAGAGAGGAAGGCAGGCGGTTGTCTCTCTTTCTCTTTCCCAGGTCTCCACCACATGCAGCTGGGCTCATTTGCGCGAGCCACGCAGAGCCACTCCGCTCCAGACGAGGGGCATTTCCAGGGCCCTTTGCCTCCCTCCAACGTGGCCAGAGCCCCGACCCGAGAGCAGACAAGCTCCCCAACTCCCTGGAGCCCAGCAACAGCGGAAGCTTGCTGCTCGCTCACTCGCGGGTGGGTGCGGGTGCATCCAGCGAGGGGCGTGCGCCAGAAAGCGTGCTCTGGCATCGAAGGCGCGAAGAGGCGGGGAGAGGGCAGCTCCGAGGAAGGACCCCCTGGCCCTGGCCCTTGAAAGGGCGCCTTCCTCCTCTCCTCGGCGGGGAACAGGCCAAACACACGAGGCGCCGGGTTCATCCTGCTCCTTTCTTTCACGTTGAAAGGTTGGGCATGATGGAGGTTGTAGTCCGCAGCATGCAGGGCAGGCACCAGGATGGAGAAGGCAGCTGTTCCGTCCCAGAGTGGAGATTCCCAGGACCAAATACGGACTGTCCAGGCTGTAACAGCTGATCCAGGCGGGCAGCGATGGCGAATCCAGTGTATGGAGGCCTCCGGGTCCAATTCCCAGGGTTCTTCAGATCCAAGGACCTGGGAAGAGCTGCGCTTGGCTGGAGCGGCTTTTGTACTTGGGGGTTAGATTGGTTTCCCACAGCCTGGCCTCCTCCAGGGATAATGGGCGACAGCTCGTACCTGGAACTGGAGCCGGCCTTTCCAGGGGGCACCACGTTGGGCAGCTTCTCTCCCTCGTAGGTGTGCATCCCACTTGGCCCAAAGCGCAGGAGTTGACCGCAGGAGACAAGCCCTCCCTCTGGCCCAAAGGGGTGGGCTTGGCTTTGTGATGGGGGCGCGGCAGGGGCCATTGCAGGTGCTCCTTACGGGCCATGAGATGCCCCTCCTCCCCCTCCTCCCCACCACAAAGGCCATCCAGGCACACCGGGAGAGGCCTGGGCGTCCCCCCAGGAGCCCCGGGGCACAACGCACCAGCCCCGGGGCGCCTGCCAGATTGGCCTCCCCAGAGAAGGGCCCTTTTGTCCTGCCGCGGCCAGCCTGGGGCCGTGCACCTGGGGTCCCCTTCCTCTTTTATTTCTGGTGCCTCTCCAGCCTCAGGGCTTTGCTCACGTCCCGGGGAGAAAGGCAGCCAGGAGAGCCCCAGTGGGTTTGGGGGTTCTGCGTTCAGCCCAAGGCAGTGGCAGCCCCTGGGTCTCTAAAGAGGAAGGAGGCCCCTGCTGCGACGTCACGCACTCAGAGTCAGGGCGGAGGCAGGACTCCGCAGCAGCGCGGGGCGCCCGTTTTGATGTTGCTTGTAAGCCGCCTTGGCAGGGTTTGCATCGTGTAAGGCAGCAAATTAAAAACTATAATAATAAATAATATTGATGATGATGATGATGATAAAAATAATGATGCGTTTTGCACATGGACAATTCAAATGCGTTTTCCACATGGACAGAGACACTGTCATCTTTGTGAGTCCACAATGCAAATCCATTCCAACAGACGCCTTGCAGCGCTGCATGCTAGCGCTCCCCCACCCCACCCCCGGAAGCATTTCTTTAGACCGGGGTGGCCCTCCGTTTCTCTCGCCCGCAGGGGCTGCCGGGGTCAGGAAGAGCCTTGTCTCCACCCCACCCTGGATTCAAGTTAGACAGGGCTAGCGATCCCAGACGCTCCCCACTTCCCTTCCGCACGCAGCTGGGCTCGCTCGCTCGAGTCGCCTGAAGCCTGTTTGGCTTGGCACAGACCTCCCACACGCAGCGGCTGGTATTGTGCAGGTGTGCGTTAATCCAGGGCGGGATGGCTCTCGGGGGGTGAAGGAAGAGCATCCTGGGCCCCTCCCAGCATGGCGATTCTGCACCATAACAAACGCTTCTTTCAGCCCAGCACCACCCAAACCACTCGCCGTGGGAACGGTGCCAGGACAGATCCTGAGTAGCTGCTATTGTCCCCTCTGGGCCAGTCCTCTGCCTCCGTGGGGGGATGGCCGCCCCAGCGCCAGGAGGCCCGAGAGTCATGCGCTACCGAAGGAGGGAGGGAGAGTCCACACAATCAGCTCTGGGGATAAGCTTAGGGACAGAGAAGTCTATGACCCCCGCCCCCACCACACACGCACACAGACCACAGTAGCAACCCAGAGCATCAGGAGCAGTAATCACAGAATAAAAGAGACAGGAGAGAAGAGAGGAGCCGCTGGTGAAAACAGACACACACACACACACACACACTCACAAGGAGAAACTGCAAGCCTGAGAGAGGCACAGAGAGCAGTGTTTGGGTTCCGGTAGCTTCCCCAAGAGACCCGAAGGGGTAAGCCATGAACTTCGGTTGCCTGCTGGAATGTTTAAACCAGACCTCCAGATGTGTTGGGACTACAACTCCTATCAACCCCAGCCAAAGTGGTGTAGCAGTGGGAGGGTTGGATTGGGGAGACCCGGGTTCTAGTCCCCCCACCTCCACTTGGGTATGAAGCTCAGTGAGTGACGTTGGGCCAGCCACCGACTCTCAGCCGAACCTACCTCACAGGGTTGCTGTGAAGATAAAATGGAGGAGGAGGAGGAACAGGAACATGTGACTCATCTTGCACTCCTTGCAAGAGGAGAAAAGGAGGGATATAAAAGTAATAATAAAAAGTAAAGAGACTACCACACTGGCTGGGGGATGATGGATGTTGTAGTACAATGCATCCAGAGGGTGCCAGGTTGGTTGGGGAAGGATGGCCATGCTAGCTGGGGGATTGTGGGAATTGTAGTCCAACACACCTCGACTGTGCTGAGGAAGGCTGGCTTTAGCACTGCCTCCAGCTACACTCAACCCGGACATTTGTAAATAAAACACACATATTACAAAACGCCAACGAGGCCCCGGCAATCTCATACCTAGGAGAACCCGAAACCCTCACTCGGAGACGTGGTGGGGCGCAGGAAACAGCGCAGAGCGCTTTGCCGTTCCCTATTTGCTGAGAACTTTGATCACGTTCATCATAATGGAGAATCTATCAATCTATCTCTGCTAAGGAAGTTCCTCTCTTTCCTGCTGTCTCCTTGAACGGGGCACAGCCCCCCCCCCAGCCTGAACCCCCCCCCCCAGTTCACAGCCTCCGCTGGCCTCCTAACCAGCACATCCCATGAGAAGACTGGGGGTTGTACTCACCGGGGCAGCCAGTGATAGACGGCTGTCTTGTCCACCCTGCGGGGAAAAGAAGAACAGAAGAAAGCAGGGAGAGGGGGGGGGTTAATAATCAGGGGGCCAAACTAGAGCGTCGAGCCCCAAATAAGAGAGAGAAGGGGTGTTATGAAGAGCGATGTCTCCCCCCATCCCAAACAAAAGTGTCCCCCCCACATCCTCCTCCGGCGATCTGGATTGGGCCGGCGCTCTTTCCCGCAGGCCGTGGCCCTTACAGTTCCCACCACCACCACCACCACCACACACACACACACACACACACACCCCAGCCACGGCTAAAATGCGGGCCAAAGAGCAGCACCTGTGACAAACAAGCCTTGTTTTGGCCTTCTCCCGCACAGCCGAAAACCCGTTCGTCCGGCCCGGGAACCGGTCGCCGTGTTTGGGGTTGAAACGAAGCAAATCCCTCCCGCACTGCAAGAGCTGACCCTCGTCCGGCTAGCAAGGGAAAAAGCCCGCATCGCCTGCAGCGCTGCTCGGATCTCCATGGCGACCGGGGCACCCTCCTCCACCCGCCCCCCACGGCTGCTTCTGGGGTGCAGCGGGCCCCAGCGGAAGCAGGATACTGGGCTGAAAGGACCATCTTTGCCCCTGTCTAGCAGGACTCTTCTTTCGTTCTTATTTTTAAGGAGATGGAACCTCCTGTGGACAGGTGCAATCTATCTTACACTCAGACAGCCCTAGACCAGGAGAGGAATGTCGTTTTCCTTCAATGGGTTTGGGCTTCCTGGAGGTTATCTGGTTAGACGCTGCGCAGAACTGGATGTTCAGCTCGACATAACCTCGGACTGCTCCAACAGAGGCATCCTCATTAGGCACGGTAGAGAGCCAGGGAACCTGAATGCCAGATGCTGGGGACGGGACAGGACGGGACGCACAATGGCCTTCCAGAAGCATCCGGCTGCCCACTGTTGGAAACAGGATACTAGGCTAAGCAGATCCTCCTTGGTCTGACCTACGATCCACCACTCAACATCCAGACCTGCCGCTTCCTACTTGAAAAGGCCCATTTGGGACGAAGTGGGCTGGGGGTGGGGAAGCAGAGGGAAAGGTGGCCGCCTTCTTCCTCCTCGCCCCTCTGGCTCACCGCTGCCCGGGTAGCCAGAGACCCGACCAGCGCAGACAACCGGAGGCTCCCGGGTCCCCAAAGTGGAGGGGCCTTGGGCGCTCCCACGGCGCTCCGCTCGTGCGAAGCAGAGGGAGGCAAAAGAGGAGAAGGCGGCAGGGACAATGGAGAAGCAAGCAGCCCAGATGGCCACGCCGAAGAGGCTTCACCGCGAAGCAGGAAGGCTGCACGGGCGCCGAATCTGGTGCCAGGCGCATCTCTGCCCAACGCCTAATCGGATTATTCTAAACAAACAGCCTCGGCCGAGCAGAGATGGAGGGGCGGCCGAGCCCAGGAGGCGTCTGCGTTTCTCCCCCAGCCAGCTAGAAGCGGGCAGCCCACAAAAACAGCAGTGGGGCGGGTGGCATCCTTCTGGAGGGCAGCAGCACCACGGAGCCACTCCCTGTGTGGCTTTCGTGCAAAGGGTTCCCTGGAAACCTCAACACCAGCAACAGTCCCTCAGTTTTTAAAAAGCTAAGTTTCTAGGCCTCATGGAGGCTGAGACAGATTGGAGACCTGCGGTGAGCAGGGAGAGAAGTCTGAGAGATACGAGGGAAAGGGGCAAGTGGGCAAACCCCCCCCCCCAGTGGTTCAGGGGTCCCTCAACAGCTCGCAGGAACATAACACGAGGCGACGTGCCCGCACGCACGGGTGCTCGCTCGGTTATCCATCTTGTGGAACTCAGGTGGCGTTTTCGGTCCTGTTTTGCAAGGGTCTGCAAAAGGCAAGCAGGCAGGCAGAGCGCAGGTGGAGGAGGAGTAAAAGAGGCTGGATCAGGGCGGGGGATCGAACTCGAAGCTCCGCAGCACAAAGGGAAGGCTGCCGGGGGCGTCGTTAGGGGTGGGCCTCAGAGCAGAGGTCCGGGGGGGGGGGCAGAGAGTGGCAGTGAAAAGGAGAGTGGCAAGCAGGCCTAGTGGGATGGCACACGCCCACCCGGGTCCCCACAGCCTGCTTTCTTATTTTTAAAAACATTTCAAGGGTGTGTGCATGCATGTGTGTGTGTGTGCATGTGCAGGGCTTGTTTTCTGTCTGACCATGCAAGTGGGGGGGGGGGGTTAAGCGAGTTTAAAGCACAGAACTGCACACGCACAGAGGATGCCTTTTTCTTAATATCAGGAACGCTGGAAGTGGGGAAGAGAGAGAGGGGAGCGGAAAGCCATTGTTTGCTTCACACCTTTAGAACAGGGGAAAAGCTGTGCAAAGCCCAAACAATAGGTGATGGGGAGGGGCGGAGCCAGGGGAAGGGGGTGGAGCCTTCTGGGGAACCCAAGATTTAAAGGTGCACTTCTGCTCCCCTGATCTACACCCTGTGCCAGAATATGAAGTCCAGGGTCCAAAATGACATCGCTGCTGCTATTGTGGGTCCGTCAACCCAACCCTCAGAGCGACAGTCAGCTGGTCGCTCCTCGGCCGAAGGCGCAGGATGAGGCCCAAGGCCTGCTGGCAAAGCCGCTTCCGGAATGCTCCACACGCCCCCTGGCCAAGGCACTGTGGTCCCGGGAAGCGGCGACTCCGCCTGGGCCCTGGTTCCCAGCGCAGCAACCGCAGGGAGGTCGCCACCTCCTCCCACGGGGGAAATGCCCGGCCGGCCGCACAGAGGCCGGGGAACAGCAGCGGCCTTGTGGCGGCTCCGGTGGGTGGGAGGGGGGACACATTCCCATGGGGAAGCGTTTCTCCATGTGAGCCGGGCCGAGGTGGGCGAGCCGGAATGAAGCGGAACACAGAGCCGCCCTGTCTTGTAATGCTGAGCTGTCCAAGCGCCCTCCTGCTTGTTTCTCAGGGGGGCGTTTTCAAACGGCGGTGGGAAAGATGTGCAGGGGCTGTCCAACTCCAACCCCCATCAGCCCCAGCCACCATGGCCAACCGTCAGGGATAATGGGAGTTCTAGTTCAACATCAGCACCCGTGTTTTAAAAGATTCATTGCAACTTTCCCCAACCTGGCCCCCTCTGGAGGCCTTTGACTACCACACCCAGCTGGCTGGAAATGCTGGGTGTTGTAGTCCAAGGCCCTTGGAGAGCGCCAAGTTGGGGAAACCTAGTTTATTGACTGCCTTAGAAAGAAGCACAGACAACAAAACGAAAGAAAAACTCCCTGCCCCCGTGACCTGCGTCCATTTTAAAGGCAGAGACACTGAGGCACAGAGTACAAGCCATTCGAGAGCACATAAAGAGACCAGAGCAGAGGTGGGATTTGAACTCAGGGCTCCCAAGACACAAGTCTGCCCCTCTATGGCCCTGGGGGCCAACATCTCTACGACCGCGCAGGGCCTCTCCATCCCAGGGCCTTTGGGGAGCACCCAGGGCGTTTTGCTCCAGCAGCAGCTTTCTGCAACCTGGCGCCTTCCAGCTGTGTTGGACTACAGCTCCCATCTTCCCCAGCCAGCATGGACAGAGCAATGGGAGTCATAGCCCCTCCCTGTGCCTCTTTCCTCACGTGCTGGGCCTTTCCGCTCCTAAGCCTGAGCATGGGGAACGGCCCTCCTCTCTTCGCTGGACTGGGATGGAAATACTCTGGGAAGCTCATCCGTCTGGATGGCGTCAGGCTGGAAGGAGCCGCTCCCCTGCTCTGCCCTGATGATTCCCGGGCCTCCCCAAGTGCCCCTGGCCCCAGCCGCTCACCCTCCATAGGCCCCGAAGGTGAAACTCCTCTTCCTGGAGCCCATTGCGGCTGGGTCAGGGCTGGAGGCTGCGTGCCGCGCTTGCAGGCAGATATCTCCACAGCGCTGCCTGGGACAGAGAGGGGAAGGAGGGAGGGAGGGAGGAGGAGGGGGAGGGAGGGAGGGGCCCCACGCCCCCTCCGGCCGGGCACTCCCACCGCCTCCAGCCCAAACCCAGCCAGCACGCGCCGGTCGGCACTCAGCCTGCGCCAGCATTTATCCTGCTGCCCCGCAGCTAAGGACATTCCCTCCACACACACCAGCTCACCTGCCTCAGCAGCCTTCAGGCTCCCCGGGAGCCTGGACCAGGCGTCTGGAGCTGGTGCCAGGATCCCGTCAGAGGGTGCTGAGGCCAAAAAAGGCCCCCTGCCCCTGGGAAGAGACGCGGAGCCTCCCCGTTCGCTGCCTTAAGGGCCCGTTTGGGGTGCAAAGGCGGGATGGAAAGCGTTACTAAGGGCATTGTGAGGATTTGCCACGCTTATCGTGGCAGTAGGCGGTCCTGTCCAAAGCCCCAGGGAGAGAGAGGAGGGGGGACGGGTGTCAGAGCCACGAACGGGAGACGGGACGGATCTACAAGACGAAAAGGGGCCCAGCTCTCATTCTGGGGGAGGGCAGGGGGCAGCGAGAAGGAAAACGGGGCGCACCCACTGGGCGCCTGGGGACCCCGCCCTCGAAGCCCACGGGCAGGAGCAAAGCACAAGCAGACGCCTCGCCTGAGAGCAGCTGCAAACAGGAAAAAGAAAGCAGGACACATTTCCCAAAGGAAAAGCAGCAGTCTAGGAAGGAAGGAAGGGCTCCTGCAACACACCTCAGCCTGAGTCGCCGTGGGGCACGCTGTGGGGCACACAGCCTTACCCAGCCAATGTGTTGGACTACCACTCCCATCATCCCACTCCCAGCATGGCCCACTGGCTTCCTTATGTGTTGGACTACAATTCCCATTACCTCACCTCTCTAGCATGGCTTCCATACTTGGTCAGGATGATGGGAACTGGAGTCCAACACATCAGAAGGTCGCCAGTTTGGGGAAGGACAGGTGAAGGCATCTGACTACAATGGACAAGACAGCGCACACCTTCGGGGGCGGCCTACAGCCCCAGCACCTCTTGTCGCAGAACGTTAATGACTACCACCACACCCGCTGCAGCACCTACACCCAAATCATCCAAGCCTGCCCAGTTCATGCCCAGAGGGCTCAGCCAAGCAGGGTGAAGTACGATTCCTGGCCCGGCCTCAACCCGCACATCAGGGATGGCGCGACACATTTCGCTGCTTCAAGCGGAGCAGAAATACCTCCCCCTCCCCCCCAAGTAACCAAGGCCACCAAGTTTATTTTGACACCCGAGGCAGAAAAGCCAGCGAGCGCCTCTCCCCTAGCAATAAAAATTCAGCACTCACAAACGAAAATAACTCAACCATTTCCTGCCCTTTCACGACACCCAAAACCAGTGGCCCGAGGCGTCTGCATTGCTTTGCCCAACGGCAGAGCCGGCACTCAAATACTCACCCCTCACCAGCTGCACACAGGCCAAGTCAATCCGGCCCCCCTGGGCCGAGGAAGGCTGGGGTCCCTTCAAAGCTGGCCGCACTCCCCGCTTTTATGAGGCCTCTTCCCCGAACTAGCCATGCTGGCCACGCTTGTGGGCTGGGAGGCACGGCCGGCCCACGGTCAGAAAGCGCCCCCTACTGGACGGCGTTGGGCTCCAGTCACGGCAAGGGGCCAGGCGAGAGTGTGGAGGGGCACTTGGAGCCAGCAGCACCCTGGACAGCGACTCTGGCCGCTTTGCAGGGCCTTGGCTTGCGCGTTCCCTAGAACCCTGGCCAGGCACGCTTTATTGCTGGGGAGGATCTCCCGAGGGGCCTAGGCCCTGCTAGAAGGGTCTCAGAGTCTTCGACCTCTCCGCGTGAGACGGCTGCTGCCAGTCACAACAGATCAGGCCAGGCCGGCCGAGGCTCCGACGTGGTGGAAGGCAGACGCGTGTGTGAGATGACCACCACTCTGTGGCAGGCCGCGTGACCCCCACGCACCTTCTATCTGGCGACCTCCAGATTAAAGGACGCTCCGCTCGCAAGGCTGAGAATGCCTCGAATCTCACGGCAGCTTTGCCAGATGGAAAGAGAGGGTCGGGGCGCTGGGGCAGCCGCCGGGGAACCCTCATTCGTAGAGGGGGCCCACTGCTTCACCAACCCTCTTTGGACACTATTCATGCTCCTTACTGCTGCCTGCTCAGACTCCCTCCTATTCAGTATATTTTTTGGGGGGGTGGCAGCCAATTACTGAATAACAGCGTGCTTCAAACCCAGCTCACAACAGGGGCAGGTTGCCTCCGCTACAACACCCACCCACCCACCCACCCACCCCCTCCCTCCCTCCCTCCCTCCCTCCCTCCCTCCCTCCCCCAGCCTGGATGCATCCCTGGGAAGCAGCCAGCACCAGGAAAGAAGGACAGTCAGCATGAATGCTCTCTCTTGGGAGACTCCAGCGTGCCTCCCACACGGCGACAATGGCGAGCACGGAGAGATCTTCCACCCACACCACAGATGGGAAAACTGAGGCAGAGGGAAGGGGCAGCTCCTCAGCCCCTCTCGCCCGCGTGAGATTTGGACCGTGGCACCGCTGAGCTCAACTGCTGGGCAACTCCGCTGCCTCCACTCATTTGGGACGCGTGAAGACACTTGGCGCTTCTCCCCGCTTTGTCGAAGAGAATCTTGGCAACAAAATTTGGCCAGGCCCCGGGCGGTGGGAGGTGTGAAGAAGCTGCCACGGAGAACGCCACATGCCGGGACCTGGCAGAGACGGAAGCCGGCGCCCGAGCCGTTCGTCAGCGCAACGGCCGCTCCAGTGTGTGATCCGGGCTATCTCCGAGCCATGTGCACCAGGTGGGAAATAAACAAACAGCCGGTGGCCGTGGGGCGGAGAGGCAGGCAGCCACAATGCAGGCCCAGGGTGGGCGTGGCCGGCATGGCACTGTGACTAAGGAACCAGCCCGCAGGCAGGGAGCCATCAAGCCCACGGCGCTGCTGCCAGACGTAGCCCGAACTGCAGGCCTGGCGACGGCAGCCATTTCCGGAGGGCCTGGAGTGATAACGGCAGCCTTGCTGTCCGCTTTAAAGAGGGGAAAATAATACTTGTCACGTCCAGAGGATTGCAGGGAGGAGCGTGACGAGGAGGCCTGTGGCATTTCTCTTGCTCAGAAAGCCAAGGAAAGGAGGGAGAGAGAAAAGAGAGAGGCCCGTCTTAACTGAAATTTCAAGATCTCAGCACAATGCTTGGTCTTCCGCTAGTAGAGCGAAGCCAGTCACAGCATGTGGGAGACACACACAGCGTGTCCCTTTTGCACGTACAACCTGCAGCCCGCTGCTGCTATACTCTACGCCTGATACCATCAGCTCCGATCACAGTAACCCCCCCCCAAAGAAAACCCTGCATCGCCCACGTCCGCCCACCCACTCCACAGACATGAGTCACCGGGGATCATTGCAACTCCCAGGCCAAACAATGCAGCTATATTTAGGCCGTACATGCCTTGGTGTCCCTCGTACGAATCGCCACGCGCGTTGCTGCCCCTACCTGCCACGGGCACATGTGAACAGAAGACGTGGCGCTCCCTGTGCCCCCCCTCCCCGATATAGAAAGGCCTCCCCTTTGGAATTGCCCAGGGGAGAAGATGCACCCGGGAGAGAAGGCAGTGGCGTCACGGCCCACTGCACGGACGGGAGCATTCGGGCACCACCGAGACCCACACACAACGGGGTGCGCGAAGTCGGTTTTCTTGGCCGCGAGGAACAGGCCACGTGCAAAGTGGTGCCACAGCCACGTCCAGCCTCAGATGGGGTGGGTGGAAAGCAGCTCTGATCTGCTGTTTCGTGCACATCCACAACCACCGACTGCTTTCCTGCTCAGCAGTCCAGCAGACAGACTTCAAACAAAACCTGGGTTCGAATCCCAGGCAAGGCCAAGGACTCTCTAGGAACGGCAGCCTCCGTACGCTGCCTGCAAAATGGGAACTGGGAGCGGAACACGCCTTAAAGCCAAGGGAAGCAGGCGGAGCCGGGGGGGGGGGGGGAAATAAAAAAAGGAAAAGAAGATGGCCTCGCCCGCTGAATAACTTGCCTCCAGATGGGGTGGGTGGGGAAACCCTCAGGGCCCAGCCTTCCCCAACAAGGTGCCCTCCAGATGTTTTGGCCTTCACCTCCCATCAGCCCCAGTCAGGCACGCTGGGAGTCGAAGTCCACAAGATCTGGAAGGTACCAGGCAGGGGAAAGGGCGCTCTAGACGTTCTTCGACTCTCAATCCCCATCACCTGACCCTTAGGCATGCTACCTGGGGCTGATGGGAGGTGGAGTCCATTGACGCAAAGAGGGACAGCACACACCCCACCAGCTTTCTCCCCCGCCTGCAGACGTGCATCCCTCTGCACTCTGCACATGGCTCTCTGCCAAGGCTCCTCCGCCTGGGTTTGAAATCTGTTAACAGGGCTGCTTTTAAAGAAAGAAAGCACGCTGGCTCGCTTGCTCGCTCTCCCCCCACGCACCACCCTCCTCCGGGAACGCTCCGGGAGGCGTAACCCCTTCAGCGCCAGGCCCGTCACCCACAGCAGGGAGGCAGCCTTAAAGGACCGCCATGATCCTGCCGCCACAGCTACGTGTGCTGGAAGGCCGTGCCAGGGCCCCTTCCACACACTGCAAAGGCTGTAGGGGGGGGGCTGCAGGCCTGTGACCAAGAGGGAGACACGGCCTTCCTTAGAAGCAGCCAAGGGCCATCTTTGCCCCCCATAACCTGGCGCTGGAAAGACCCCCTACAAAAGGAAGACGGCATCTCCAGCTGACTTGTGCCTGGCTCAGCGCCTACTTTGCGTGCAGAAGGTCCCAGGCATCTGCAGTTCAAAGGACCACGGGGGAGAGGATGGGGGAGGCCTTTCTCTCCTGGAGACCCCAGAAAGCCCCTACTGGTCAGATCTAGGCTGGAGGGTCAACGAATTGGACCGGCTCCGAAGCTGGCATCAACGGCTACGGGTCAGGATGGCTATATATCACCTCCAGCATCAGAAGCAGTATACTGGGGAACATGGGAGGATGCTGTTATATTTGCTTCCTACTCGTGGGCTTCCCACTGGGGCAGCTGGATGGGAACAGAAGACTGGGCAGAGGAGGCCTCCGTTCTGACCCGGCACGGCTCTTGCGTTCCGATTCCGCTCCACGACACTCAACTCGACCTGTACGGACTCCCAAGGAACGGACGTGGGGTGTCCGCCAAGGGCAGCCCGGTCCACGTGGAGGCCATACGTGGCTCAGAGGAGCCACCAAGGCCGTCCCCACATCCACAGGGACCTTTGCGGGAAGGGTCAACCTAGAGGTGCCGAAACTGCCACGGCAGAGTGGGGTGGGGTGGGGTCTTGCTTTTCGCTTCCCCTACCACGGAGAGACACGGTCATGCGGAGACCCCAAAGCGAAAGACGCTCCCCCAGCCTCTGGTACTGGTTGTTCCCCAGCTACCGGGGGGGGGGGGGGGCTGCGATCACGTCCACCTGGATGGAGACGCAGTCTGGCTGCACAGCGGCTTGGGGAGATGCCCACGAGAGCGGTCCAAAGCGCCCGGTGGCTGGTCCTCTGGATGAAGGTCAGGAGAAGGGCCTGGAAGGAGGACGCTTGGAGGGGGGGGGGAGAAGCTCTGCCGGCCCTCCTCCTCCCCCCACCTTCCGGCTCATCTCCTCCTTCCCCCCAGCAAGGAGACTGCAGCACAGAAGCAGCAAAGCGTTGGGAGAGGGCGGGCGGACACCTCTCCTAGGCCTCTCCTCTCCGCCTTAATGGGATTTGACAGACTCTGAGGACAATTTGCAGGGGGGGGGGGGAGAGTGGGATGGGGGGGGGAGGAACGGGACATTTCCCTCCCAACAGGCCCCTTCTCCTGAACCGCGTAGCCACACCGACGGCAGATGCCTGGAGGCGAGGGCGCACCGCTCCCGGGGAGGCAGGCGCGGGGGCGCAAAGGCGCGCTTGGAAACGCAGAGGCAGCCTCGCCGGCACCTGCCCGGGGAAGCTCGCCCCACGCCTCCTCCTCCTCCTGCCCGGGGGAGACCGGAGGCTTCCCCTGCCCACCCGGCCAGCTCCAACGCCGCAGCAAGGACCCAGGCAGGCAGGCAGGCAGGCAGGCGCGCGCGCTCCGACGTGACGCGGGCTACGCGGAGCGAGACGGGGCCCCCTCCCAGCCCCCGCATCGCCATTGCTGGACGGGGGGGGGGGCGCGGTAACCCACCCCCGCAACAGGAAACCAAGGGGAGGGGGAGACGCCGACACGTGCCCAGAAAGAGCGCTGGAAGCGCCGGAGGGCTCGCCGCCGCCGCAAGGTCGCCGCGCGCTCCAGGTGCGCCCGGGCAGGTGCTTGCGCGCCCCGCCGCCGCCGCCGCCCGGGACCCCCGGCGTCCGAGCCCTCCCCACCGGGCAAAGGATCCAGGCGTCCGAGTCCGCCCGGCCCGGAGCCGCCGCCGCCGCGCCGCTTACCGGAGCCGCTGCGCTCCTCCGGCCGCCGCCGCCGCCGCCGCACTGGCGACCCGGGCGAGGCGAGCGGGCGCGTCACGGGGCGCTCCGGCCCCTGCGCCGCTCCCATTGGCTGCCCCCGGCGCTCTGGCTCCTCCCCCATCCCGAGAGGGCGGGGCTCCTCCCGGCAGGAGAAAATCCCGAGATCGCCGCGGGTAATCGGGCGACCATTCCTGGAGCGGTGGCGGGTCTGCTTAGATAAGAGGTTCAAGTGCAAACCTGCACATGCTCAGAGGAAGGATTAGCAAACAGTTTTGTTCTTCGCTTTCTAATGGATCAGGAACGAAGACGCAGGCGGCGGGGAAGAGGACCGGGAGCTGGGGGCTTCACAAATGCTGCCTTACGCGTGGCCCTCTAAGGCCCTCATGCGGGTGCCCCACAGCTGTTTTGGACTCCAAGTCCCATCAGCCCCAGCCAGCGTGGCCAATTGTCAGGAATGCTGGGAAGCGGTCGCCCAAAACGCCTGCATAAGGAAAGCAGGTTGAGACGATGTCGGACTACAGCTCCCAGCATCCCTGAGCATTGGCCATGATGGTTGGGGGATACTGGGGGTTGGAGTCACCTGCAGGGCCCCTGGGTGGGAGAAGGCTGTATGCCCACTCCGTGTTTGCGACTGTGTGTCAGGAGAGCTTCTCTGCAGAGCCTCATGACGGATGACGCCAATTCAAGCAGGTTTGCTGCAACATGTCGTGACAAAGGCGTCCACGGCTTTAGCGGAGGAGGCTTTCAGAGACATCCATGGGGGAACCCCCCCCTCTCCTGGGCATACCATCCAGGACGTCAGGGTGACAGTTTTAATGAAATTGAAATCAAGGGGTGGCTTCAAACGTGAGGTTGCAGAGCAAGAGACGATAAAGAAATTTGATTGCATTCATCAGGGACTCAATAGCGACTATGGTTTCTATGTTGTGGTTTGCCACTGTCGCTTTCAGAGATTGGAACGCTTGCTGATGCAATTTGTCTTTTCAGCGTCAAAGGCTCCAGTTATGCTAACTTATTAAAACACCTGAACTAAAACAGTGAAGTCTATATTTCTGCTACATTTAACCCTTGAATTTGTGAACAGAACGCTAACACAGTTATGCTATAGTATGACTTGCCTTGATTAGGCCAACTCAAATATCTTTTTTTAAAAAAAAAATATGTGCAAGCTTTTGAGAGCTCCAGATCTCTTCATCAGGCAAGAGGCTAGAAAAAGCAGGTTAAGGGCGAGGCAAGAGGGCTGACTGAATGTTGTAGCAGGGTGCCTGCATAGTCCTGAAGCTGGAGGGACCCGGAGAGTTTACAGACATTCGAACTGGGCTCAGACAGGGGTGATGAATTGTTATTTACGGATGTTTATATAAGGGCTTTAATCTCTGATATAGGCTTATTACCTTTCTATGCTGCCCCATAGACAAAGCTAGCAAAAAGTAGGCAACGGCTTCAGTGCTCCTAGGACCCCAAGGAAGGAGGAAGTACCAAATAACTGTTGACCTTCCACTTTTGAAAATGTTAACACCCACTGTCCGTTCATTATTATTATTATTATTATTTATTTATATAGCACCATCAATGTACATGGTGCTGTACAGATAACACAGTAAATAGCAAGACCCTGCCGCATAGGCTTACAATCTAATAACCGCCTCCATCCTGGGAGAACCAGACAGATTCCTTAGCTGGTGGGAAACAATAGTGATCAAGCCTTCCGCCTTCCAGTCCCTCGATACCTGCCTTTTCTAACGTCTAAGCTGCTGAAGAGATCTGCAGCTCCCCAAAGCTTGCACATTTCTCATGGTCTTTGAGTTGGCCAAATAAAAACCACCTGCTGGAGACTCCTCCGCCCTCAGCTGTCGCCATTCCAGTAGCTGTAACAAGGAAGATGAAAAGGGGACACCGGGCTATTCCAGCCACCCCGCCGAAAAGCAACATTTTTTTCCTCTTCCCTCCTCATCCCCTTTTTCCTGTTTTCCCCCCCGCGTCTTCTTAGCTTGTGAACCTGAAGGCAAAGACTCTCTTCTTCTATTGATGATTGGCAAGCCACTCGCGGGAGTCCTTTTGGCTGGGGAGTGGGATAAAAGAGACTGCGAACAAGTAGCACCATGCGGACTTTTAGAAACGTCCTTACGGCCTTTGTTTGCTGTAGGAGTGGGAAGCAGGAGGCAGGACGACACGAACCTTTGCCTGGTGATGCAAGAGGGCTTTGCTTAATCTCTTCAGCGAGGCGGTCAATGCAAACCCAACCGGAGACATGCGGGTGATGCATTAGCCCTAATAAAGAATGTATGGCTCCATTATCTCCTAAAGAGCTAACGCCAATACTAGTCCTGATTAGCAACGCAAATGGGCGAGAAACAGGCTTAACTGTTCTGGTTTCTACCTCCCACACAATCCTAGGAGCTACGGAGGCCTTTGCTCTAGCTTCAGAGATCGGCAGCCTGGCGCCCTTCAGATTGCAATACCCAGAAGCCTCAGCCAGCATGGCCAAAAGGACCTTAAAGGAGCTGCACTGGCTGCCTGTATGCTTCCGGTTGGAATTCAAGGTGTTGGTAACGACATTTAAAGCCCTAAATGGCTTGGGGCCTCGAAACTTGAGGGAGCGCCTCTCCTTATATATGCCTGCCCGAGACTTCAGATCTGTTGGAGGAGCCCTCCACCGCATCCCACCAGCACAACACATTCGCTACGATGGGACGTGGGAGAGGGCCTTCTCTGTGGTGGCACCCCGACTCCGGAATGCCCTCCCCTTGGAGGCCCGACTGGCGCCAATGCGATTTTATTCCAGCGCCAAGTGAAAACATGGCTTGTTAACAAAGCCTTTAATGGTTGAATTCACTAGGCACATTGTTTTAACTGCTTTTAAATTATATATCGTTTTAACTTGGTTTATGGTTTGGTTATAGCGGTGTATATTTACTGTTTTATACTGTACGCTTCTATCTGTATGCTGCCTTGAGATCTTATTGATATAGGGCGGGATATAAATGTTTTAAATAAATAAAGAAGAAGAGCAGGGATCCCTGAAGGAGAAGTCCTCCTGAGGACCAGGCACGAAGCACTCCAATTGCACAGCAAGCCTCTGCTCCTGGAAAGGTCACTCCGTGCCTCATTTTGGGGGCACAGAGATGAGCGCACCGTCTCACTCTCTCCCAAACACCAGTTTTACACCCGTTGCTGGTGTTTATGGGCGGGAGGGTGCTGTTGCACTCCTGTCCGGCTTCTGGGTTTCCTGCGGACACCGTGAAAAGGATGTCGGGCTAGTTGGACCCTCTGACACCTATCAAGCAATAGGAACTTTGCCTGTGGGCCTCCATGAGGGCTAGACACTTTCTGCTTTAAAAGCGACTTGAACGTTGCATCCAGCAGGGTTGGACTCTGGGAAGCGTTGCCCAAATGGACGGCGCCGAGATTCAGCGCTGTAAGGAGAAAGAGGTTTATGTGTGCTAGAGAACAGTTTCAACCCAGGTTTAAATTTTAGTGTAGACACAGCTGCTCAGACCCAACTGTTGGCTGCCTAAGGAGATTCGGGCAGGGGCAGAGGATCCCATGTTCAACATTCAGCAGCGCCCCAGCAATACAGAGGGCGCAGTGTGGAAACAGGCCCTGCACAGGAATCAACGCCCCAGGAGCAAGGAACGAAGGAACAGGAGGCCGCTACTTAAAAGCTTCATCGGGCTGCTTATAGCTCCAGAGAGGAGGCGGCACGCTAGACTTTGCCCACATAATAGGCCCACATAAAAGCAGCGCAGCAGGATCAGAGCAAAGGTCCATCTCGTTGAGGCGGAGGCATTTCCAGCAGCGGAACAAGAGCCTGTTAACGCGCCGGGTTCAGCATCACTTGATCGGCAGAGGTGCTCCGGAGTTTCAGACGAGGGTCAAAGGAGGCTTCCGCGGAGATGATGGCCGTTAAAACGGCAACGGATGCTGCGCTTTGGCCCTTCTGCTAAAAATAAAGCAAGGTCCCGGTCCTCATGGTTCTGAATAAAGGGCCGGTTTAAATAGGAATAAAATAAGTAAATATGGAGTCAGTCTCATTTAGGCGGAATGACAGGGTTTTTAGGCAACAGCCCTGCAATTTCCTCACAGACGCTAGCATATCGAGCTATACCAGAGCACGGAAGATCCATTTCGCTCTTACAGCTAATAGAACCTGAGGCAGAACTACGTACACGAGAGAAGCGTTGCTTCCTGCAGTAGCTAAATGGATGCCTGGGATGCCGGAAAGCGGGACGCAAAGGAAAACTGATCTTCAACAATGGTTAGAGATAGATTACCCCCGAACAAGGAGGTTCCGTCCACTCAGTCACGGTCAGGCACCCATGAATTTGTCACTGCTGCTTTTTAAAGTCTGTAGCCACCTCTCGCACCGGCGAGCTCCGTACGATTATCATGCATGAATGAAGACCAAGTACTTGCTTTCGTCTGGCCTGAACCTGGAGCAGGGTTTAGCAGGGCCCTTCTCTTTTCTCTTGCTCATCCGCTCCAATTTCCCTGCTCCAGCCTGGGTCCCACCATCCCTGGCTCTTTAGCACGGACTTAAAAATGGGGGGTAAAAGACATGCAATGGAACTTTGTACATGTCAAAAAGCAAAGGCAGGCAGCCTTCCTAACGCTGCTACAGAGAAACGGAAGGAGGGGGGACACGTTCTAGCCGTACCACCTCCCCAGGAGATGCTTCCCGATCAAAGCTTCGCAGGGGAGCCATTTACAGAGGTTTTTTTCCCTCCCAGGGGCTGCTGCCTCTTCCGGAAAGTCCCTCCGCCTCCCCGCAACCTCTCTGGCAAGGAAGGGAGATCAATAGGACAAGAATAAGGAGGCTGATCGATACAGCCAGAAACAGTTGGAAGAGACGGGCCTGCCCTTGGCAGTGGTGGTAGAGTTCTTTTCCTGCACTGAAGCACAATTTCATCCTTGGCTGCCCGGTGGGATTGCCCTTCGCTGCTGCGATGATCGGATCTGTTTTAAAGCAAGGCGTTCCTAGCCCTCATGAAGGCCCACCATCAAATCCCCGTAGTGTGAGACTGGCGCAAAGAGCTTTTCTTGAGCAAGCGGTGACGTGCTTCTGTCTCGCCTTAGAACACCCAGCTCTGTTCAGCTTGCAGCCCGCTTAAAACTCTGCCACGCAGGCCTGGGCCACCAGACGCCACAGAGCGGAGGTTCGTAACTTCTCACTTCAAAACCACTGGAACTCTCCCTCATAGGACTGAGGAGTGGAAAGGATTCGGGGGGGGGGGAGACGGGGGCGTGCGAAGCAGTGCCTGCATATTCATGGCATGTAAATCACTCGCAAAGCGACTGCCGGATTCCCGGCCTGAGCGGTCCCCAGGGAGCCGCACGACTTTCAATCCAAAGCAGGCAAACGCCACATGCCGCGGGCTGCGGAGGTGGAAGCGATTCCCCGCCACCTTTTCAAGTGTGGAGCCAGCTGTCCTCAGAAGGGGCCGTGGCCACGGGGCCCAAATCAAGTGGATGAGAAACCTGCCCTCGCTTCTGCTGCCCCGTTTCGTCTCACTTACTCAACTGGCAAACGTTTAGCCCTGCATCGTGCCCGGGCGAGCCAGCTGCTCCGCCTGCAGCCATCTGCCAACGAACGTGGGGCGGAGCGGCTGCGTCTGAGAAGGGTTTTCACGCCAGGCATCGGCCTTGTTGCGATGGGCGCCAGCCGGCTCGCAGGGAACGCAGCCTCCTCCGTCGCGGAGGGAGCGAAACCTTGCTTTAACAGAGCGCAAACAACAGCCTGGACTGGGAGAAGAGGATGGAATGGGGCCGTTCTTAAACACAGGGCTCCTCTCTGGCAAGATAGAGTAGGTGAAGAGTTAGAAACGTTACATCTGGCCCCTGGAATGAACCATGAAACATTAAGAATTGGTGCCCGAGCCTTCTAGTTTTCCTTCTCCTTCCCCGCCTGTTTTTCCTTTTATGATGTGTCTTCTTTTTTATCTTGCAACCCTGAGGGCAGGAACTGTCTTCTTTTTATCTAGCTGCAAGCCATCCTGGGAGTCTTTCTGCCTAAACAACAGGGGCAGAAATGCTATAAACCAACCCAGAGAGGAAGGGAAGGTGGTTTTTGAGGAGGGGTTTGAAGGAAGAGAGGGAGGCTGGGATCACACAGGGCGCCAGGGAGAACGGGTGCGCAGGAGGCCTTCGGGCGGTGGGGCTGGAGAAGCTGAAACACAATTCTTCCCTTTCCTCGATTTCACAGACTCATCACCAGTTGATCACTGTAATGTTCTCTTCGCTGCTTGAATAGCCTCGGCTGGACTCCCAGGTCTGCCGGCTCCCACGGTCTCCCTCTCCATGCTTTTCACTAGCTTCCTCTTGCATCTCCTCTGTGCTCAGTTTAATTATAAGTTTCTCACTTGGGAGGACCCTTCAGGCTTCCTCATCCACCTTTTTCAGTTGCTCGTTATACTCCAATGAGTCTCCAGCTCTTTCTGCCATTTCCTCTTCTTTGTCCATCTTCTCTGGCTGTTCCCTGGACAGTGTCCCCACCCCCACCCCTCCCGTTTCCTGAATTTCCTCTTTAAAAAGACTTCTCAAAAGATCTCCCCACCTTTTTAAATCCCTGCAAGTTCTGTGGTCAGGCTTAAAACCGGCTGTCGACCATTTCCTTTCTGCCTCCACTCTCAGATACTCGTCCATATGGGTTTTCTATCCAATGAGGCCATGATAGCTTTTAGAAGCATTTCTAGTTTGACTGGCAACTACTGGATCTGTTAACATCGTTGTTTATTCGTTCAGTCGCTTCCGACTCTTCGTGACTTCATGGACCAGCCCACGCCAGAGCTACAAAAGAGCGGCACATTACTAGTAGGGAGTTAACATAGGCTGCCTTCTCCCAGTTATCACAAAGTTGCTTCTTTCAAAATAGCACTGTTTTATTGCTGTATTTCAAACATACGCTTTTGGAATATCTGGAAATTCCTAACAGAAAGCAGACCACGTTAACAAGCGTTAAGGTTAGCATCTGGCCCACCAGTAAAGAACCATTAGCCTGGCGGGTAATAACGACAGGGCCTTCTCAGTGATGGCCCTGCAGTTTTAGAACTCCCAGGGAGAAAAAACCTTGAGAAACCCCCCATAAGACACATTAAACTCTAGTTTGCTTAAAAAATCAGCTGCTACTGGCACATGTCTGTATGCACTTAATTGCAATTGTTATGCTCAGATTGTTGTAGTATTGTAACCCACCTTGTGAGGGCAGTGTGCTCTGAGAGGTGGGAATAATAATAAATAATAATAATAATTCACTCACAACTTGCTATTAGTGATGGTAATTTTTAAAAAAGGAAACGTTAAGAAAGCAATCCTTTTTAAACCATACATTCTGCTGGGCAGAATTGCTTCTACAAACTACCTCAAAAGTTCTCCAGTGAAACGGATGTAAAATATATTCAAACACCTTTCAAAAGCCAATACAACCTCTCGGCTGCCGTCTAAATACCTGATCGTGCTTAACCGGACTTGTGTTCACAGATCAAAGCAGAGCTTAGCGCAAGGGAACGTCTTAATCCTAACGCAAAAAAGGGTCTAGATTGGCTGATAAGGAGAGCTGGGAAAGGTACAGACAATACCTGAACAGGTGAGTGGAAAAAAAACCCCTTTATGCAATGCAATACAGTACAAATCAGGTATGACTGTCCACATGTACACACTTTAATAAGGCTCTGAATGCTAAGTCCAAGAGTTTTCACAAGTACAGAAAGGTGGCCAGCCATTTCATCTGTTCAGTAGCAACCTACAGAAGTGCCTGTTTAGTACGACTTCGGTGTTCTGTGTGTCTCTTTCTCTCGTTCTATATATATTTCTATATATATATATATATACACACACACACACACACATACATGTAAGGGTCAATCAGCCTTTCCCTGTGAATGAAGACAGGCATTTTCATAGAGGAAGTTGTATGAAACCCAGAGCAGGCGGGGTAGGACGCAAACGGGAAAATAAAATACCAGAATTCCAGGGGCTAAATGTCCTTGCATGGCTGCTTCCAGCTAGGACAATTAAAAAACCCTCCTGGGCCTGGTTTTCGTAGGGAAGGAGAGAGAAAGGCAGGCCGCTTCATGGAGCAATAACAAGCGTTGGTTGAATTATTACTGTACTCTTTACCTTGGGAAAGAATAAAATTGGTCAAGCTCCACTTTTCACCTTTTAAAAAAAAAATGCACACAACCCAGGCAGTTCTCTGGATCCAAACCCCGAAAAACGTCAGAGACACGGAAGTAACCTCGGCGCCAAATGTCCCCTCGCCCGCTTCTTAAAACCATTTCTGATCCCTTGCGGGTTTTCCTCTTGCCCTCCTCCTCAGGAACAGCAAATGGAGATCATAGCATAACCAAGAAATTTACACCTTGTTACAAAGGAAGAAGAAAAGAAAGATGATCCTAGCCGCTTCCCCCACCCCCCATTCCCCACTGGCCTTTTGAAATGCTAAAGTCCCCCCCCTCCCCGCATGGTTGAGCAGAGATCAAGAAAAAGCCCTTTTAGAGACGGTTCCTGAAGGTCTAAGGAAGCTGTTGGTGCACAGTGCCCCCTCGAAGCAACCGAGAGGTAGGCAGGCAGGCAGCCCAGCGTGAAGGACGCCCACCGCCGCCTCCTCGCGCCACACCCCTGGCTTTCACTTCAGCACAGGACAACGGGAGCGAAGCTGGTACAAAGTCCCGAGACCGGAAACTCTTCGGCTGCCCCTGCACAGCGTCACAGTGGGCCCGCCATTCCTACGCCCACCCCTCTCTCCTGGAGGAAGTTGTTGAAAGGAACAGAACTAAGTTGCCCTGCAGAGGAAGTTCAGGGTGATGATCAGAGACCACCTGAAGATACTGGAAGCAAAGAGGGCAGGTGCAAACGGATGAAGAGGCTGCGAATAATTGCCACCCTCTTCCCCCCCGGCCACTCAGGTGATGGAAGGGCTCTTTCTGCAGGTGTGTCGTGGCTTTCACTCCAGGAGGGGAAGGGGGCGCCTACGAAACGTGGGGAAAGCTGGACGTTTCGAACTGCACGAGCGACCAAGGCCCGAAGATGCTGGAAGCACAGCCCTGTGAGAGCCCCCAGACCCTGCTAAATTGCTGGGTGTAGGCCTCGACGACAGCCATTTCGAAAGAGAAGGCTTGAGGGGTGAAAAGCAATGAACAGCAGTGGAAGCAGCCCCCGTCCCTCGTCCGCCTCCGCTAGAAGGTGGCCCAAGGTGTCATCCGTTCCTGACTGCTAGACAACGCTCCACCTTGGTGGTGAAGGGGGGGGGGTCCAAAGCCAGAGCCGCCCTCCTCAGGAGTCCCTCTGAAGCTGCAGCACGGTCCATTCTGACGCAAGGCATCTGGGGCAGTCCTTCAGAACGGAGCCCCGCCGACGGGAGGGGCCGAGCGGCTGGCCTTCAGGTCCACTTGCCCCGGAACGCCCAGCCAGTTCCCAAACGCATCCCCCCAGCCGGGCTACTTCTGACGCAGGCAGGAGCTGTCGAAAGGGTTAGTGTCCGAGGAGACCAGTCCCTGGAGGGAAAGGGAGGAGCCGTGAGCCAAGGAACGTGGAGCTTCACAGGTCGGGAACGGAGCAGAAAACAGAAAGGGGGGAGCGTCACGGGGGCCTACCTTTAAATCCTTCTTCAGGCATACAGACTGGAAAGGAAGGCAAAGAGGTCAGGAAACACACTTTGGGGGTGCTGCTCTGAGTCAACGGCTTCTTGGCGGCCTCTTAGGAGGCAGGTGCAGGGATGACTTCCCCCCACCCCACCCTGCTCCAGCTGCCCCAGAGGGCTGAGCGAAGAAGGGCCGCGCGGAAGATTTTAGAAGGGTGCCCAGCTGTACCTTGCATCACGTCGTCTATTGCTGCATAGTCCACAATGGGCTCGTCGGCCTGTTTGGGCAGGGGTGGGGGAAGAGAGACAGGCGTTAGCACAGTGGGAGAAGCCGCTGGCGGGCTGATCAGGCGGGCCTTCAAAGGGAGGGCAGCGCCTGCTTCATGGCCAGATGCTTCCAGGCCAAATTCTTTAGATCCGGGATGGGTGGCAAGAGACCGTGCACCACCAGGGCTGTTCAGACAAGCGTAGGTGGGGGACGGCGGGACGGCTGCTTTCCCCAGGAAATCAAGTGTTGGACGGAGAACACCGAGGTCCTCTTCATCCGGCTGGGCATTTGCAGTTCACGGCCGACGGCGGTATCAGGGCGGGGTGGGCCTTTAAGGACCGGCCGAGTTTCAATAGCGTTTTTTCCAGCGCTTTGAGGATCTGTTTAATCGCTGCCTGCCTTGAGACTTTTTTTTTGGGGGGGGGGGGAAGACAGGCAGGGATAAAGATGGGCAAAGCGTCCCACTGAGTTACAGACCAGGGGGTGGGGGGAAGCGGTGGACTTGAGTTCACGGCCATCGCTTTGGGGGCAGGTGGTTTATTTATTATACTTCTATAACACCCAATAGCCAAATCAGTTCACGTCAATTGGGGGTGGGGGGATTTGAACCCAAGCCCCAAAAGATCCCGGGGCAGCCGTTTCATCCAGCCACGCTCATTAGCGCACGAGAGGCTTCCAACTAGCACCGCGCCCAACACGGAGGCACGCTTCCTATGAATGCAACCTTCCTCAACCGGGCATCCTCCAGGCGCCTTGGATTACAACCCCCATCAACCCCAGCCGGGCTGACGGGGGTTGTAGTCCAAGGCCCCTGGAGGATGCCCAGTTGAGGAAGACCAGCTTACGGGAGGGCAGGGACGGGCTTCGATGTTTGGGGCAGATCCGCCGCTCGGCCTGACAGCCGGCAGCCCTCCAGTTACCTTTAGCAGGACAACGGATTCTGGAGTGACCCCGAGGCTGCCGAGGGTGGCCGAATCGTCGGTGAGGATCGTCCCGTCGATCGACAGGTTCTGGTCGAACGGCGCAACGGAGAAGGCGTGCATGATCTGTGCCAGACAAGGCGCAGGGGGAGATGGGTGTGCGTGTGTGTGTGTGCAGAAGCAGGGCCACACACAGACACGCAGCCGCTTAAAAAACCTCAACGCCCCCCCTAAGCATTTCAGCAACAATTCAGTTTTTCTTCTCCTCAGCGCTGCCCTGGCTGAAGAACCCTGTTTGCTAATGGGCCCCATTCACAGCTCATCGCTTTAAAAACGGACGGGGTCATCTCTACAGCCCCCTTCCCCTTTTTACCGCGCAGGCCACGGCCGGCTCCTTTGCCGGTTCTGCCGCGTGATTAGTGTGCCCAGAGCGCTGCATTGTTTAGGGGCCAAACAGCTCGGCAGGTCACCCAACAAACCACGGGTTGTTTAGCCCCTAGATCACCCAGCAGCCCAAGTTCAGACACCGCGGAGCCCAACCTACGGAGGAGACGATCGGGGGCTGTGCTGCAAAAGCAGAAGAGGCGGGTGCGCTGCACGGCAACCCACTGTTGGGGTTTTTTAACGGACGGGTTGTCGCCATGTGCGAACCGGGTCGTTCTCTCTCACTTGAATCGCTACCCCGTCTGCTGCCTTCAGTCCCGACCCACCACCAGTCGAAAGGCTGCTCCTCCTGAAAGTACTCTTCCCTTTGAATCCTGGGAAACGGATGAAGCAGGCCTCACACGACACAGGGCAAGAGCCTCTCGGAGGCACAGCTCTCCCTCGGCATCAACACGACCTCCCGTTCTTTCCCCACCCACCCCAAGCTGGATTGCTAGCGGCGTTCTTGGGCTGGGTGCAAGAGGTCTCCCTACACGGGTGGGGGCAAGGCGCGCCACCGCAGGGCGACTGGCACAAACTCCTGCCTCCTCACCTGGATCTTCAGATCTTTCAGCGTCTGGTTGGCAGAGACAAGGAGCGCCTTCTCCCCACGGACCTTCCGGTGCCTGGTGCTCCGCCGGATCCCCTGCTTTTGGTAGACCATGTAGGTCGGGTGCGACACTTTTTGGCGTTTCGCGTTGCTGTTGGCCTGCAAGCAACAAGGACGTGCCGTCAGGTCGGCCCAAGCAGGGAACCAGCTCTTAATCTAGCGAGAAGAAGCCCTGCGCCCTCCCTCCCCCTTTTAAAATCTTTTTTAAGAGCCATTATTCTTGATTTCATCTACGATTAAAAAAATCCTAACCCACCTTATAATCGATAGGATCTCAGGCTGGGAGACAACCAATGAAACTATCTACGATGCATCCGAAGCATCAAATCACTGTGATTAGCACAAACCAGCCCACCTGAACTAAACCCCAGTCAATAAACCCTCAGCCTCTGGGTAAGCAACGCCGGGGCCAGCTGGGGAAGGGAACTCCGTGACCGGGGTGCCACAGACGAGAAGGCCCTACACCCACGCCTCCTGGCAACGTACAGCTCCAGAGGACAGCCCCCCTGGCAGGTCTCGGGTTTATACAGGGAGAGGCTCAAATGTTGAGGTCCCCAGCCATTTCAGGGGTTTTAAACGCCCTCGTTAACGCCTTGAAGTCAGAGCGGAGGCGTATCGGCAGCCAGGGCAGTCCCTTTAAAAAGTGGTGTCATGTGGTTTCTATAGGTTCTCGAGAGCGACTGAGCCGCTGCGTTCTGCACTAGCTGTAGGCTTGTGTTGCCTTCAAGGGCCACCCCGTAAAGAGCTCATTGCAGTAGTCTAGATGGGAAGTTGCCAGTACGTGAACAACCACGGCCAGATAACCCCTAACCAGCAACGGTTGTAGCCAGGGGATCAACCGCAGCGAGCCAAGAGCTGCTGAACGTTACTTCCTGTTTAAGCCATCAGCCAAGCTAGCTGGGGCAGATGGGATTCAGAGCCCAACATAATCAGCAGGGGCACAGATTTCCCACCCCCGGTCCGGCCGACCAGGCGCATTTGGAGATTGACCCAGGATGAGAAGGCGAAGTTAAAAGCCACGGTCTCGGCCCCAGGAGACGTAGCCTCTCTCGAGACCAAAAGGCGGCCAAGCGTACCTGGTTAAAATCCGGGTCCTGCTCCCCTTCCAGCCGGGCCTCCTCCCTCTCTTCTTCCGCCTCTGAGCTGCTCACGTTGAGCTCTGGGGCGGCATCCTTCATGACCTGGATTCGCCGGCCGGGACACAGAAAAATGAACTCCCATGAGCCATGGCCTCAAAAGGCAGCCAAGCCCCAGGACTGCGTGAGTTCGCCGTGACTGGGTCAGGATTCAAACACAGGACAGCTGCTTAACAACCCGGGTTGGGGTAAGGAGCTGGGCGGCGGGGTTATGAAAAGCAGCCTGTGCTGGACTGTGAAAACCACGGCCGGGAACGACTCTTGGGTGGTGTGAGGGATGGACAATAAGGTCACAGATGGAAGAAAAGGGACGGCTCTCCCCACCCTGGTCTCCAGGCCAGGGGATGTGACACGGAGGGAGAGTCCAAGCCTCTGAGGGTGGGAAGGAAACACACACACCCATGGGCTAAGGGAAGAAAATTCTTTCTTTTTGGAAAACACCAATTTCAGGAGCAGTGGCCCTGTGCTCCTCAATTTTCTCCTCCCGTCCGCTGGCAGCCTTCTCTGCCGCTCCTTCCCGGAGCTGTTTTAGCAGACCAGAGTTCCCAGAACCCTCTGAGCTTGCTGTACGCCGACCACTCCCCTCCCCGGCCCAAGGACAAGCGTTTCAAGTGGAGCGGGAAAGAACAAACAAACACACGGCAAAGCCACCGTTTCAGAAATCAAAGGCAGGGGACGAACCGGGGCTGCCTGCATCCCTGTGATCTTCCAGAGAGGCGGCCGTTCAAGTGCATCTCGGATAAACAAACAAAGGCTCCGCTCTTGGTTTTATACACAATTACTGTTAAGAAGCAGCTTCTAGATCAGAGAAGGAACCGGGCCGTCGCGTAATGAACTCTCCCCTCAAGAAGCATCTTCTAAAAGCCACGGCTTGGACAAAAGCGGAGAAGCAGCCGCACCAGGAAGGCTTTTAGCTGCGAGAGGGAGAGGGAGGGGACACAGCCCTCACCGGCATAATGGACTAGGAGTACCTATAAATTAAACTGCCGTGTCTATCAAAGGCGCATGTCAGCCAGGGAGAGAAGGACCATAGCTCTGTGACAGAGCCCCTGCTTTGCAGGCAGAAGGTCTCAGGTTCGATCCCTGGCATCTCCAGGTAGGGAGATGCAGGATCCCTGATAGGTTATGCCTGCACTGATTGGCTATGCTTTCGGGGGAGAGAGCCTGTAGCTCTGTGACAGAGCCCCTGCTTTGCAGGCAGAAGGTCCCAGGTTCGATCCCTGGCATCTCCAGGTAGGGAGATGCAGGATCCCTGATAGGTTATGCCTGCACTGATTGGCTATGCTTTCGGGGGAGAGAGCCTGTAGCTCTGTGATAGAGCCCCTGCTTTGCAGGCAGAAGGTCCCAGGTTTGATCCCCGGCATCTCCAGGTAGGGCTAAGAAAGAATCCTGCCTGAAACCCCAGAGAGCCATTGCTGCCTCCGCTCAGTGTCAGAGCTTTTGTTTCTAGTCAGTGTCAGCAAGCGATATGGAATAAGAAACGCAAGTGCCGATGGTCCCAGCCCAGCACCCCAGTGCCCAACCCACTGCCCTGTGAAGCACACCAGCCTGACAAGGGGGTGACAGCCAACAGCTTATAGCTGCCACCTCCAGTTCTGCTCTTTGGGGGCCGCAGCTCAGTAGAGGAGGCCCTGCTTTACATGCCGATGGGCCCAGATTCGAGCCTGGCATTTCCAGAGAGAGCAGGAAACATTTCTCCCATTGCTGCCACCAGTCCGAGTCCAGAATACTGGGCTAGACGGACCCAGGGCCTGACGCAGAAGGAGGCCGCTTCCTACATTCGTAGGTACACCGTCGTTGGCCATGGGAGATGTCACACCCCAAGCCCTGAGCCCACAGCGGCTGAAGAAGGCCCCTTCTCCAAGTTTCCCTGTCCACTTTGGAAGACCGCAAGGCAGTGGCTGATGCCGTATCTCCCCCCACACACAACAGAGCACAGCATCCACTAGCGGGCGGAGGGAAGGTAAAGAGCCCAGCGTGGATTCCCGAGAGGAGAGCAAGTGTGCCTACCTTTTTGTTGTCCACCACTTTGCGGACGTAGATGGTGGCCTGGGCGTACTCCCGCATGTCCCTCTGTTGCTGGCACAGGAGGCCCTCCCTGCAGTCCGAGCACAGCTCTGGCAAGAGGAGGAAGGCAGGTGTTCCGGCAACGGGGTCCGCCTCTGCAGCGGCCCGGCGCATGGGACAACAGCAGCCAGGAGCAAGCCATCGGCCTTTCGTTGGTGAACAACACTTTGCAGGAGATCTTTCAGAGATTACCTACAAGATGGTTTACACCATGCTTCCCACCCCTGGTGCCCTCCGGAAGGGCTGGACTACAACTTCCATCATTTGGCCATGCTGGCTGGGAGTAACGGGGTTTGTAGTCCAGGGCAGCTGGAGGGCACCAAGTAGGGGAAGGGGGGGTTACACTGTAACGTAGTAATAAAACCCTAGAACCACTGAAACGATACTTCAAGGCGGAACCTGAGCTCCGAGTTCAAGTCCAGCCCTCCGTATTACTTCAGGTGGCCCTGCCCCCTTTCTCCCAACCACCAACCATTTCGTGGCTTTAGTGCAGTTCCCCCCCTATTCTTAAAAGGTTGAATGGCCGGCTAAGAGGCCGGCAGGAGGAGTCTTGCACTGAAATACAGGGCGGCGTCCTGGTGCCAGGTGGGCCGGACTTGGCCCTCAGCTCCTAGCTTCTACATCCCCGGTGCAAAAGGATAACGGCGCCTTATACGCGTCCACGGCGACATTAAATTACGGAGCCCAGGGAAATGCATTTGGCTCCTGGTTTGTGTTTTCTTCCTTTTCAAACAGTCTCACGCCTGTCTTGTGCCGGAGGACAATCTTTCCCCTTTAAGAGCATTGCAGGCGACGCCATTTATTTGCTGTTTGCCGATACATTTTATGGCGCCCTTTTATTGCTGTTTTCCTACCGCTTTTATTGCTGGGCCCTGCCGCTCAGCTTGCTATTTGATTTTACTCTATATACCAATAACACCCGCTTTTCCGAGCCTGCATCCTTATCTAGCTGAATCAGCGAGGGGGGGGGGATCAGATGGCTTAAAGGGGGGGGGGCAGGAAAAGGGAGCTCCAAGGTTTGCACAAGTACAAAAAAAATATAAATAAATCGCCAAAGAGCTGAACGAGGACTCAGCGAGCAAGGAAGGCTGGCCGTTTAGGGAGGGAAAGGCGGGGCGGCAGGAATGGAAAACTGTGGGGAGGGAATGGAGTATTCCAGAAGAGGGCATAACTGACTAGAACCCTAAAAAGCAGGGCTCCACGCTATTGTATGTCAAGGCCCACTTGTGTAGTGGTGTGTGTGTGTGTGTGTGTGTGTGTGTGTGAGCCAGAACACAAAAGAGAGATAGAGAAAGTGTGTGTGTGTGTGTGTGTATATATGTATATATACATAGTGAGGCAGACAAACACACAGAAAAGTATAAAGTGGCACAATTGCAAACCAAGGAGGCAGCTCTGGCTCTATTCTTCATGCAGTTAGTCTTAAGGGGAAACATATAAGCAAGACAGAAGGCCTGACGGAATACGTCCGAAAATATTTTTGGACGTATTCTGTTAGGCCTTCTGTCTTGCTTATATTTACACACCTGTATACATGTATGTGATATATAATATCTGTATGCCACCATGAGGACGCATCATCATAGAAAAGTGAGCTATAAAAGTACCAAAATCCCCATTCCCGTTTGAAGGAACGCCTCATGCCTGCCCGGACCTTAAGATCATCCTCAGGGGTCCTTCTCCGTGAGCCCCTGCCAAAGGAAGTGAGGCAGGTGGCTACTAGGAGCAGGGCCTTCTCTGCTGTGGCACCCCAGCTGTGGAACGATCTCCCCAGAGAGGTCCGCCCGGCACCTATACTGTACTCCTTCGGTCGCCAGCTGAAGACCTTTTTATTTTCTCAGTATTTTAACACCTAGTTTAACTTAAATTTAAACTCTGCTCTTTTAATTCCGTATTTTAACCTATATCGATTTCTGCTGTGTGGTTTTATCCTGGTTGTGCTTTTTCATATTGTATTTTGTACTGGTTGTTTTTGTTGTGCTTTCCATGGTTTTAATTTTTGTGAACCGCCCAGAGAGCTTTGGCTATTGGGCGGTATAAAATCGCAATAAATAAATAAATAAATGAATGAATGCGATCTTGGGTGGCTGCAAGCCAACAGGCAGCAAAATGGGGGCACTGAGAAAGAAAGGGAGAGGCCTCGTCGTTTTTATGTGACCCTCGAGATGGGAAGACGTGCTGGTGTTTTTAAGAAGTTGTAGAAGGAGCAAACCCTTAAAAACCTGAACACACAGAGCGTTGTGGAACAAGCACGCTCAGTGGACTCCAGGAGCCACGGAGGGTCAGCTGGAGCAGAAAAGCCAGGGGAAGGAGAGAGCGCGAAGCGGTTTCCTTGAGCTCTTGCAAGTATACTGGAGGAGGACACGGCTGGCTAGCTCACGAGCAAAAGCATCCTGGAAAGGAGCAGGCTGACTGGGGGATCATGGGAGGAGGAGGAAGGCCCCAGGTTGACCAAGGGCACGGCGGACGTTTTGACATACATTCCACTTGTCAAACGACAGACCTGAACGGGTGCTGAGCCTCCAAGGACTTTCGCCTCCAAGCCCGCCGAGGAAATTCTCTCGCAAAGACCTGCAGACGTCATCTCGGGAGCTCAGCAGCTGCCCAAAATAATTGCACACGCAGCCGATCGTCTGCGCACCACCCTGGCACGCAGCCCAAGCGGCTGGGACGGATTCAGGCGTTTTCAAAATGAGCAGACGTGAGCTGGCAGTGCCGAGAGAAGGGGAAGGGCCAGGGACGAACGGGGCAAGGATCGCGCTCGCTCACCGGGCTCAGTGATGTAGGGCAGGCTCTCGGTGCCGGCCTCGGCGGACCGCCTCCGGATGACTCTGATGGCGTGGTCCACCACGAAGAGCTTTTGGATCTTCTCCCATTCGCTGGGCCATATGAGAGCTATACTGTGCAAAGAAGCAGAACATGCTGCCTGACGTGGAAAGGGGGGGAAGCCTCGCCTCTGCCCTGCCCTGCCCTGCTCCAGCGTCACGGGTGGCGGGTGCAAGGACCTTCCAGGGAAGAGGAGCTTCAAAAGCCTTGGAGGGGAAGCGAGCCAGTTCCCACAACAGAGGCCGCCCATGCCACCCTGGGAGGCTGCGTGCTCAGTGGGAGGAGACGCAGCAAAAAGCCCACCGAAACGGACAACCGGCAAAGGCAGTCCACTAACTGGACAGCGCAAACTCACAGTTTAGAGTCTTCTTTGGTCATGGACGCGAAGGTGAACATCAAGCCGCCGTGGGGACAGAGGAGATCCCGGTTCCCTACCGAGGAGACGGGGCTGCACCGCGTTGGCCTCCTGGAGGGGAGGGGGGAGTTAGGGGAGGGAAGTCCAGAAGAGAAGACAGGCATTGTTTTGGAGACAGGGTGGATGATTTTTATTTTATTGTGACTGGGACAGGGAAAAAGAACGTTAATTAGAAACAGGGAAGTCTGCCAATTCAGCTCAGGGCTGTAGCTCCGTGGCGGAGCTCCCGTGTTGCACGCAGAAGGCCCTGGGTTCAATCTCCAGAAAGGGACGGGGAAAGGGGAAAGGGGCGGGGCAGAGAGGGGAAAGAGGGGAAAGGGGCGTGGAAGAGCCGCGGGACGGAAGGCGGCTTACCTCACAAACTTCCTCCACTCTTCCACAAAGAACCTGGAGACAACGTACAGCTCCCCGACCTCCTGGAAACGAGAGAGTTCGATTTTGCATCCTCCTCTGAAGAGGAGGAGGAGGAGGAAGAGGAGGAATCCCTCGCTTTCTGAAGAGCCACAGCCTGAATGCAATCAGGGCTAAAGAACACCAGGGAAAAGTAGAACCAGGGCCCAGGACACGAGCAGGGCTTCACCCTGGCTCGTCTCCCCCGTCTTGTCGGTCCACTTCTGCTCCCAAGCAATTAAACATCACATTTCTTGATGCTGCTGTCCTACTAGGGAGGGACGCTCACTACATTCAACATCTAAGGTCCTCCTCTGGGTGCCTACTCTGAGAGAGGCTCGGAGTGTGGCAGCGAGGGACAGGGCCTTTTCGGTGGTGGCCCCCAGACTATGGAACGATCTCCCCGACGAGGCTCGCCTGGCGCCAACGCTGCTATCTTTCCGGCGCCAGGTTAAGACTCTCCTCTTTGCCCAGGCATATGGTGGCACATCTTAATCACCCACATGTTTATTTTTAATGGTTTTTAATGCTTTAGGTATGTATGTTCTACATTTTAGAATTTTAAATTTTGTATACTTGTTTTTACCTCAATTTTAGAATTTCTGTAAACCGCCCAGAGAGCCCTGGCTATGGGGGCGGTATAAAAGTGTAATAAATAAATAAAATAAAATAAAATAAATAAGGAGGGGGATTTGCAGAACTAGCCAAGCAGCATCCATGAAGATCAGGGTGGGTGGGAGGCTTGTGGCTTGGCCTACATCTCCCATCAGCCCTAGGCGGCACAGCCTATGGCAAAGGATCATGGGAGTTGCAGGCCTGCTGCTGTTCTAGAGCCCCGCGAAGAGTCTCTCGCTTCTTTTCTGGATACTTTTGAGGCTGCAGAGAAGCGCACAGGGCAGCCCGTCGGTGCCCCCCCCCCTCTCTCTCACCACCCACTGAATTCAATGGGTTTACTCCCAGGTAAGTCGGGACAGGCTTACAGCCTTTTGGCATCCATTCGGCACACACAAGACGTGCTCCTTCACCCTACGGCGGAGACAGCGCAGAGCGGAGGTGAATGAACTCCTCCGCTGGTGGCCGAGTGGGGCGGCCTAGTTAAGATCCCCCCTCCCAGACGGCCTGGTCTTCCTACCTCTGGCCAGGCGCTGAGGCACGGGCGGCTTTTGTCCTGGAAGAGGTTTGCAAGGGACGCCTTCTGCTCGCCGGCCATCATCTTGTGGAGGGCTTCGTTCTCCTCTCCTTCCCGTTCCAGAATCTGCACAAAAGCGTACACACACACACACACACACACACGTCACACCCGCCCTACTGGTTGCTTGAAAAACCAACCGACCGACGGGCCGGCTTTTTAAGTCAAGCGAGGAACCGCTAGGCAGCCGTACTGCGATTCTCAGAACGCAAGAAACCAAGGGCGCAACACCGGCCTCAAGGACCGCAAAGTGGGGGCGGGGCTAGAGAAGGACCCCAGCCGTGCCCGAGCGCTCCGATCCAGCCGCTCCCTGCTCCACCCCTCCAGGCCTTCCCCACTGGACACACCCAGTCGCCTCCTGGCGCCCTGGGGTGGCCACTACACAAGGCAGCTGACGGTCAACTCCAGCTCCTCCCTCTCATTGCCCCCCTCCATTCCTCCCCCTAGCAGAACTGAGGGTCGCTGACATCATTGCCCCCCCCACCTCAGACTCCCCTGCTCCGAGTTTAGCTGCGACCCTCATGGTCGCTGGAGGCCAACGAAACTTCCAAGGGATCCTACACGCCTCCTTCTCATCCGGCAAAGGAATTTAGGGCGGCTTCATCTTGCCTGGGCAATCAGGACTCCTCCTGCTCCAGGGTTGTTGGCGCTGAGAGAAACGGTTCCTCCCTGGTGCTGGGAAAAGAACCCCCTGGAAACCCTGGAGCTGCTTACGGACGTGCCGCCCGTCCCTCTCTTGCCTCTCTTCACGCCGTCTCCCGTGATCGCCAGCTACGGTGGAACACGCTAACGACCCTTTTGCCAGTTGATTAGGGTCAACGATCTGACCCTAATAAACTGGGTGGTGGGCGAGGCACCCCTGCTCTTTGGGGGCAGCGGGGCTTGTGCGTACACGGATGTGCTAAAGCACACACACACACACACAGATCTTCACAAACGCCTGCGTTTTTAGACTCTCCTCAGGGACTGAGCTTCCAAGTTTACCTCTCCCTCACGGTGAGCGCAGGGGCGGCGGAAGCCAAGCCCTGCCCGTTGGGAGAAGGTTCCTGTAGCAAACCCCTCACGCAAGCGTTGCAAACAGACCCGTGACCACATCAGCACTGCTCCCCCCCCTTTCCGCCTGCAGAACTGCCTCGTGTTTGGAATCCAGGGGCAGGCGTGCGCGGCAAGAGACCCCGGGCCGCCGCGGGCGATCGTGAGCCAGGCACCTTGCACTGGGAACAGGAGTCTCGGCTGTTTGGGAACTCCGGGGCGCTGCGGAAGTAACACTGCAGCTTCTCCCAGGCCTCTCTGGAAATGACCCTCCGCTCGTTCTCCGAGATGCACAGGCTGCCTGCGTGGGGGAAACAGCAGAGAAGCAGGGTGGGTTCCGGCTGCCGTCAGCGTTAAAAACAACAAAAAAAGCTCCCCTCAAAAAACGGTCACCCAGCAACAAAAATAGAGAGCTGGAACTCTACTCGGCACAACAGGCAACGGCCTGGTGCCAACGGCCTCGTCAGGCCTGGGCTGTCAGCCAGAGCGCAGCGGGGGGCTGCTGAAGTCACCTCTGACCCTTTTAAACGCTCCTGAGTTAACTGCCAAACGGAAAGGGCAAAGCAACGCTGAACGGAGAAGCGCCTTTTTAATATGAATCCATCGCGATCTTCTCTGAACGCTGAAATGTGGGGGGGGGGTGGAGGAGGAGAGATGCTTCCAATCAGTTCTTCCGTGGATTCTATTTGAGGCCACCGTGGCTAAACTCTGCCCCACGGCAGCAGCGGCCACGGAGTCTCGGCTGTCTGACAAGGAGCAGCGGCCAGAGGGGACCGCAAAATCGATCCGCTTTCGACGGCTGCTACGCGTGGAGGGACGTGGGACGACTGCCCGATTGCAAGGGAAAACGGAAGCGCAGCGGTTCCACGAGTGTATGCGAGGGGAGAGACGACAGAGGTGTATAAAACCATGCAAGGTGTGGACCAGGTGGAGAGGGAGACATTCTTCTCCCTGTGTCGTAATACCACAGCCCAAGGGGGTCACTGCCCTATGAAGCCGAATGGTGGGAGATTGGGCACAGATCAAAGAAAGTCCCACCTTGAGATGGGCCCAGAAGTCTCGGGGCGGTGGGAAGACCCCCCCCCTTCCCTCCCTCAGGGCGCAGAGCGAGGGAAGATCTTTGCCGGCGGCCCAGTACAGCTGCAGCCCACGTGCCGGTCCAGACGGTCCTTGCCCCTGCAACGCTTTAGAACCAGCCTCCCGACGTGTCGGACTACAACATCCAGCATCCCCCAGCCAGCGCAGTTGCCAAAAAGCATCTTCAAATCCCTTCCCGCCCCTTCTCATTCTCGTGAGCGAGCAACCGACGCCACCTCTCAGGCTCAGGAAAGGCCTTGCAGGCAGGTGCTGGACGCCAGCCAGGGCTGAGGCAGCCGCCGCCCTCCACCCGTCACCTGCCCGCCTGAGCCAAAACATCTGGAGATGCCCGCTGCTTCAACGCTGCTCCTTTCTGCACGGTCTCTAAGGTTACGGGCCAATTACAAAACGCAGGCGACAATTAACGGGAGGGGAACGTGCTGTGTTTTAGCTTGTGTTCTTGCTCCAGGGACAGCGCAAGGAGCAACAGAAGGGAGAGGGGGGGGAATCGGGTTTCAGAACGCGAAACGGCTCGAGATCAGAGAAATACACGCTCCGGCTTCTTTGGCGCATTCGCTAGTAGTGATAGCAATATGTGTGCGTGAACACACGCGCACACGCACGCACACACAGAGGCATGAAACCTCTCCAGTCAAGAACCGAAATGGTAAACTCCGTTTACTTCGAAACACCCAGAACTGACCCAATCCGGCCAGAGTCTCTGCCTATGAAAAGCAACCAGCTCTCATAGGCTGACAAGGTCCTCGTCCACTTGAGAATCTTCTGGCTTTTCTCCCCATCAGCACAACAGCCTCAACTGCTCTGCCGTCCTCTCTTCTATCAGGAGGAACGTGATCAACCTTGGCCATCTAGGGGTCATTTCAAAGCCCCACGGAAACACAAGCCTTCGTCGGCTTCTTTGACAGCTCCGAGCCTCCAGGCCAAATGTGATGATTTTCCCAGGATGCTGGAGCATCAATGCGACAAAAGGGGGGGGGCGCGTTTGCAGCACTGAATCCAGGCCCCCACATTCTGGTTTTCTCGGGAAAGGCTGGGAGGAAAACTGGAAATGTTTCTTATTGTTCTCTGGGGGTTTTGTATGTGGAGAAGAAACGGCCCACATTTCCCCCCAATCTCTCCCTCTCAGCCTGACAGCTAGGAAACCAGTCTTTAAAGCAGACAGAATGAGGCCTTGTCGTATTCAGACAGGGTCTGCGCTGATCGCCAATCATCCGCTGAAACGAGATCGGTCCACACCTCGTTAGCCTGCAAAGCCTGACGGGGGATTCTATTTCTCCCCGCAACGGTCGTACCATGACAAATAAACTTCCAGTTTCAGAGTGGAACGAGACGCATCAGAACTGAGCGTGGCCAGTGAACCGTCTCGGACTCGCCTCGCAATGCAATTCTGTTGTGACGGAGCTGCCTGGGTCAGACCTGCCCAGGTAGGTGGGTCCCCCAACAAATGGCCGTGATGCATCACACCCACCAAAAGCAACAAAGAGCCTTGAGGCGGTTTAAAGATCCACACATTTATTCTCCCATGAACTACCTCTGCTTCCTCAGGTAAGCAGACTCTTGGCTGTTATTGCGGCAACAGGCTAATCACAGCGGGGAACCGTCCGAGAGGTTTTCTCTAGGGTTTTCTCTGGCTTCCTGGGAACAAGCGGCCCTAATCTCTCCTGGGCCTTCCCCCAACTCACCTCCTGGGCACGATTTCGGAGCGAGCATCACGTGGGGATGCCAGGCGGCCCCTCGCCACAAGAGCACACGAGAGCCAGCGCTTCGAGCGTTGGGCGAGCGGTGCGTTCAACTCCTCACTCGGCCATGAGCTTAGATATTGCCTCTCGTGTCAGAGGCAGTGGGCTGGGAGGGAGAGCACGGGGTGTGTGTGTGTGTGTGTGTGTGTCTAGTGAGCGCCTGTCCTGCACGGGGGCTTCTCAGGGGTGTCTGTTTGGTCACTGTGGGAACCGGGATGATACCCTAGGCGGGTCTTTGGCCCAAGCCACCGTCTCTCAGCCATACCTACCTCGCAGGGTTGCTGTGAGGACAAAGCTGCAGGGAGGAAGAGAACTACATACGTCCCGAGGAGGAATGGCGGGATATAAACGCAACCCAAAAGATGGAAGAGCAATTTCACGGGAGACACGCTCCTGGTCCCCCCCAATCTCACCGTGGGGGCAAACGATGTCCTCGTTGAACTTCAGCTCCTCTTCCTCTCGCTTTTCCGTGCCGGATTCATCTGGAGAGCAAAGGGAGGAGGCCAGGTGAGACGGCCGTCCGGCAAACAACTCACACCTCGCGATTCGGGGTAACGCAGGGCAACCAACCCCACTCCCACCCCCACTATCACAGCAGAGGCTGCTGCTGGACAGGAACGGAACGAGACGATCCGAAGGGAAAAGTCTCCAAGGGGGTTGACGTATGGGGGGGGGGAGGGGGGAGGGAGGGAGGAGATGGGGGAGGGGCTACCTTTGCTCTTGGCATCGCCGTTCATGTTGCCGTTGCTTTGGTCCCCGTCCTCGTCTGGGTAATCCAGCTGCTCCAAGGCCAGCTGACGCCAACTCCTCAAGGACGACTTCCCGACCCAAAACCCGTCGTTCCTGTGCGGGGTGGGGGAGAGCATTCGAGGCCCCTCAAGCGCCAGGCTCTGACTCGGCTCCCCCTTCAGCCACTCTCTCCGAGAGGAGGGCCCCCCACCCCCAGCCCCAGCCCCTTGCGCTCTTCCGGAAGACCCCCGCTCACCCCTTGACGGCCACTTTCAGCAAGTTGGAGACGGCCTTGTAGTCCTCATTGAGCTGGTTCTTCAGCCGCAGGACTCGGCACCGCTCCACCACGCAGTCCCTGCAGAGCGCCTTCACTGGGCCGGAGGGAGCGGCACAGGAGAACCACGTCAAGACCAGCGCTGCCGCCGCCGCTACCGAGGCCCAAGGCCAGCGACATGTTCTGCCCTCGGGCAGGATGCAAACTGGAGGCAGCTACAGGCAGTGGCCCCGTTTCCTACAGCCCCCCCCCCCCGCCCCTTTTACCCCTTCCTCTTGGGAGGGAATTTCCATTGGACTCTTCAGTTCTACCCCCTGGCAGGAACAAGGTGCCCCTTCTCCTGCCCCCAAACGGAGCGACGTCCCCCTCCCCACTGCCTCATCCCCTAAGGGAGGAGGCATTCCTGCCGGCTCCCACCTGGAGCGAGGCAGGGCTTCCCCTAAACCATTCACAGACACACAGAGAGCCTCACGAGAGTCCCGGGCTCCAGGCTCAGCACTCGCAAAACGGCACCTCTCCGGTTCACAGTTTGCGTCGCAAGAGCCACCTCCGAGAACGCTGGCTGGCAGACGCCTCTGCGTCAGGCGCGAAAGGGGACGTGGAGCCGGCTCACGTGTCAACAACACGCTTCCCCCCCCCCTCCACAAGCGAACACCCAAGCGCCGGAATGGCGGGCTTCTCTGGTGCTCCGCTGGGGAAGGAAACGTTTCTGGGGTACTGGGAAAATGGCCTCCGCCCGACACAGGAAGAATTGGGGCAGGAGAAGGGAGGGGAGATGCAGACCCGTCTTCGGCAATGCCCCCCCCTCTCTCTGGTCCTCCTTGGAGAAAGCCACCTCCCTTGCCAAGCCTCACACCCCGACGCCCTGTCTTTCTCCACCTGCTGCCTTCCAGAGGGGTTGGACTACAACTCCCAGCATCCCCCATGCTGGCTGGGAAATATGGGACTTGCAGTACAACGCATCTGGAGACAGAGCCGAGTTGGCTCTTCTTTTGCAGCTCTCCCACACCCTGAGCACGAAACGTTCATCCCTGCCTCGCCCTGTTTATTGCCCCTCCACCCCGAACCATCTCCCTTAGAGACAAGGGGCAGACACAAAAAGCTGCTTCCACGTCGCCCCACCCACCCACAGTCCCTTCCTAGGAAACGGCATTCGTCGGCCCTTTCCCACTAAGCAGAGGAGTCTGCAACGGCCAGAGGCGGTCCGGCACCCCCAAAGAGAACGGAGCGGTAAAGAGACATGGGGAGGGGACCTTTCCGGAAGGCGCTCTTCTACTCACCCGTCAGCCGGGGCCCCCCTCCGTATCGCTTGTAGAAATAGTCGGCGACGTACTCGGAGACCCGCTTGACGGTGGGGATTTTATCCGGGTGCAGCCTGCCGTGCGGACACAAGCAGGCTGAGTTGTCAATGGGCTTGGGGGGCGTCGATTCCTCCAGCCACTGCTGCAGCCACTCCAAGGGCACGAAGTCATAGGGGCAGCCTGGGAGGGGAGAGCCGGGGGAGGGGGGGGAGCCATCAGCGCCGCAGGCCAGCGCCCCCCGGCTCCGTTTCACGCGCCAAAACCCAACCCTGGCCTGCACGGTCTAAGACATCTCCCCCTGTCCTGTGGAATTCCAGATCTGCACATTCCCCTCCCACAAGTTCAAGGGGTTTAAGCCCCTTCCTCCGGCAGAACACCCTCTTCCTCACCATAAAAGAGCAAGGAGCATTTCACAGGCCAACAAGTCTGCCTTCAGGAAGTGAGCCCTCTCCTGCCCACCCCCCAAGCAAGGGCTCTTTGGCGCTCAGAAGGAGCCCTGGTTTAAATCAAGACCCTCCAGCTATTTGGGGCGGAACAGAAAGCTGCCTTGCACACCTGGAGCAGCGTCCCCCTCCAAATGGGCTGGATCACAATTCCCATCTAGCACAGCCATCGGCCCTGCCGGTTAAGGGTCAAACATAGTCCAATCCACCTGGAGGGGACCCGGTCCGGGAAGGCTGAGCTCTGCCGGGAGGCTCCCACACGTGTCCGGAAAGGCTGAGCTCTGCCGGGAGGCTCCCACGCGTGTCCGGGAACCTCTTCCCCCTCCATTGGCGCATCAGCAGAAGGCCTCCACCTCCCTCCCCGCTACCAGTCGTCCCAACAGCAACGCAAAGGCTCCTTCTGCGCCCGCCTTGGCCCCCGACTCCCCCTTGCGTCAGCTGAGACGGAGGCAAAGGAGGCTGGTGGCTTGCTTTCCTGAACCCAAGACAGTTCCCTGCAGGCAAAAAGCTAGCAGAACAAGGGGGTGGGCCAGATCATGCAAGCTAGCGCTCTGCTTGCAGGGATGTTCGTACGTCGGGGAGCATTCACAACCGGCCTCCCCTGCCTGCAGTCTGACCGCCTGAGTGGGCCACGCCTGAGAGAGGCTTACGCAGAGCAGAGGCACACCCACGCCCTGCGGCTCTCGCCTCGGACAGCCCCCGCGGCTAAACCCGGCGCACTACAGCAAGAGGTTTTATGAACGGAAGATCTTACAGACCAGCTTTGGCGGGCAACTCCTGGTAGAGCTCCTTCACCTCCTCGTGCTTGATCTTGCCCCGGGCCACGCTCTGCTTGCGCATGTCGGACATTTCGTCGCACCACTCCTCAAACTTGCTGTTATCCCGCTCTACGAGTTCTCGTAGAAAAGCTGGGCGGAGGGAGGCGGGATGGGTTAGAGAAGAGGGGGACGCAAGAGAGGGAGGTCCTTTACCCTAAAACAACCGTTCTCCACCCTAGCGCCCTCCAGATGCACGGGACTACAACTCCTACATTCTCCTAGCGAACATGGGAGTTGCAATCTGGCGATCACCTGGTTGGGAAAGCCTCCCCTGAAGGGCCCAGGGAGAAGGCAACGCCACACGCCTTCCTCACTCTAAGTTATCTGAAGGATCGCCTTCTACTAGGGACGGGGCTTTCTCGGTGGAGGCCCCAGACGCTTCAAACTCCCTCCCCAGGGAAACACCTATGGCCTCATTGATGCCGGCTTTTTTAAAAAACAACCTACTCTGAAGACACGTTAATTGCAGTCTGCATTTGGTACTTAAAAATCATTAGCAGCTATGCGCGTGTGCTGATAGATCAGAGGCAGATTTCCCCTAAAGGATTCAGCTCATGCAGAGCTTTTCAATCAATGAATCCACGATTGCTTCCCGGCACAAAACACACTCCTTCCCCACCGGCATCCTGGATTCCGCCTTTTGGCGCCGGCAGCCAGAGCAGCAACTGAATTTGGGGCACGGAGAAAGAGGAAGATCTGGCTGCAAGGAGACAGCTCCGCCCCAAGGCCAGCGCATGCGCTCCCCATGCACGGACGAAGGGGAGACAAACCCACCCAGAGCGGGAGGAGCATCTAAAGGGGGCCAGCGGCTGCCCTCGCCCCTCTCTCATGCACGGATGCGCTCACAATCACCCTTACCTGGGATTTCAACAGTGAGCGATTTCTCCCGCGTCTGCAGCCTGTACACCAACATGTAGGCGTTCCGGGAGCGGTACGTGCCCTTCCCGCACTTGGGCCTCCGCGTCTGGGATTTAGAAGGCTCTAGCGGAGAAGAGAAGCCAAAGCAAGCCACCACTGGGAACCCTGATCTCCTTGAGGAAGGCAGTGAGCGCCCGGAAGCAGGTCGCCCCCTTCCTGTGTTTCACCCCACCCGCCTGCCAAATCCCCCTCGCAGACTTTCGCGTGGAGACTGCCAGCATGTGGGGGGGGGGGGGATTTCCAGGAAGTGCCAGCCACCACTACCCCCTCCCCATTCTAAACACTCAGGCCCACCTGAGAACACCCATGACAACCTTAGTGGTCCAGAAGCAGCAGCAGGCAGCTTCTAGGATTCCCAACGGCTCTCTTGCGTTTCATGTTCCGTCTTCACCCAGCGCCTCCCCCCCAAAACAGCTCTGCACGCCCTGAACAAAGCAGCAGCCACAGAACGGCCTGCCACGTCAAATTAAAACAGGAGCTACTTTGCAAGAGGGTAGATTAAGGGCACAATCCTGGGCATGTTTAGACAGGGGGGGAAAGTCCTACAATTTCCAGCGTGGCATCTCTCACCGTTGGCTAGGGCTGATGGCAGCTGGACAACATTTGGAGGGCCACAAGTTGCTCACCCTGGGACAGAAGGACATGTGAGCTCTCCACAGGGCCCATTTAGATGGGGAATGTTAAGAAAGAGAGCCGTCAGCTGGAACGGCTTGGCTCCCAACTATGACCGGACGCACAGAGGCGGGAGGTTAACAGTGCCATCCTAGGCATGCAGAGGCCACCAGTGAGGGAGGAAGCAGCAGCCAGGCACCTCTCCACCGTGCCTGGGTCCAGCTCCAGCTGAAAGCCCCCTCCCTCCTGCTACCAACTGTCTCTGGAGAGGCCACCAGTGAGGGAGGAAGCAGCAGCCAGGCCCCTCTCCACCGTGCCTGGCTCCACCTCCAGCTGAGAGCCCCCTCCCTCCTGCTGTCAACTGTAACTGCTGAACTTTGCAACTAAGATTGTAGTGTCTGAATTTGCTTTCCTTTTCCCCCTTCTCCTCCTCCCTCCCAATCCCCTTTCCTTTTGTGTCATGTCTTTTAGATTGTAAGCCTGTGGGCAGGGACTGTCAAGAAATACTTTTGTAAGCCGCCGTGAGAGCCTTTTGGCTGAATGGCGGCATAAAAATCCTTAAATAAAATAAATAAATAAATAAATAAATGTCTGCCTGGAAGTAAGCCCCGTGGAATTCCATGGGCCTTACTCCCAGGTAAGCGGTCACAGGAAGAGTGAGGGTGAAAGAGAACCAACTCGCAACGGGGATGTTTTACCTAAGTCTTCCTCCGCCCCCAGCTGAAGCTTCTTGCCTTCCATCTTCTCGATCTCTTCATCGTTGAACCTGTACCACTCTCCCGTCTGCGGGTCTTTCACGTGGGCGATGTAGTGGCCCGAGTAGGCGCTCACGCCACGGTGGATCAGAACTGCACTGAGCTCGTAGACGAAGACGCTGGCTGGAACGCGGAAGAGAGAGTCGGCTGAAGCCCCCACCAGCAGCATTTCCCCGCCATCGCAAAAGCAGAGATCGGCTGACTCGGTTTGCCCCTTGCAAGATCGACCATGAAAAGCTGCTGCTCTTGGCGTACCGATGTCCTCATCCCAAATCCGGAGGGGCAGGAACACATATTGCAGGGTATCTGAAAGACCACCTCCTCCCACAGAAAGCTGCCCCTACTGTTAAGATCTATTTGGATGTCCTTTCGTATGAGTCATCGTCAAGAGAGGCTAGCATGGGACAGGGGCGTCTTTGCGGTGACGCACCCGTCGTGAAACTCTCCCCCGAAGGAAGTTAGGCAGGTAGGCCTCTTCTCGGTCCAATTTTAGGCGGGCTGTTAAAACGCAACTGTCCCGTGGGAACGCTGAGACTGCTACAACTTTTCTCTCTCTAAACCTCCATAGGATCGTGCCCTAAATGTATCAACTCCTCCACGCTCTGCATCTAAAAGCAACTTTCTCTTGCTCTTTATTCTGCTGTGTTTTAGAAGCTGTACGTCTCTCCTTGCTGGGCGTGAAAAGCAACCCAGGTATAATTTTGGAAATAAATCAAAATTTTGAAAAGCCTGGGGGCACAACTTATTCCAAGAGAAAAGTATCCAGTAGAATTTTTGGATACTTTTAGTATGCTTAGGATGTTTTTAACAGTGTAAACTACGTTTTTAATCAGTATTTTATGTTTGCTGTTGTTCCCCACTTCGATCCAATCGAAGAGGAAACAAAGGCCTATGAAGAGAGACTGAAAGAACTGGGCCTGTTTAGCCTGGAGAAGAGAAGACTGAGGGGAGACAGGATAGCGCTCTTCAAATACTTAAAAGGTTGTCACACAGAGGAGGGCCAGGATCTCTTGTCAATCCTCCCAGAGTGCAGGACACGGAATAACGGGCTCAAGTTAAAGGAAGCCAGATTCCAGCTGGACATCAGGAAAAACTTCCTGACTGTTAGAGCGGTATGACAATGGAATCCATGACCTAGGGAGGTGGTGGGCTCTCCCACACTAGAGGCCTTCAAGAGGCAGCTGGACAACCACCTCTCAGGGATGTTTTAAGGTGGATTCCTGCATTGAGCAGGGGATTGGACTCGATGGCCTTCCAACTCTGCTATTCTATGATTCTATGAGGCGGGTAAGAAATAAATTATTATTATTATTATTATTAAGAAGTGAACTGATTATCTCTTCGGTAGAGAGAAGGAGGCGCCTCACGTACAGCCCACCTTTGTCTTCCAAGAACGGTTCCATGTCCAGCACTTCGGAGAACTCGAAATAAGTGTTTAGCTTCTTCTTGTGGCCTGTTTGCCTAAAGACGGAAACAAGATTAAGCAAGGAAGGAAGAGGAAAACAGGATTCACTTGGGCAACTCGCCACCTAGTTCTGGCCTTGAAAAACCGATCACCTCCCTCTTCCTCTCGCCTTCCTTTAACATTTCAGTTTGTAAGCAAGATGGGAGGGCCTGCCTCTCTCTTTTTATGGATGTGAGCTGTTTTGGGAGATGTGGCGTTACCCACATTTCTATCCCCTTAGGTATGTCTGCGTGAGTATGTCTAGGGAGAGTGGAAAGTTGGACTGAGTGGGTGGGGCTGGTGATGCTGTGGAAAGGGGGAGGAGTCTATATAGGGGGAGCTGAGTGGTTTGGGGGGTTCGGTTGGTGGCTGGGTTTGGAGGGTGGATGTGTTTAGCGGAGTGATTTCTTGTCAGGAGTTGTGTGAGGAGCGAGTGAAAATAAGATCATAGGGACTGAGAATTGTTATTATTAGATTGGTTACTACCAGAATGATTAAGGATAGGATATAATTCAAAAGAACTAAGAGCTGTAAACTACAATAAACATTTCCTTTATTTTGCTACCATGAAACCACGTGTCAGTTTGGCTGTGTCTCCTGCTCTATTCGTTCGTAAATAAACCCATTACACTAAACCTTCAGCCTGCTATATTCCCAGAGAAGCCTTTTCCAAAGCTCCTTACCTTTCCCCTCTGCTATAAGGGAAAGGTTATGCTTTTTCTTTTTACCCCTTCCTCAGGTATTTAAGCGGTGGTGCTTAGCCTGAGGGAGGCGTGCGCGTCAAAGCCTTGCGTGTGAGGGGGCGTCGTCGCAGGAGACAATAACAGACTGAAAAGCGGGATGCAAACGCGGGAGGACAAACGAACTCACCTATCGAACACAAAGCGCATGAGCTGCAGGTTGAGGGTACAAGGAAGACTCAAGAGACGGATCCTTCTGGTGGCGTTCTGCTTGCTCTGGCAGGTTTCACAGAAGTAGCGGTTGTCCCCTTCCAGTTTTTCTTCCTGGCCAGGGAAGATGAAAAGCAAGGTCAGCGTGGGAACCAGCCCTTGGCAGCAAATCCCATTCAGGCGATGAAACAAGGCACTATCTTCAAGCCCTGGATGGTCTCTACAAGCTGGGAATAAACTGTCCATCTCTGAAAAGAGCCGGATGGAGGGCAGGAGAAGAGTGCAGCTTCACGGCATTACTCATGCCTCACGTTTTCGGGGGGAAAGCAATTTGAACAGAACGTTGCCAAGAAGTACCCAGATGGTGGGGCCTTTTCTGTAGCGGCACCCACCACCTGGAAAACCCTCCGTCGTGCAGTTTGGGAGGCAATAAAAAAAAGGTGACATCTTTTAAATGCCTCCTGAAAACACATTTGTTCACCCAGACTTTCCCTGGGCTATAAGTAATTAAACGTGCGGCTCTATTTTACTGCTCCTTGGTTTTTAATGCAGTTGGAAGTGTTTTAATGTGGCGTTTTAATGTTTATTGTGAAGCGCTGAAAGATTTCATTATATTAAGCAGCATACAAATGTCACAAATAATACATTTCCGCTGCCTTAGGGCAATTTCCCCCACAAGACAGCCATCTATCATGGGGGTGTAGCCATGACCTCAAGGCAGAGGTATCGGTTACAGGCCTGCTCCAGACAGACCTTGGGTGAAGCGCATACAAAAAAGCTTTCATGTCCCCCAAGTGCTGCCTCTGTAGGTCATCTGATTCACGAACTATCTCCGTGGTCTGTGCCATTCCTGGCACAGCAGAAACAACAGAACCCACCGGGAAGAGCTTATACCTTCAGGAACTCTGTGATGCAGTCTGACAGCTGTTTGTGGCCCTGGATGTTCAACTCAAGCTCATAGAATTTGGACATGAGCTTGGATTCTCTACCACACTGGTTGCACCTGAAAGAGAAGCCACACATGAACGCCAGGAGGAGGACGACGGCGCAGGGCAAGAGCCAAGATCGGAAACGCTCAGAGCTGAACAGCGAAATGGCTTACACCGTGACGTAGGCGTACTCTCCACAGAACTGCTTCTGAACAATGTCCCGCACGTCCGGGTTCTTCTGTGAGGACAGGGTGTCCTCCAATAGAGACATGAAGAGCTTGGAAAACTCTTGTGCATCCTAGAGGAGAGGAGCACAAGTTGATTCTTACACATACACACTCACTCCATTGTACCACTTCTATCTTTCCGGATTAGGCCACTGCCTTATAGTCGGACAATTCGGCTGGCTGTGGGGCAGGCTGGAAGTTGTAGGGCTTTTTTCCTTTTCAGTCTAAACAGGCCTAGGATGGAGCCCAAAGCAGGTAAAGCATCCCTGGTTCAACTCAGCTCGAGAACTGCGGCTTTAATATTGTACGCGGCCCATGTGTTTGACGAAGGCGCTTCCCGAATTAAAGAGGCCAGAACCCCGCACGCCCCCAAACGTTACCTGTTGCTGACCTGTGTCCAAACCCAGGGCTTTAACAAACCCCGACGGATCGATGTAACGCCGCCGGCTGTTCTGCAGCAAGGCGAACAAGTACTGGAGGTGTTCGCAAATGGTTTGAGGCTCATAATCTGTTGGAAGGCAAAAGGGCTTTGCTTAAAAGCGGGATGTCTAGCAGAGCCTTCCCCGAACCTGGTGCCCTCCAGATGCATTCAACAACTAATGATTTTAAAATGCTGTGATTGTTATTTTAATACTGTATTGGTTTTGTATGCTCTCTTAACCAGCTGTATGTATTATATTGTATTTAATCATAGAATAGTAGAGTTGGAAGGGGCCTACAAGGTCATCGAGTCCAACCCCCAGCTCAGTGCAGGAATCCACCCTAAAGCATCCCTGACAGATGGTTGTCCAGCTGCCTATTGAAGGTCTCTAGTGTGGGAGAGCCCACCACCTCCCTAGGTCACTGGTTCCATTGTCGTACTGCTCTAACAGTCAGGAAGTTTTTCCTGATGTCCATCTGGAATCTGGCTTCCTGTAACTTCAGCCCGTTCTTCCGTGTCCTGCACTCTGGGAGGATCGAGAAGAGATCCTGGCCCTCCTCTGTGTGACAACCTTTCAAGTATTTGAAGTGTGCTCTCACGGCGCTGAAGTGTGGCTAACTGTTGTGGCTTCAAGCTACACAAAGTTCTCTCCGAGCCATCAAAAACAATGGCTGGCATACAAGCCCACCCAGCCACCCCCGCCGACTGACCTTTGTTTGCTGGAGAGCCCTCTGCCGTCACGTATTCCGGGCGGGCAATTGGGCACAAATAGAGCGCCTGGCGAAGCTCCAAATTCAGGAACCACATCTGTAGGAAAGTGTTGACGTAGCAGGTAGCTCCCAAGTTTGTCAGACCCACAAAGGCATTCTGGTGGGAGAAGGGGAAATGCCATCAAGCACTTGAGAAAGGGTAATTATATTCAGAGGACAATTGCGTCTGCAGAGAGGCCTTCTCCAAATAATAGGCCTTCCAGATGTGTTGAGCTACAACTCATGGCTGGCAGGGGGATTATGGGAGTTGTTTTCCAACACACCTGCAGGGCACTAGGCAGGGCGAAGGCTGCTCTAGAATACATTTACCACCCTTAATGACAGTTCAAATAGTCTTGGTTGGGAGGCAGAGTTTGTAACAAGTCCACCGACAGTCTGCAGGAAGCTTCGATGTTCCTATTTAATGCATTTTAAACACCTTTTTCTCCTGCTTTTCCATAAAGTGCCCAGGGCAGGTAACAACATTTAAAACCAATAAACGTCATAAAAATGACTCATAAAAATCTAAACGCACAGAAAAATATACATATATGGAAAACCACAGGGTCAGTCAAACACACATTAAAAATATTATTAAAAGTTTCCTGCAAAACATGTATGAGAGCTTACAGTTCCACATCCTTGAAGATGAGGACACACCCCACAGCAGATGGGATGTGTCCCATGAGGGAAGGTTACATCAACTGGGATTGTTTAGCTTGGAAAAAAGGAGGCTGAGGGGAGACAGGATAGAGGCGGACAAAACCATGCATGGTGTGGAGAGGGAGGCATTTTTCTCCCTCTCTCAAAATAGTAGAAGCCAATGGGGTCATCCCATGAAGCTCATTGGTGGGAGATCCAGGACAAATAAAAGGATGGACTTCTTCACACAGCGCATAGTTAAATTATGGAACTCACTACCACAGGATGTAGTGATGGCCACCAATCTGGATAGCTTTAAAAGGGGGTTGAGATAAATTCCTGGAGGAGGTGAAGGCTATCCATGGCTACTAGCCCTGATGGTTGTATGGTATTTCCAGTATTCGAGGCAGTAAGCCTGTATGCACCAGTTGCTGGGGAACATGGGTGGGAGGGTGCTCATGTTGCACCATGTCCTGCTGGTTCATCCCTGGCTGATGGCTGGTTGGCCACTGTGCGAACAGAGTGCTGGACTAGATGGACCCTTGGTGTGATCCAGCATCAGGGCACTTTTGATGTCCTTAGAAGGATAAGGAAGAGGCAGACGAGACATGGGCCTGACCCAGTGATGCTCTTTACAATTTTGTAACAGCAAAGCAATTTCCCAGCTCTCTCTCGGCAACCTTTCCCAGTTTGGACACTCAACAGCCAGGACTCCAGATCTTTGGGGAGCCAAAGCAATTCCGGCCTCCCCATATAGGGCCTCAAGCATGAACACCAAAACCAAGTTGAGGAAGCATCTCAGGACAAGAACCCCCCTTGCTCAAGCTACGCAAGAAGAACACGCCAAGAGACCTTTTTCCTCCTCTCAAAGTTGGGATCGTCGATGTTGTGAAAGGTGTTTTCGTCGATTTCTCCCAGCCAGATGTGCTCACCAATCCCCACCAGGCAATTTGGGTTCCCTCGGCAGTTTCTCCTGAAAATGTGACAGGGTGGATTCAATACTCTGAAACAGGCTGCCTTCTCCCCACTCCTGTCCAGGCACAGTCTCCATAAAGGGGGTGGGCAACTTGAGAGCCTCCCAAGTGTTGCTGGACTACAGCTCCCATCATCCTTCACCATTTCCAGTACGATACTTAACAGATTCACAAGCTGCCCACCGCTGTCCAACGCCAGGCAAGACCACCTATTTTCTAAAGTAGGCCACCAATTAATATACTATCATTCCTGTTTTGCCAATGACATTATAAGAAATATATGATGCACACACAGCGTATTTATTAATTTCATTTCTCAATTAAATAGTTATTGTATTTGTTCCATTTTCACCCCACCATTTTCATCCAAGGAGCCCAAAGTGGGCCATTTTAATGAACTGTGTGGGCTCTTATTATAACAATGATGAATTATTGCACCTGATGTATTGACATGCATGTCTGCTTTCATATTGCTGTAAGCCTGTGTGAGCCAGTTGCTGGGGAACATGGGTGGGTGGGTGCTGCTGCACGGTGTTCTGCTTTGTGGGTCCCTGGTCATCAGCTGGTTTGGTCACTGTGTGAACAAAGTGCTGGACTAGAAGGACCCTCGGTCTGATGCAGCCTCAGGGCTCTTCTGATATTCTAGCTTTGTGAGCCGCTTTGGGCACATGGTGTGGAAAGGATGCAAGTGAACTAAACTAAGTGAGGACAATGGCCACGAGTTCATCCTCACAACAACCCTGTGAGGTCGGTTAAGCTGACAGTCAGCGATTGGCCCAAAGTCACCCAGCGAGCTTCATGGCCTTGTCAAGACTAGAACCTGGATCTCCCCGGTCTCATACACACACACACAGAGAAACGTATACGCTACAACATAGACAGATAACACTGTATAAGAATTTGGTAATATCAACCTTTACATAATTTATTTTACTTATGAAGTTTATTTTGTGCACTACCACCACTACACACCACCTCTCTTTCTCTCTCACACACACATAAAAACTCACACATAGGAACATACACATTATTGGACAGTTACCATTAACATTTACACAGCTGATTTGACTTACGACGCTTATTCGCTTTGTGCACTTTAACCACTACACCTCACCTGCCCTCTCTCCCCAGCACTACTATACAAAAACACACACAGAGTATTGTATATTTACTTACGATTCACACCTACATAGTCAATTTTACTTATGGAGCTTATTTGTTTTGTGCACTTTGACCACTCCACCACACTCCCCTCTTCTCCCCCCTCCAACACACACTTATACTCTACTCTATACACCCACACCCACACACAAATGAATAGCAATTTATCATTATTAACATTCACAGAGCTGATTTCACGAGAGAGATTTATTTATTTATTGCATTTCTTCTATACCACCCAATAGCCGAAGCTCTCTGGGCGGTTTACTTGTTTTTGTGCGCTCTAACTACTCCACCACACTCCCCCTCTCCTCCCCCTTCCAACAAACACTTATGCACTACTACAGACCTACACACACACACACACACACACACAACTGAATAGCAATTTATCATCACTAACATTGACAATACCGATTCCAGGAGTGACGTTTCCTTGTTTTTGCGCGCTCTAACCATTCCACAACACTCCCCCCTCTCCTCCCCCTTCCAACACACACTTATGCACTACTACAGACCTACACACACACACACAACTGAATAGCAATTTATCATCACTAACATTGACAATACCGATTCCAGGAGTGACGTTCCCTTGTTTTTGCGCGCTCTAACCACTCCACCACCCTCCCCCTCTCCCCCCACCCTCCCCAACTGTTCTGTTTCCCTGATACTCTCCCCGCAGCTGCACCAATGGGCCCCGCCAGGGCAGCCTTTCCGGGCTCTGCGCGGGGGGGGAGGGGACGGGATGCGGAGCGGGGGGCCGCGGCCGGCGAGGCCCTGCTGGGCTCCTCCTCCTGCCTCACCTGCAGGCCCCGCGCTGACAGGGCTCCAGGCCGACGCGGTAGGCGGCCTCGATGTGCGCCTGCGTCACGGCCTCGGGCGGCACCGTCTCGGCCCAGCGCCAGGCCGCCTTCTCCAGCTGCAGCCGCGGCGCCATCCCGGGCCCGGTGAGAGCAGGGGAAGGCCAGCCACTGAAGGGGCGACCCGGAAGCGGAAGTGGACCGGACGGCGCCGGAAGTGAAGTGGCGGAAAGCGCCGCCGCCGCCGCCGCCTCTTTTCTTCCTTCTCCTCGCCGGCTCTGACAGGCGCTTTCGGGGGCGCCGGCGTGTGACGACACGCGACGGCGTCACGGCGCGAAAGGGCGGGAAGACGGCCACGGGGCGTGGCTCGCGCGGATTGGCTTTCCCAAACGCCGCCTCCTTTGCCTCTCTTCTAACACCCCTCCCCTCTTCTAGGCTCCGCCCCTTGCCGAAATCTCCTCCCCTTCGCTGCACCCAGGCAACGAGGCGGAGAGGGAGCGAAGAGAAAGGGGGAGGGGAACCGTTAATTTCTCGCGCGTGCGCGGTTCCTCCTCCCCCTCCTGTCCAAAACGTTGTCCTGAGGCGAGATTGCTCTAGCCGTTGCCCACAATGCATTGCGCCTCCGCCCTCAGCTGCTTGCTGTTGCTGGTTTTTACCTCAGAAATGTCGCTCGTTTAAAACAAAGAAACCCCACTTTTTCCCCCTTTCTCTTGTTAGAATTGAGAGAAAATGTATTTATAAATAAAGCCTTTGTGAGGGAAAGGGAACACTTTTCTCCCTCTAAGATGGCTGCAGCTTGGCCGTCTGTTTCTCCTCAGGGATGTACAACCACTGAATTACTATACGGTTTCATTTGCTTTAATAAATACATGAATTTATTACAACAAATGTACAGGAACCGTAGATTTATTTATTCGTTTTTGTTTATTTACAAACACCTGTATCCTGCCTTAATTCAGAATTTACAATGCAGCTTGCAAAACTACAATCAAAACAATAACACCAGTGTGTGTGTATTTTTAAAAAGCTAATAACACATCTAGTAATGTGGAAGGGAAACAAAGCAAAGCTACAATAAATAAATTAAAAACTCGATTGGCCATGTTGGGCAGCTGTAGTCCAATAACTGCTGCGAATTCCCTACTTACCTCAATATCCTGAGGTAAAAGAGAATTCCCTCTCTTTTACCTCAGGATATTGGCACATTATCCTGAGGTAAAAGAGAATGGAGAAACCTTGGGAAGAGGAAAAGAGGCTGAAAACGAAGAATAGGAGGGATAAATTGCATTTTGTCTGAATGGGGGAAATGAAGGAGAAAAGGGAGAAGAGAGAACTGGAAAAAGGGGAAAGTCACAGGCCACAGAAGAGGCAGATGGAAAATTATTACAGTCCTTGTTTCAGTCAGGCAAGGAAATGACTGAAAGGGGAAAATATGAGGGGGAAAGAATGAGAACAGGAAAAGGAGGCTGCAGGAGAATAACAAGATAAGAAAAAGGAAAGAAAAACAGTAAAAGTGGTGGAGGAGGGGGAACGTCAGTGCCGTAGAGTTGAAATCAGAAACGTTGGGCGATATTTTGAGCCCTGTTTCAGCGTTATTCGGCCTCGAGTGCATTGTTTCTAATGCAATCAATTTCAAAAGCACATGGAAGCACAAAGAGAAAGTTATTAAAGCAGAGCAAGACTATTGGGACTAATGAGAAGGTTCGTTAAAATACGCCTCCGCTTAGGGGAGAAGAAAAATGCACGCTTCCTGCGATTCCGGCATATTGTTTGTCTGTTGCAGCAAAAACAACAAATCATTTCGTAGCACTTTAAAAGACAAACACATTTAGGGCACGATCCTATGCATGGTTAGGTAGGGTGATCGTATGAAAAGGAGGACAGGGCTCCCGTGTCTTTAACAGTTGCACTGAAAAGGGGATTTCAGCAGGTGTCATTTGTATATATGGAGAACCTGGTGAAATTCCCTCTTCATTATAACAGTTAAAGCCCTGCCCTCTTTTGTATCTGGCCTTGCTAGGCAGGGCTCCTGCAGCTTTAACTGTTGATGAAAAGGGCATCTCACCAGGTGCAGCATGCATACAAATGACACCTGCTGAAATTCCCTTTTCTAGACAACTGTTAAAGAAACAGGAGCCCTGTCCTCCTTTTCATAGGGTCACTCTAGGCAGGAAAAAGTCCTACAAATCCCAGCTTGTCCTGGCTGGAAGTTATAGGTCTTTCCCCTCCCTGTCTAAACATGCATAGTTTTGCACCCTTATTTGAGGCATAAAAGCTCCAGCGGATGCCGTCCACTTCATCAGATGCAATTCTTTCCGCAGAGTTTGTTGCTGCCTGTGTGACGTCAGAGGAAGCACTTTGGATGGATGCATTTGTCCAAACCCATATTGGAATTTCTTGCTATTCTTAATTTTGCTTTTTTGTTTGTTTGCAGGTTTGCCAAGACTCCAGGATTGCTGCAAACAGCGCCAGCTCCAGGTTTTGGGGAGCTCAAAGGCAAGACACCCTCCCTGAGCCTCACTGCCATGGTCACCAGCTGCTATTCCACCTCCTCCTTCTTCCCAACGTGGCCATCGCTTGCTTGACAGGTGGAGAACCAGGGAGCAAGGAGGCCGTGGTGGGCGTCCCCTGCTCATCCGTCTCACCACCACCGTTGTCTGGGCCGGAGCAGAGGGCAGCTGAACAAGCAGGTTGCAAGGCGGAGAGGCAGGGGAGTGTTGTCAGAGGGCCCCTGCTGGCGTGTGGGCCCTTGGCAGGTGCCCCACCGAGCCGACCCTTGACGCCACCCTTGAGTCTGCAGGACTTATTGAAATGAGTGCCGAGGTGGGGCGTCCGCCCTCCCCAAACGCTGCCGCAGCCGCGGAGCCCCTCGCTCTCTCGGTTCCTAGTTGGCTGGCTTTGATTTAAATGGACTAGGATGGATTTATTTCTATATCGCCACCCTGCGGCACGGCTTTGCCCAGAAAGCAGATGTGAGCGGCTTGCCCCCGTCGCGACGCCAGCTGGCTCGAGATTCCGGCACGGCTTTAGGTTTAATGGCATGACAGGGTGCTTTGCGTTGCTCCATCAAACTCCCATCATCCCCATGGCAACTGAGCCGTGCACACAGCGGTGGCAAAAGCGGAGGTGAAGCAGGACAAAAGTCAAGCTGCTGGAGCCATTGTGCCCCAAGTTTGCTTTTTTTAAATAAAAAATAATACACCCCCCCCCCCCCAGGATGAGACCTTGGGCAATAAGCTTGCAAACCTCTGCTTTTGTTCCTCTGCCAGGCAGTGCAAAAGCAATCTCCCGTTAGATTTGCTCATTAGGGGTTCAGTTCAGTCCTGCTTCTCACAGCTGTTACCGTTTGGAGCGGGTCCGCCTCTTCCCCCACCCTAGCTGGTGCAGGGCGACCTCCGAACAGAGGCTCAATGGCAAGGATGAGCAAAGAAAGCCAGGGAGGAGGCGGTTTGCTGGTGTGGGCAGCGAGGCTGCTTCTGCTGGACACCGTGGTCTTTGCGGTCTCGGCCATGCAGACAGGTAGGACTCAGTTTGCAGAGGGCTTCCTCAGTTTCCCTGCCTGCTAGGGCACCAATCTGCGGCCTGGGTTTAGAATGGCACTGGCCCCCAAAGTCAAATCTCTGTGATGGAGGTGGAGCTGGTGATGGGAACTGGAGTTAAAATGCTTGTGGGAAAGCCCAGGTGCCGTTACTTGGGCATCCCAGCAACCCCCTGCCTGCCTCTACGTCCACGTTGCTGGCATTGCAGAGTAATGACACAGCCCTGTTAACAGAAATGGGGATTGTAGGTGCTGAAGGTATCCAGCTGGTGGGCGTGAAGCTGGATTCCTCAGGAGAAGGAGAAGGCAGGGTTTCCACCTTGCGGCAACAGCTGCACGTCCCGTCCTGCAATTATCTTTTGAATGCAAAACATACGGAAAGAAATGCGGATTTGTGTTTAGCAGCTATAGATGCTATTATTTGGAGGTGAGGTGGTGGGAAGAGAGAACAAGGGTGAATGCTTTTGCAGCGGGTATCAAATAGTCACAGTAGGAAGCAGCTTAATGAGAAAACCTTTAGCTTTTCAAGACACGAAAGACACAGCAGGAAGCCAAGGGCGGGTGTGGCGAACTATGGTGCCACCACATGCATTTTGTAGCTTGTTTTTCTTCGCTTCCCTGCCAAGTGTCCTGTAAGATGTGGGTTGTGCCCTGATCGAAGGTATGCACGCTGCTTTCTCCTTTGGTCTCTTTGTTTTGTAGAGAAGTTGGGGGGGGGGGGAGAGAGAGAGACAACTCAGGGAGATCGTTTTAAAGGAGAGAGTGAAGAGAAAGGAAAAGGAGAAAGATTCACCCGCCTGCAGTTAAAAAGTTAGCATGGATCCCACATGGCAGGTTCAAATCCAGGTCTGGAAAGGATGCAGGCATCTGATATGGATGAACTCTATAACCTTTCTGCTCACTAAACCGCAAGGTCTCTTATTCATCCACCCCACAAAAGCTACTTTGAATGCTATAACTTTGAGCCTGATAAGCACTCGTCTCCTGAGAAAGCTCTCCAGATTTTTCAGTTTTCAGATAACCGTTTGGCTTGGCCTTGCTATTCCGAGGGACTGCTAAGGAGCACTGTGGTTTGGCATGGTTCACTCGCAGACAAAGAAGCCAAAATGAGCAAGTGCCAGAAAGTGCCTGCATCAACTTTCCCAGAAGCATGGAGAAACACCCCCGTCCTTGAACTAGTTTCTCATTGTTTTCACTCGCGCGTGTGAATTATATGGTGATAAACAGCAGCGGGAACTGGATGGCCAGAATTCCTGGATCCGGTGTGCTGCCTTTTATCGTCGTTTCTGGGTAATGTTCAAAAGGACTATTAAATAAAGGAGTGCCTCGTAATTGACGCTCTTTCAGGTTGTTAAAGACCGAGAGATTTATTGTGGCATAAACGTTCGCGGAAGCTTCTGCCACAATGAAATCTCTGAGCATCTAAGGCCTAAACTACATGCTCTAAGGTTAAATACGTAGCGTGCAGCTGATCCTCACCACCATTTTGTTTACTTTAGTGTAAGGATCCCTTCTCTCTACTGCTGATAAGTGCTTGGGTGACGAGTTTGAATGGAGTTGAGCGCAAGTTAACCGGAACAAGCAAAGGGAGAGAAACACTAAGCTGTACTAGCTGCCTTGCCCAAGAAATCTCCACAAAATCATTAAAAAAAAACCAGGACCAGCATCAAGGATAGGTTGGGCCCCCATCCCAGCCAGGGCCTGCTGGCAAGAGTCCCCTGGAGTTGCTGCTCCTCCTCCTCCTCTTCCCCATGCAACCTGCTCATTCACCTGCCTCTGGCTTTGGCCCAGGCCAGGGAGATGGTGAGGAGGAGAAGGAGGTGCAGCGGATGTCGCGGCCTGCCTGACTGTTGGCTCTCCGCCTGCCAAGCAAGCAAATGGGAGCCATGATGATCAGAGAGAGGAGCAGCAGCACTAGGAGTTGGTGACCATGGTGGTGAGGAGGTGGGCTCCCTGAGGGAGAGCGCCCATGCAGGGTGGGAGAGCGCCCATGCAACCTGGAGGCAGCACCGGTTGAACGTTTCCACCCTACAGCTGCAAGCAGCATACAGCTATCAAGAAGTCTTCGTGGAGGGAAGTTCTAACTAGAGCTATTAGCCGTGAGAGCTAAAGCAAAGCTCTGTTTCGAGTGTCCGTCAGTCTCGGAGTATCAGATGGCTGGGGATAAACCGAAAGCCGCAGCTGAGGCAAGATAGACTCACCTTGGTCCGCCCCAGCAGGGCCCTGGCTTCTTGTTTTCTTATCACAAGGAAGTGTCACAAATGCTAGCTGAGCCTTCACTGAGATGTTTACTTGGCCTGCGGGGTGCCAGGCCAGCTCTGTGGAGTTCTGCATCTTACAAGGAGCCTGCTAGATATCTCCGAGCAATGGCAGGGTGTTCGGAGAGAGGGTGCCCCACAGATCTGACTCCTCGCACCGAGTAGACGGCTCAGCATCTGACATGCTTGTTCTCTCTCTCCCCTCACCACAGTGAGTTTGGTCGATTTCTGTGGCCAGACCCTCCGAGGGGATGGGATGGTGTTAACGTCCCACCGAGACTCCCGGCGCTACTACTTTGTGGTCCCTGGCACAGACTGCCAGCTCGCCCTGCAGGCTGCGTCCCCCAGAGACAAGGTCCAGTTCCAGTTCCGCTTCTTCCTGGTGTACAGCATGCTGCGCTTGCCTTCCAGCACGCCTCCGGGAGCCAGTGAGGGCCACCCCCCTGCAAGCTCCCCCCAGCCCCACAGGCAGCAGGACACCCCCGCCCCTTGCACCTCAGGCTCCTATCTGCAGTTCTATGACGGCAAGGACCACACCGCCAAGCCGCTGGGGACCCCGCTGTGCGGGAAGAGCATCCCTAGGCCCATCCTGTCCACCGGCAGCTTCCTGACGCTGCGGCTCGTGACCCGCGGCCAACAGCCTCGCGTGGACTTTGTTGGCGACTTCACCTCCCTCCGAACTGGTAAGGCAGGAGCAGCCTCAGCGGGGGGGGGGGGGGCCTCGGGCGGAGCAAGGCACGCCGCTCTGCCCTGCTGCATTCGCTCTTTTGCCCTTGCAGGGCTGAACGCGTCGGCTTGCAGTGCGGAGTCGTACTTCCCCTGCCGCAACGGCAAGTGCATCCCGTCCGGCCTCGTGTGCGATGGAAGCAACGTGGACAACTGCGGGGATGGGACAGACCAGAACGTCCAGCCTCCCGCCTGGTGCAAAGGTCAGTGTGGCTGTGGAAGGGTGTGGGCGTGTGACGGAGCGGCCCCTTCTTGCTCACCGCCTTCAAAGGGAAGCACGGGTGGGAAAAGGGGACTTGCTGGCTGAGGAACGGATCTCACAATCTCTGCTGCCGAGGACGGAGCAGGCTGGAGGCAGCACAGGGCAGTGTGCAGGGGCAGCCTTGTGTCTGTCACACGTACCCGAGGCAGTGGCCTCTTAAGGTCCTTGGGAAAGAGAGGTGGGCGAACGTCCTGCTTGGGTGTTCTCCGCAGCCAGGAAGCACAGGGGCGACTCCTAACGTGCTATTGACTCGTGTCCCTCTTTTCCCAGGCTCAGCCACCCCTTTGCCACCCCTGCATCCCGAGGCTTCTTCTGCAGCTAGTGTCCTCCCAAGTCAGGTGACCTGCGCAGGACTCCAAGACAGCCAGCTCCTGCCCCCGGGCATGGCCACCTGGGACAAAGCAGGTACTCTCTCCCGGGCAACCTCAAGGGGCTGGATGTGGGGGCGCAAGGCGGGGTGGCATCGCCTGCCCCTCATTGCTTCTCTTCTTCAGCAGACAAACAGAAGCCTGTCTTCATCTCGCTGGCCGCCATCTTAGGCGCGGCCTTGCTGTGCTGGTGCTGCTGGAACCCAGGCTGGTTCGTTTGGAGAGTCGGTGCCTGCAGGTACCTGCCTGGCTGCAATTCCGTCTGCGCCGCCTGCCACCTCTGCACCCGCAGCTGCGCCCGCCGAGAGCCAGCCAAGGTGACCCCGCATGCCAGCGCCGAACCACCCGTGTGACGTGCCCGTCGTACGGGAAGGGGGAACAGGGCCATGGGGCTCCGTTTCAGAGCATGGGATAGAAAGACGTAGGTAGCGGAGACACGGTGGAGCTAAGCAGACAAGACACCTGCTGGAGCTGCATAACCGCTGATCTCCCAGAGACAGAAGATGGCAGGAAAATCAGCTCCTCTCGGCAATAGCGTTGGTTGTAAATGACCCGAGTGCTCCAGCAGCACAGAGGGCCTCTCCCCTGCTCTGGGCCTGCCCCGACCTCTCTAAAGAGCCCTTCCCTCTTAAACGAACAAAGAGTGTGGTAGGTACCAAGTTAGGCCCCTTGTCTGGATGCGGTTCCAGACAACCAACGGGGAATGTTAAGCTTCCAAACGTGAGTATTTTAGATCACCGGGGACCATCCTTCTTCAGCCAAGGACCACCAGAGGAGCCTGCTTGACCATAACATGGAAAAGGCCTAATGCGAAAACCTTTCTTCCCCCTAATTGGAACATTGATCACTGAAGACAGAACACGAGTGGAAAATAAAATCAATCCAGCCGGGGCCGTGGGGTTCTTCTGGTTGTGCAGCTGAGTCACCGGCCCTGGTAGGTCCGAAGACAGACCAAAGCCCAGTACTGCATTTCTCTTCCCCCTTTTCCCTTCCACCCAGCCCTGCTCCTCGTCTTGTTCTCCCCTCATCCCAAGTGATTGCAACGCTGCCTCCGTCGAGCGTGGTTAAGGAAGGGAGCCCGAGAACATGGGGTTCAGCACCATTTATTTAAGAAAAAAAGAAGAACAAATGGGGGGCAGCGAAGGAAGCAAAGACAAAAATGGGTTCCAGAGCCCCTTGAGCGCTGTGTGGCGTCTCCCGGACAGGAGTATAATTCTGACCCTGGAAGGAAGTGGGTGAGGCGGAGCAACGGATGCTGGTCACGAAGGCTCACCGGGGGCCCAGCCAAAGCTATAGCCACAAAACGGGGAAGCCTGGCTGGCGTGCCACCTTCCGAGCCCAAGACGTGGCGGATGAAGCCCCAGTGTCCTGCTTGGCGCTGGCACCGTGTGCGGGAACAACGCCCCAGGCAGTCTGATGAGGGAAGGAGGGGGTCGTGTTGGCCAAAGACCAAGCTCTGCTCCTCCTCGGTGTCTCGGGGCTGACTGGAGGGAGGGGCAGAGACCCCTTTCCCCCGTTGCGGAAGGTTCCTTGCGCCTCTTTGTCTCCTGGTAGAGAACTCCCCTCGTTGAACTGCCGGACGGGAACTCCTGCCGTCCAGCTCACGGCACAGAGGGCAGGGAGGAGCTGTGGGCAGGGAGGGGAGGAAGGAAGAAAGGAAGGAAGGAAGGGGGCAGCTCCCCTGCTAAGCAGACAGCACGGCACCTGTTCCCGCCCTGCCCAGGGAAAGGAACAGTCCAATTTTCTGAAAGGTTGATGAGAGACGCAAAGACGCTTGCCAGGCGGGGCAGGGGGAGATCCGGCCGCAGCAGGGTCTCACTCGGGTGGCCCCGGCAGCCGCTCCTTCTCTCGCCCTGGCAGCACCTGGGGCCAGGGGTGAGGGGCTGCAGCACGGGACCGTGGGCCGCCACAGAGCACCCTGGAGGGCTCCACACTGAATAAGGCACTGAAGGAGCTTTAGAGTTGTGGCGAAGTGTGGAGTGGGGCAGCAGCAGCGGCCCGGCCCATCTCTGCCTTGCGGCCTGTGGACGCAGGTGCTCTTGCCACGGGACGCGCCCTGTCCCAGCCGTACGCAGAGTTCTGGCTTTTCACCTGCAGCAGGCAGCGCTGAGAATCAGGCGGGCCAGGGGTGGAGCCCTGATCTCCAAGTCCGGAGAGCCCAAGGGGTCAAAAATCCAGCTGTCGAGATGGGACATCACTACAAACACAGAAAGCTCTCAACTCCTCACTGAGAAGCGCCACTCATGCTGCGGGGAGCGGTAGAAAGAGACTTCCCTTCCCCTCCGCCGGCCCGGCATGCGGGCAGCAGGCTGCTGAGGGATGGGGGCAGCGGCTCCTCGCTTCACTCCCCCTCCCCCCGGCAAAAAAATCCCTCCTCATAGAGCCCTTATATCTTTGGTCATGGCTTGCCTGGCCCAGCCTAGCAGCTGAAGCAGAGGAGCCACGTGGTCACCTCGCCCACCCCGTGGCCTCAGGCGTGTCTTCACTCTTATGAGCAAGAGGCGAGATAGCACACCCTCTCTCCTGCCCCCACCTCCAGCATCCAAGGCACTCTGCACACGCTCCTCCGGCCATTCCTGGAAGTCCTCATCCGACACAGCGCTGTCCAAGGCCCCTTCGCGCGGGAGCAGCTCTCCAGTCCTTCGTGTCCACTGTGCCGTCTCTGTCCTTCCTCGTGGGGGCTGGGGAAGGGGGGGGCAGGCCACGCGTGGCCCCACCGGTCTGTCACTTACACAAAAACACAAACCAACTCCCTCCCCCCCCCTCCACTTTTTGGTAGCAGCAAAGCACCATTTTTTCCTGTGTTCCTTTCTTTTAAAAAAAATTCATAATAATAATTATAATAATAATAAAATAATAATAATAACAGATGTCTCTCAATTGGCCTGATGACGACAAACGACAGCGAGGAGCGTGGGCGAGGCGAGCCTGGCCTATGAAGGGCACTCCTGGATGTTCAGGGCGGCCTCCGAGTGATGCTGCAGGTCCACCGGCTGCTGAGGCTGCTGGCCCGGCCTGTCGTTGACCAGCACCACGTTCTTAATGCACCCCGTGATTCCTGAGACGTACTTTCCTGCCGTCAGAGTCTGGATGTCGGGGGCTCCCCCTGTGCAGAGGAAACGATGGAGCCGTCAGTCCAGCTGCTCCCTCTCACCAGAAGGACACCCAAAGATCCAGGTGTCGGGCTGGAAGAGGCTTTCTACCCTTTGCTCTGTACCAAGACGTTGCTTTTTGCCTTCATCACCAGCGCGGCCTCCCTTGCTGTGGGCCATGATCTGGTACACACGTAATGACAACCAAGGGTAGGGGTTGAGTGTGGGTTATTGTTGAATCGTGGGTTGTCGTTACATGTGAAACGTGCTCTATGGTTTAACTATGGGTTGATAACCATGAACAAATCAGAGTTCACAACCCAACAACAAGCCATGGATTCTCTTCCTGGGTTGTTCATAGTAAACCATATTGCAGAGTTCGCACATAACAACAAGCCATGATTGAACAAAAACTCATAAACTGGATTGTCGTTACATGTGAATCAGGCCAATGAATGGGACTGCTAGAAAGGAAATTAAAAATGATACAATTCCACCCCCCACCCACCCCCACAAGTCCACATTCCTAACCTCCACACATCCAAGCTCCCATTGTCTTGGACATGACATCCACAAACCACCAGCAGGATTGTGGCCCTTTAGGCGGGTCCAGCTTGCTTGGGGGGAAAAAATCACTTACCTAGATACACTCGACCTTTGGTGTTCACCATGACATTCTTGCCGGAAGATTCCCCGGTTATCATCTCTTCACCGTCTACCTGAAGGAAGCCTTTTCTTCCTTCCCTGAAAAAGAAACAGGACAGTGTGTCAGAAAAACCTGAAATGGCTTTGACTGAGGTGGGGTAAACGAGTGTGGAGAAAGAGGTGCGCATGTGACTATATGTACTGCCCGCAGGAACCGAATTGCAGGTCTAGCTAGAGGACACCCCAGAGCTTCCATAGGGGAATCTTTACTTGCAGCACACAAATTGCTCTTTGTTCTGGTCTGGTTTCTTCACTGTGCTGGGATTGCCCATTCTTGGTAGGGCCTGTGCCTTTCTCCACCCCATAAGCTGTGGGGTCGCTCTACTAGGCAGGGCCAAAGCACATTTCCCACACATCTCCCCACTGCTCCCCTCACCGGATAGCCGTCACTCTGTGCCACTCGCCGTCATCCACAGGGTCTTCAGAGAGGATGTTCGCTTCCCCGCTCCCTAGTTGGTAACTGCAGAAGACACACGGCCAGCGTCAGAGAACAGGCCGTTCCATCGTCTGGCGCAATGTAAGGGGACGGTTGGGTCTACTTCACTTACCTGAACACCAGGTGCCCGTCCTTCAGTCCAAGGCTGATGAAATCCTTTGCTTTGCCGCTTTGCCCTTCCTCCTGCGACAGAGATCAGAGCATTGTGTGACCGTTTTGGCCGTTCTGCACCTTAGGAGATGGTACCGCAGCTCAACCAGCAAGGTCAGTGGGGAGTCTGAAGGCCTTGGAACAAATGGGTGCTCTCCCGGTGACCTCAGCCCCATAACTCACCGGCCCACTCAGAACCCTGGAGCCTTCCTGAGAGCTTCTGGAGGCCCGTTCAACACCACCACAGCGAGCTCTTAGGACGTTTGCCATGCTTGGGTTAGCAAGTCCCATGCTCCATTCCCCCAGCCACCCCTTCCAACCCCATCATGCATTTTAGGATTCTCTTCACTCTGCCACAAATAAATACCTTGTTAGCAACATACTGCTCAACACCCGCCTCCCTGGTTGCCTGGAAAGAGACAGAGGGAGCAAAAGCCATGCCCGTCAGAGGCGCAACAGCAAAGCCGCATGCCTGATAGTGAGGCCGCAACCCGCCCGGAGATGGGCAAGCAGCGGAGGTGTGCCTTAGCAACAGCGGTGCAATCGGGGTCCGTGGGGCGTGCACAGCCTCCTGATGCTAGGCAGAAGCACCCCACAAGCTCATGATGCAAATGCATGCGCAGGCAGCATCCTTTGCGAGCCCACAGCGTCTTGCAGCAACCCACATGCAATGGCACAACAGCCGGACTCTTCAGTGCAAACCGAATCCCCCCTCTGCCGCCCAGCAGAATGGGGAGCAGCTGGCCCAGAACTTCTCTGAGGGTCTCTCTAGCCCTGCCAAAGGGGCCAAGATGTCATGGCACAACCTAGACTCCCCCACGGCGTGGATCCACTTTCTCATGCCCCACGTCTTCAGTCCCCGTCCGCACCACGTCGCTCCACCACAGCCCAGCTCCATTGACTTCACGCCCTCTCATCCACTCACCACGCCTTGCCAGAGGAGGAGCCCGCTGGGAGAGTTGGTGCGCACTTCCAGCTCAATCGTCTCCGGTGCGTCAGGGAGGCTGTAACAGAGAGAGAAATGGCGGTGGGGACCCTTCCCTGCACGAGGAAGGGGCAGGTGAAACCAGGCCCCTCCAGCATGGGACTCTGATGGCAGAATCACCGCACACCCAGCCTGTCCGGAGCCCCACAGCTAAAGAGGTCCCACTTGTCTCCCAGTAGCTCTGACAGCCGGGCGGTCCGCCCTCCCCTGAGCTCTCTGGCTCCTCCCAGTGTGACTGGCACTTTTGCCCATGCCACTCAGGACAGTCACGGCGTGTGGAGGGTGCCCACGGTCACGGTGCCAGTGGCGACTCTCACCTCCTGGGGAAAGCATGCCGTGGGAGGGCCACGTAGCCGCCGTCGTGGAAATAGGCGCCGTATTGCCCTGGAGCATCTGGAAGATTGAAAAAAAGAGGTGGGCTTGAGTTGGGGTCTACAAAATGATCCCAGCACCCACTGTGGTGGCTGCAGGAGCCCGAGGGGAGAGAAGGGGGTAGTTTGGGTGGGTGGGGGAGCCGAGCTGAAGCCGGTGTGTGTGTGTGTGTAGCAAACTGCTTACACCACGAGCCATTAGTGGCTCTGACATAGATGCTGGACAATGTGCCGGTCTGCGTGGGCCCCACCCACAGAGATGTCTTCACACCTGCCCTGCCACAAGTTTGGGGACAGAATTTTGGCTCCCCCCACCCACCCCAGAACAAGATGTGGATGGAGCCCAGAGGGAGCCCCACATACCGTTCCCCCCGCTGCCCTCAGGAGTCCACTCGCCATTCAATCGGTGCGACGATTCTTCTGCGGGGCAAAGAAACAGGCACAGACTTTTACATCGGGGGATGGACGGACGGAATCCCAGTCTAGCCCTCTGTGTTCCCCCAGACACACACACCCCAGCCAATCTTCTCCCTGCTCCCGGGCATTCTAGATGGCTGATCTAAGCCTTCGTTGCCGGCAGTGAGAGCTTTCAGCTACAAAAGGCTTGTATTTTGGAGGCATCTTGGCCCCGCCCCACCCTGCCCACTCTCACAATCTCACCCCCAAGAGCTTCCTCAAAGCCAAACGTGTCCCTCCGGCTGAAAGAGGGTCACTCTCCTGCTTTGCCCAGTTGTGGGGGAGAACAACGCCTGCCCCACAAGGCTGCTCCTGCCTGCTCTGCCATCATCGCCGACTTTTTGGCACCAAATAAAAACATTCCTTTTTGCCCAGGCCGCCTTTAACGTCTTAATACGTTAGAATTTTACAATGTGCGATTTGATTCGGTTTTTAAACCGGAGTGTCGTGTTTTCGTTCAGCTCGCTGGTCGAAGAGTTGTCGTTTTTGATTCGTTGTGTAATTTTGTCGCCGCGTTCTTTTCAGATTAAGTCTGGCTTGTTTTCCATGCGGTCGACCCAGCCCTGGGATCCCTCCGGATGAAGGGTGGCATCTCAATCTTAGAAGGCAATCAATAGAACTAATAAACAGCCCTTGACCTTACCGTGTTCACAGTACGAACCCAAGAAGCCCGGGGGGCAGATGCAGCTCACGTCTGTACAGGTGCCGCCGTTGAGGCAGGGATGTTGGAGCCGGCACTGAGCTTCACGCGCCTCGCAGCGCTCCCCTGTGGAGAGGCACAAAGACCCTGCCGTCAAGAGGCGCGGAGCGGAGGAAGGCCTCTGCAGGGTGAGAGTTCTGGCCACATTGACCCCAGAACGGGCAAGCATGCGGTGTGTGTGTGTGTGGGAATTCTAGCCCTGGGGCAAGAAAAGCCACAGGGACGGGGACAGGCGGCTTCCACATCGCCACGGCTCTCTCACCCTTGTAGCCGTCCAGGCACAGGCACTGGAATTCGTACTCGCCGGTGAGCAGGCACTTGCCGCCGTGCTGGCAGGGCCGGCGGTCACACGGAGAGCTGTCGACGCACTGCGAGATGCCGCGGCTCTCCAGGAAGCTGTAAGAGATGTCCAGCTTCTTCCCGTTGATGGAGACCTGGAGGGGGAGAACGCCAGCGGCCTCAGATTCCGGTCGCAAGGCCCGGCTGAGAAGGAGGACGTGGGAGCCCCTTCCCTTCTTCCTGCCGTAGGGAATGTGCCGAGGAGTGGGGGAGCCCAGGGAGAGGCACCCCATTTCCTCTGCCCACAGCCCTCCTCCGATGCAGAGCGACCCACCTCCCCAACGCAGCCGTCAAAGTGGCTGGAGATGTTGGCCGGCGGCGGCAGCGTGACGGTGTCGTCCACGCCTCCCAGGTACATGGCCGTGCGGAGGTTGAGGCCCTGGCTCTTCCCTGGCGAGGACCTCTTGACGGGCCGCTCATCGTCCACTTGCAGGGTGCCATCCTTGTTGAGGCGTTCCGCCGTGATCCTGTGCCACTGCCCCAGCTCCAGGGGCTGTGCGCTCCGGAGGATGGCCATGCCTGGAAACAGGAGCGGAGAAAGGGCGGGAGGGAGGGCAGCTGGTTACCGGCGTTTGCTCGTGAGGCGGGGGAAAGGCTGCACGACTCGGGTGATTGGAAGCCTTCCCCTAGTTTGCAGAAAAAGCTGCCCAGGCCTTGGGCTGAAGTATTCCTCTAGGGAAGGAGAGAGTGCAGCTTGGAGGGGAGGGGAGGCACTCTCGCACGGGGAAGACCGCCCTCACCTGCTCCCAGCTCGTAGCGGAACTCCAAGTGCCCGTTGACCATGTTGAGCGAGACGAAGTCGGCCACCGGGGCTCCGTCCCCGCCGCTGAAGAGCACCAGGCCGTTGGGGGACAGCGGCTTGATCTCAATGTCCACGCGCAGCTCGTAGTGGATGTTGGTGAGGGGCGGGTAGGAGACGAAGGCGTCGCCCCCGTGGAAGTGAGGCGTGGTCACCGTGGCCCCTGTGGCAAAGAGGAGGCGGAAGAGGCGGGCAGGGTGAGCTAGTGCTCCGCACGGCCCTCTCGCTCCCACTGCCCCGTCACGCCGCCGCCACTCACCCGCCATGCACTTCTCCCCGTATTTGCCTAGGAGGCAGCGGCAGGAGTAGCCTTGCCCGGTGGCGTCGTTAATGCACGTGGCGTCCGGACCGCAGGCCTCTGTGAGGAGAGCGAGAGTTAGCTGGTCAAAGGCTGCGCGTGGCACAGGGCTAAGCCATGAGGGCACGCAGGGCGCCTTTCCCTGTTAGCTAAGCACTGCGCAAAGGAGGGGGAGCGGTCAGCACCAATCCAGGCTGCGCCCCTAGACCAGGAATCCCCAGATACTTGGGGTCAGCGGGCACCTTCGTTGTTGGGAGAGGATATTGTGTGGGCGCCCTGGCAAAATGGCTGCCACGGTGGGCATGGCCATTTACAAAAAGAGGTCATTTCCCAGAAGACAAACTGGGGGGCCTACAAGTGCACAGCAGAGGTGGAGCCTTAGCTCACAATGAGGAGCGGAAGGGATTGAAGTAAGCTTGCCCACTTGCGCTTCGAATCAGCCCACCCCCGTCCCCGCTAAGCCGAAGTCGGCTGCCTGGCACTGGGAACGACTGCTTGCTTGGCAGAGCGGCCGTTCACGCCACTGCGATCCAGCTGCTCCCTTCTCCGGCCACTCAAGGAGGCCCAGTGCCGTGCCACAGCTGTCCCGCTTGAGTTTGCGACAAGCCACACACTCTCTGAGCCCTGCCCTGCCCTGCGAAGCGCTGCGCCTGAGGTGATGGGGAGAATCCTGCACCTGCACCGGGGAGGCTCGCGCCTTACCTGGGTGGCAGCGCAGGGCCTGGGGGTGTTCGCAGTTGCTGCCGGCGAAGCCCTGCCGGCACTCGCACACGTAGCTGCTGCTCTCCGAGTCCCTGCAGACACCTCCGTTCTGGCCAGGGGAGAGAAGGGAAGGCAAGCAAGTACAGCCACTGGGTCAGGATTGCCGCAAGCTAAGGGAAAGTGGCGAGGTGCCACATCTACCTTTTTCCTCTTCCCTCTCCATCCCTTCTTCCTCATGTGTCATTTAAAAAAAAAAAAAAAGATTGTAAGCCTGCTAGCTGGGATTGTCTTGTTTTACCGATAGCTCTTAATCTGCTCCGGGAGCCTTTTTGGCTGCAGAATGGGCTAAAAAACACTTTAAATGAAGACAATCATAAATCCTACCTGGCATGGCCGGTCCTGGCACGTGGGGCAATTCGAGACGCCGTGGGCATGCAGGTCAAAATCCTTGAAGATCACCTCTTTGCCTTGGATGATCAGCTGCCGCACACATCCTAAGAGAGGGGGAAAGAATCAGTGAGGCTGGAGCCGTGGGGGAGAAAGCAGGTGAAGAGGAGAGAGATGCCAGTTGGCAGGGACTCCACGCCTGGCAAAACTGGACCGAAAAGTGCACAAACCGAAGAAACGCAGGCCTTCGGTTTGCAAATGAGAGACGGGATGGGAGAGCAGGCTGAGGCGGGTTGTGGGGTCGGACGGCCACTGCAGAGACCCGGATTTATACCTCTCCTCGGTCAGGATGTTCACTGGGTGTGACTCTGGGCCAGCCTCTCACTCAGCCTACCCCAGAGGGTTGTGGTGGGCATGAAACGGGTGGGGTTGACAGGACCATAAACTCTTTTGAGGAAGAGGTGCGATAAAAAAGTTAAGAAATAAGGAGCCCTACCTGCAGCCTTCTCCAAATGCCAGATGTATCGGGCTACAACTCCTATCATCTCCCAGCCAGGATTATGGGCCTTGTAGTCCAACATATCTGGAGAACTCTGGTTTGGGGAAGGCTGGAGGGTACCCTTGATAGGAATCACCCCTACTTGTTGTTTAGGGTAATACGTTTTGGGGGGAAACACACACGTCTCCTCTGGGTTAAGAGGAGGCCAACCTCTCCCAAAGGTGCTGGGGTGGGTGAGTTGCTTTCTTTGGGGCAAACGTGGTAGCATCCGTCCCGGCACACCCAAATCCCCAACCCCCGCCCACCCACAGCCAGCCATGGGAGTGTCATGGCGGCCGCAGAACTCTCACCGATGAAGCCGCTGCTGAGGCCTGTCTTTGTGACGGCGGCGTAGTTCGGGTATCCGCCCAGGTAAAGCCCCTCGTTGAGGTCCAGACCCTGGAATTTGCCCTGGGGAGACGCAGAAGGGGGAGTGTGAGCCCAGCGGTATCAGCAAGCACGGTCCCCCCATGTCCTCCCCAGGAAGAACTAGAGGAACAGACACCCCCCCGCCCTTTTCCTTAGGCCTGATGCTCACCTGGGACGTCCCGTTCACAGGGGGGTGGTTGTCTAACACGAGGGAGCCCTGGGTGAGGTTGCGGTAGAGCCGGATGGTGTGGAACTCTCCCAGCTTGATGATCGAAGGGTGGCGGATGGTGGCCATGCCGGACCCAGCGTCGAACCTGCAATTCCAGACAGCTCGGAAGGGCAAAACGCACCACCCCGCCCCCGAAGGCAGCCTTCCCCACTTGGCGTGGGGCTGCAACCCCCGGCAGCCACGCTAGCTGGGCGTCATGGGAGTTGCACCTGGAGGGCAACCCATGGTCTAACGGAAAGAGAAGTGAAAATGGGAGCGGCGGGGGACTGTCCTTTTGGGCTCCAGCCATCCAAAGCCTTTGAGACCAGCTCTGTGCTGCTGGGAACATGATGCAAAGACCCTGGACAGGAAGGGAGGCCCTTGTCCCAAGGCTGGCACCTGTCCGTCCGTCCGCCCGCAGGACCGACCAACCTCCCCACTTTTCAGCACCTCGCAGTGCCTCACCTGAGCTCCGGGCGGCCTCCCACCAGCCCAAAGGACACGAAATCGGTGCCTGTGTTCTTCTTCTGCCCGTTGTACACCAGCATCCCTGTCGAAAGCACAGCAGAGGGTCAGTGGGTCCCGTGGCACTTGCTGAGAGAAATGTTCAACCAAGCAACTGAAGACGACCCGGCTGAGCTCCCAGATCCATGCAGGGGCTGAGCCAAGAGCAAAGCATTGCTCAGCTTGCCCTTCTCACCCAAGCAAGCGGCTTGTCTGCAGTCAAGCCATGGAACCGGCGCATGGCACGGCCGGCCGGTGGCTCTTAAAGAGCCGGAGTGCATTTCATGGCCACACCGCACTTGCCAATGCCGCAGTTGGATAAGAGATCCCAGGATCCAACTGGTTCTCTTGTAGCTGGGATACAGCAACACGGGATTACGCAGGTGGAGGGAGGGAGCTTTTGAGCTATCATAGCAGCTCCCAGATATACTGGTTAGTTTGCAACCGGCTGCCGGCTGGACGTTGGGGCGGACACTCCTCACAACACACACACACAGTTCCGATGCTGAAAGGGTTAAGAGAGGCGCCTAGGACTGTCTGGAAAAGAAGCGGCAGCCCAGCACAGACGCAACTTACCTGAGTAAAGCATGAGAGCTGGAAAGGGGGAAGGGGGAGAGAGGACAAGAGGAGGGGGAGGAGAGGAAGAGATGGAGAGGAAGGCGAGAACAGAGCGTTGAGTGAGAGGAGGCGACAAAGAGAGAGGCCTCGGGGCCTCGGACAGCAACGAGAAAAGTGGGCTCAACCCCAGAAGGAACATGGCACACGTACGTCTGGGGGACCGGGAGCACCCCCCTGGCTGCCCCCCCCGCCCACTGGCCAAGCCCCCTCCTCTTACCGTCGGGCGTGTCGGGCCGGAAGGTGATCTCAATCGCGAACGTCTTGTAGGCGTCTTTCATGGTCGGCAGCGCCAGGTAGGACTGAGGATTCTGGGTAAAATAGGGCACCACTCGCTCTGCAGGCAAAGGAAAGGCAGGGGGGCTGAGGGTCTTCTGCTCTCTCCCCCTCCTAGGCCTGGAGACGCATTTGCCTCTAGGAAGCAGCCGCACTTGCACAGTTCTAGTCTCAGGAAGTATACGGGACCCCCGAACGGGCAGCCTTGGGCGGCGGCAGCCCCTTCGTTGCTGGCGGTGTTTCAGCAGAGGCTGGACGGCCTCCTGACGGGGTTGCTGTAGCCTGCCTTGAGCAGGGGGTTGGACTGGATGACCTCCAAGGGCCCCTTCCGACGATACGTTTCTCTGAACGAGACTCAACCAGGGGTGAACGGATGTGGCTTACGCCCACCCTACGCAGCGGCTTTAGACCAAGCTGGGTCCTTGGTCCCTCTTGGCCAGTATGGCCTCTTCTGGCTGGCAGCAGCACATGCCAAAGTCTCCAGCAGAGGCGGGTCTTTCCCAGGCCTGTTTCCCGAGATCCTTTCAAGGGGGGCGGAGGGGGGGGACGCTGGGGGCTGAGCCCTTTCTCCTTCTCCCCTGCAGAGACCCCGTCGGGATTCAAACCAGCGACTGCCAGGCCAGAGAGCAGGAAGCCTAAGTGAACCCCCCTCACGACTGCCACTCCATCTGTGTGGCATTCACAGATTTCCCCCAAAATGCCCAACATGGTCCCGCTCCGGAAGTGCTGGACTGTGGGACAGGAACGCAGGGAGCTGCGGTCCACTTTGAGGAAACCTCTCCAGCTGCGTTCCTCTCCGGGGCCTTCAGCCAGCCCCTCTGGACGCTTCCCTCCTCCCCTTCCGGACGCCGCGGCAGAAGAGCTGAGGCAGGGGCCGAGGGGCGGCGGGGTGGCGCGCTCACCTCGCACTTTGAGCATGGAGAAAGCCGTCACCTTCCCTTGCCGGTTGGACGCCGTGCAGACGTAGATGCCGGTGTCCTCCGGCCGGGCGGCCGGGATGGTCAGGACGTTGCCCTCCAAGCGGACGCTCTGGGGGAGGTCCCCTTCCAACTGGAAGAAGGCGGAGGGGCCCCGGAGGCCTGGGTAGCTCTCTCCTTCACCCTAACCCAGCCCAGCACCGCCCCCCCCCCCGGTCTCCCTTCAGCTGCGTGCACAGCTCCACTGCTTGTCCCCTTCTCCTGCCCCCAGGGGCCTGTGCTGCTCCCCCCCTCCCCACCCCACAACAAGCCCGGCAGGCCCCTGCCTTCTCCCCGCCTGCCTGTCCGGAGGGCAGGCCCCATCAGAGGACTAAGCACCCCTTGCGAGAGCTACCTTGGTCCAGGTGATGTCTGGCACGGGGAACCCGGAAGCCAAGCATGGGAAGACCACCATGGACCCCGCGGAGACCTCTTTCACTTCCGGCTGGGCCGTTATCTGGGGGACGGCTGTGGGACAAAGGGGAGGCAGGTCTGTGAGTCGTGGGTTGGGGGGGGGTGAGAGATGAGAAGGGTAAATGGAGCCTTTCCTCCTGCCCCGCTGAAAGGCTTCTTTCTTTTTCCTCTTCCCTCCCCATTCTCTTTTCCTTGCGTGCCATGTCTTTTTAAACAGTCAGCCAGGGACTGTCTTGTTTTACTGACTGACTGTCAGCTGCTCCGGTAGCCTTTTTTTGGCTGAGGAGCAGTATAAAAGTGCTTTCAGGACATGAATAAAGACACGTCCCTCGAGGGACTGCCCGGCCAGCCAGCCGGCACTCACATTGGACGTGCAGGATGACGTGGGACTGGACGGCGCCCACGTTGTTGGTGGCCGTGCAGCGGTACTGCCCAGCGTCCGCCTGCTCCACCCGCTCGATCTTCACCATGCCGCCGCTGGCCAGCACCCCCGGGCGCAGCTGCCCGCCCACTTTGCTCCAGGTGACGCGGGGCTTGGGGTCCCCAAAGGCCAGGCATTCGAACTCCACGGCGCTGCCCACCAGCACCGTCTGCACCGACGTCCGGATGTTGATCATCACTTTGGGCAGCGCTGGGGAGATGGAGGGGAGAAGGGACGGGACGCTGGAGCAGGGAGAGGCGTTGGCTTCCTCCGGCTGCCCCCCCTGGAGGTAAGCCTTTTGACCACGGGGGTTGGGGAGCCCAGGAGCGTGGCTTCCCTCCAGCTGCCCACAGCCACTTACCCTGGATGGTCAGACTGACCCTCTCCTGGGCCTGGCCGGAGGGGCTGCTGACGCGGCAGACGTACACCCCCTGGCACTCACGGTCCAATTTCTCAATCCTGCAGGGATAAGCAATAATTATGAGCCAGACAGAGCCGGTCTGCCTTTGAGTGCTGCACTAGGAAGACTTCAAGCGTGGCGGCCCACACTGGCCTGTGGCTGTCTGCCTGTTGTTCCCCACCCCTGACTAACAGCTAGAGGTAGTTTCACCTCTGGAGGGTTTTTTTCCCAATTCTGCACGGCCCCATCCCCACCCCAGCACCTTCTCCTACCCGTTCCCCCATCACAGAGGCCTCCATTCTATCCAAATCCACCGTTCTCAGCTCCCCCCCAATCCCCCCTCCATCACACTCTCAGACGAGGGACCAGGGCTCCCCACGGAGCCCCCCCTTACCGGAGCACTCCGTTTTCAATGGTGTGGCTGGGGGGCAGCTCCCCTCCCTCTTTGACCCACTCGATCCGTGCCTGGGGGTCTCCGGCAACGGAGCACACGAATTCCGCTGTGCCGCCCACCGCTTTCGTGTCGCTCTGCGGGATGACCCGGACAGACGGTGGTCCTCCAACGGGGCCTGTGAATGTGGGGGGAAAGGAGAAAAAGTCCCCTGTATGGGAAATGCTCTTTACAGCCTGCCAGAACGTCCTCGCTCTGCACGTCTTCTTCTCCAGGCAAAGAGGAGTCCAGTCCAGACTGGAACGGGGCCTTTTTTGTGATGGCTCCCTTCTCCGGACAAAGAGTACAAACCTAACACCCGGTTCTACCCTCAAATATAATTCCATCCATTGCATTTGCACATGGGGGGGGGGAACGCTATTTCTAAATCCAGATGATGGCCAGATTTTAGCAGACTTTATCTTAGAAGAGAGATAACAGAGGGAGACGTATTGTGGCAACTTAAAGACTAACAAGTTTATTCGGGTGTTCGCTTTTGAGGACACGGCTTCCCTCTGGGTTTAAGAGAGCATTTGCCACTCATTATTATTTTGTATCATTTATTAGTTATTCAGAGTGTTTATTCATTGCTTTCCTGCCCACCAGGTACATCAAGGTGAGGCACAATTGCATAAAATCCAGTTAAACAACGTCCTGGTGGAAGCGCACACTTCCGAGAGGGGTGGAAGCAGCCGGACCTCCCTTGCAGGTGGCCGGGGTGCCATAGCGGTTAGGAGTGTTGGACGGGATCCGGGTTTGGGTCCGCTCTTAGCCAGGGAGCTCCCTGGGTGACTTGGGGCCCAGCCACAGACTCTCCGTCTAACTAACCTCACAGGGTTGTGGTGGAGATAAAAGGGAAGAGGAGGGCCATTGAACTTTGGGCTCCTTGGAGGAAAAGGCAGAATATCAGCTTAACAAATAAATACCTGAATAAAACCTTACAGTCCTGATGTTGCACCGTCTCCTCGTGACCTTGTTCGGAGCCCCGAAAATGCCCCCCCCTCCCCGAAGCCGCTGTCCTCTTGCCGCTGCTGGCCATTGCTTCTCCTGCGGCCTCAGCCCCCCACTCACCTTGCACCCGGACCCTGGCCAGGGCCTCGGCGGAGCCCACCCTGTTGCTGACGTGGCAGCGGTACGTCCCTGAGTCGTGGGCCGTGGTGGGGCTGATGTGGAGGACGCCGTCGCGCACCGTGGTGTGCACGGGGAGGCTGCCGTTGACCTTGGTCCACTCGTAGCGCAGGGGCGGCGTGCCGTGGGCCAGGCACTGCAGCTGCACCACCTCGCCGGCCCGTAGCGAGGCTGCGTCCGGGAGGACGGTGGCGTAGGGAGGCGCTGGGGAGGGAGGGGAGGAGAGGTCAAGGCCTTGGGCCAGGCCCGTTGGCGCCTCTGCACCTCTTCGCCCCCAGAGGACGGAGGGGCGAGAGGGGAGGAAGGCCAGGTGAAGGCTCAGCTGGAATCCAACTGCAGCTTGCCCCCCCCGTTTCGCGCTGCCCCCCACTTACTCTCCACGTCCAGCATGATGAAGGCCTCTGTGAAGCCGGCAGAGTTGGTGGCGTTGCAGATGTACTGGCCGGAGTCTTGCTGGGCCGCTCGGGGAATGACCAGGGTGTCGTTGTCGAGGCGGTGTTGCCAGGGCAAGGGAGCCCTCAGCTTGGACCAGTGGATGGTCGGCGTGGGGTCGCCTGGCGGGGAAAGGAGCAGCAGTGAGACACGGGTCTTCTCTGCGTTAAAGCAAACATCTCGCACCCTTACGGGGCTTCTCTTCCTGCGGACGCTCTCCGGGATTACAGTGGTCCGCAATACACGTGCCTCCCCCTCTTTGCTCAGTTTCCATTGTGGGGAAGTCCCACATGTTCCATCTAGTCAGCCAGCAGGTGGCGCTGTCACGTTACAACCAAATTCCGCCATCCCATTTAGTACTGCTTTTTCGGGGAGTCAAATCATGGCGGAATAAATCTAAAAAAAGGCAGGAGAGGCACCACTCTCGATCACGCTACATCAACACCGCATGACGGAGCCCACAGGGGCCCAGGCTGCCATGTAAGAACGGGAGCTGTCGACGTCAAGCACCCTTCGTCCCTAGAAGTGGGTGGGAGAGCGTAGAATGCACCCGGACGCTGCTCCCCCGCAGAGCCCCTGGGAGAGAGCTCCGTCAGGAAGGGGCGCTGTGACCTGGGGAGATGTTTCCGGGTCCTGTGACTGGCCCCTTTGGGGTCACGCACTGCGTCTCCGCTCAACCGTAAGGCGAGCGTTGGTTCCATCAGCGCAGAAAGGCCCTGCTCCTGTCCAAGACCTCCCCAGCCCACCTGGGGTCCCAATCCCACTCGCTGGGGATGAAACCCCGAGCACGGATCACGGGGTGCCGCTCCCGGTTTGTCTGCAATTTCCTCCCCATTCTAAAAGCCTGAGATGCCGCTGCTAGGCTCAGCTACTGGCAACGAGAGCTTTAAGCTACACTGTGCTGGCATTTGGGGGTATTTGGCCTCTGCTCCCTTTAGCCTTCACCCCCCACCCCCCTGAGAATGTGAACCTCCAGGAGCTTCTCCCAAATGGACGCTGGACCTCGGTCGGAAAGGGATTTAACGCCTCTGGCCTACACCACACCAGCCTTCCTCAACCGGCTGCCCTCTAGACGTGCTCCATGGCAACTCCCACCATTCCTAGCTGCCTTGTTCACTGGCCATGCTTGCTGGGGGTGATGGGAATTGCACTCCAACACGTCTGGAGAGCAACGAGTCAGGGAAGGCTTCCCCACAGACACACACACACACACACCTGTGGCAGAGCAACGCAGCTGGGCGGTCTGTCCTGCTACCACCGTCTGCGTCGGGTTCACGCGGATTTCCGGCGCCCCGAGTTTCCCGTGCACGGACTCCACGCTCACGTCCACCTGGGCCTCCGCCGTGCCAAGGGTGTTCTGGGCCATGCACACGTAGCTGCCGGCGTCTTCGAGTTTCGCGGATGAGATCTGGGAGGGTGGAAACAGCGGTTGGGGGGGGGAGGGAATTGGGGGGTGTAAGGTGAGCCAAAAGCCCTCATTAGTCTGGCAACCATCTTCCCACCAGGGGGGGGGGCGCGAGAGGTTTATTTTATTCATTTATTTGATTTATTCCCTGCCTTTCCGCCCCAAAAGTGTTGCCCAAAGTGTTAACCAAGGTTAAAATGAAACTTAGTTGAAACGATAAAAAAACAAATAAAGACCCACTACAAAAGAAATAAAACCAGCACCCAAAAGATTAAAAAAACGCTTCGACGACAGACCAGCTTCCGTACCGAAGCCCTGCCTGGTTAAAAAACCCCTTTGCCTGCTGGCAGAAGGACAACAGAGAAGGAGCCTCCCTCGGCACAGAGTTCCAGACCCTGGGAGCAGCCACCAAGAAGGCCCTCCTGTGTTCTCGAAAGCCTACAGGCAGGCCGAGAGGCCAAGATCCCTCCCCGACGAGCAAAGGGCATCCTCAGGTATGCTGCTCCTGGACCCTGGAGGTTCCACCGGGGGCAAGCTTCTTTGGCCACCGTGGCCCCTCTCGCCCCGCCCCACAGCGGCTGAGCCTCCGACCCACCTGCAGCACGGCGCGGCTGTCCAGCGGCATCAGCGTCTGGTGCTCCACCTTCTGACGGGCGCCCAGCTTGCTCCAGCGCACCAGCGCCCGGGGCTCGCCTGCCCCCAGGCAGTCCAGGCTGATGGATTTGCCCACCTTCACTCGCACGGGGCCCTGGGGCACCACCGAGACTGTGGGAGGCCCTGGGGAAGGGGGGAGGGAGGGATCAGGCCGTGGCGGCCACAGAGCCAGCCAGAGCCGGAGCGGAGCGGCCCGGCGCCATCCACGCCTGGCCAAGCACCCGTATTTGGAGGGCTCCGGGTGGGCCCCTGCCGCATGCGCGCCGCACAAGAAGCATCTTCCCACCTCAAGGGTGCAGAGCCTGAGATGCGCCGTTCCGTCAGAGCGCCCGCGCCCTCTTCCCCTCAACCACTGATCGTTCCAAGCGCCGGCGGATCATAGAATCGTAGAATCACAGAATAGCAGAGCTGGAAGGGGCCTCCAAGGCCATCGCGTCCAACCCCCTGCTCAAGGCAGGAATCCACCCTAAAGCAGCCCTGACAGAGGGCTGTCAGAGGGTTGACAGATGGATCGCCCCCCCCCTTATTCTAAAAGGCCCAAACGCCTCTCTGCTCAGCCTTCGTGAGCAGCAGGAAGAGCTTTTGGCTCAAACAGGTCGGTATTTTTGAACCCTCCCACTGCTAGGATGCGGCCCCCGGGGGAAACGGGTTCTGCACCCCTGTCCTGCCTCAAGAGTCCTCGCGGGGACTCCCAGGGGGCCTCAGCAGCAGCGCCCCCCCTTACCTTGCACCATCAGGTTGACCAGGCTGTTGGCGATCCCAAAGCGGTTGGAGGCCACGCACCGGTAGGCCCCCTGGTTCTGGGGCCGCGCGTTGGAGATGGTGACCACGGACCCGTTGGGGCTGATCCTCACGTTATCTGTAGGGAGCAGGGCAGAAGGTTTCGGGGGTCAGACCGCTGCTTCCCCTTGAGTTGGTGCAGCCTGGGGATAATAGGTCTTAAACCTGGGGCCTGATCCACGTGGGACCCACGGATTCGAGGGGAATGACCACATCCACTCGGACTGTGAAAAGTGCCCGCTTAAGACGCCTCGTCAATAACTGATACCGAAGCTCTGGGTGGGTCCCCCTCCTCTTCCTCCTCCTCCTCGGAGGGGAGCTGCAATCACGCCCCCACTCCTCCTGGGATTGAGGGGAAGGGTCTCCAGGGAGCTGACCGACGCGCCGCCTCTCCCAAGCATCCAGCCCAGCTGGTTCAGCTGCCCGGCCTCCGGGCAGGGCGGGGCGGCCGCCTACCTTGCAGCTGGTTGTTGGGCAGCTTCCAGGAGACCTCGATGGGCTGAGCGCCATCGTGGATCCGGCACCTGAAGGCCACGTCTGCCCCCCTGCGCACCGCGGTGCTGTGCGGGTCGATGGAGATGATGGGACTCTGTAGACCTGCGGGCAGAGACAGCACCGCCGTGAGGCCGCTGCGGCCCAGCGCGTGCGCAGCCACCCCCCCGCTCCTGCCCCCTTCGGGACCCTCAGACGTACGGGAAGCGGCACTGGGGTTGGTGGTGGCGCTGGCCAGGACGGAGACCACCAAGGAGGCTTCTTGCGGGGCGGCTCCACCGGTCGTGCGGCACACGTACTCCCCGGAGTCGGCGGGGGTGAGCTGCACCAGCCGCAGGTGGCCATTGGAGACCTGCGTGCACAGAAGACGGGGGCTGGAGGGGGCCTTTTCTCTCCTGATCTCCCCCCCCCCTTCTGCCCCAGAGCGAGCAGCGCTGTCTGTTCCCGCAATGGCCATCCGTCCTCCGACCCCGACCCTGCTCCTAACAGGGGCGCTTCTAGGTGGCCGTCTTACCCGGTGGCCGGCAGGCAGGGGCCCCTCCCGGCGGTACCACGTGAACGTAGCGCGTGGCTGTCCCGGGGCAACGCAAGTCAGATCCAGGTTGTGTCCTTCCACGACGGAGGGGGAGGAAGACTCGATCCGCAGAGGGGGAGCTGCAGGGGGGGAGAACTGCGGTAGTCTCAGGGCCAACCTCCACCCTGTCCTCTGGCTACCCAGAAGCGGAGAAACCAGAACGGGGGCCACCCAAGCTGCGGCCCTGCTTCCTTCCCAGGACTCACGATGGGTGGGGCTCTCGCCGTCTTGGATGGTGACCACCAACGCGGCCTCCTGGGTGACCGCCGTGCCGCTAACGCGGCAGACGTACTCTCCGGAATGGGCTGAGGAGACCTGTGGGACGCGCAGCTGAGTGCCGGAGACCTGTTCAAGAGGGAAGCGCGACGGATTTGCCCTCGTGTGTTTTGCCCCTTGTCTGTTTCTCTTTCTCTCTGCTCTTGTCAATTAGTCTCTCTGCGTTAGTCTGTCTTTCTTTTTGTCTGCGCTTGTGCGTGTTTATTTATTCATTTCATGCATTTTATGTCCTGCCCTTTTCCCTCCAAGGAACCCAAAGTGACGTACCTAATCCTCCTCCTCTCCACTTCTATCCTCACAACAACCCTGCGAGGTGGGTTGGGCCGAGAGTCTGTGACCGGCCCAAAGTCACCCCAGTGGGCTTCCCTGGCCGAGTGGGGACTCGAACCCGGATCTCCCGACTCCCAGCCCGACCCTTTCGCCCCTCCGCCCTGCTGGTGTGCGATTCCTTCCCCTGGGCCTCAGAGCCCGCACCTCACGCCGACCCTCGTGGCCCCTCTTCCCCCGGATGAGGAGCCAGGTGCAGCGGTGGCAGGAGGAACTTGGCAGCCCCAGGCACAAAACCGCAAGCCCCGCGCCCCGCACGCCTCCACCCCGGCTTCCCGGGCGCCGAGGAACACCTCCCCGCAAGGCTCTCCGTGCCCCTGGCTCCCCACGCCCCCAGGCCTGCCCCGGGGGCGGGCAGCCTGCCCTCCGTACCTGGTGGTTGGCGGGGAGGGGTCCCCCTCGCTTGAACCACGTGACTTCGGGCTGCGACTGGCCGGCGACCAGGCAGTTGAGCTGCAAGGTTTGTCCCTCTGCGAGGGAGGTGGACGAAGACTCGATCCTCACCGGCGGGACCACGCCGGAGTCTGTGGGGGGAACGGCCGGGTCTCTGTCAGCAGGCGGGCTTCTCTCTCCGTCACCCACAACCCTGCAAGCTGCGGCCGGATCCGTTCCATTCCTTGCTACGCCGGACTAAGCCCCAGCACCGGTTTCCGCCACGGGTGACCCAACCAAGTCCGTGTGTGAAGCACGAACGAAAAATGCAGAGGGTGGCTTGAGCATGTGCGGCGTGCACCCTCCTTTCCTTCACCTGGCAGGGCGCCTCGCCCGGAGCTCCTGATCACCCTCAACCCTGCCTCAATGGCTCCCTCAGGCAAGAGAAGAGAGATCCCTGTTCTCCCCCCCCGCCCCCCAGGAGAGGGCTCCCAGGCTTTCCCCTGCCCTCCATCGGCCAGCCCTACGGGGTACCCCCACCCCCCGCAGGAAGCACGTACGGTGAGTGGAACCCGAGCCACTGGGGATGGAGACAATCACGGAGGCCTCCAAGGGCCTGTCTCCGCCGTTCACGTAGCAGACGTACTGTCCTGAGTCAGACGCCGAGGCCTGCAGGATCCGGAGGTGGGAACCGAAGATCTACTCACAGGAAGGAAAAGACGGGCGGTGAGAGGGCCATTTTCCCTTCGCAAGCTCTCTCCATCCTCTGATGGCTGCCCTTGAGTCCAGATCCTTTTGGGGGTGGGTGGGTTGATGGCTGCCCTCGACAACCCCCCCCATGCCGTCTGCGGCCCCGTTCTCCGCTGCCCCCCCTCATGCCCTGGGGCAGAAGACCTCGGTCCCCCGGTCCCCCTTTCCTTACCTGGGCATTGACGGGCAGGGCGCCTCCTCGCTTGTACCACTTGACCCTGGGCTGGGACTGACCCGCCACCAAGCAGTTCAGGTCCACGGTCTGTCCCTCCACGACGGACGCCGACGCGGTCTCGATCCGTATTGGGGGGGTGACGCCCACGGCTGGGGAAGCCAGAAGCAAAAGGGGTGTGTCGGGCGGGGGGCGCACGCGCTTCTTCAACGGCCCACGGGTGTCCTCCCCCCTCCCAGCAGACCCCTTTCCAGGGGGCAGGGTCCCCGAGCGAGCACAGAGACTTACAGTAGGAGGAGCCCGTGCCGCCCTGGATGGTGACGATGAGGGAGGCCTCGTGGACGGCCGTGCCGTTGGTGACGCGGCAGACGTACTCCCCGGAGTCTGCCGCCGAGGCCTGAGGGATGCGCAAGAGGAAGCCGGAGACCTGGGGAGGGGGGAGGAAGGAGACAAGACGAGGCGTGAGCAGGGGCCGGGAACGGCGTCAGGGCGTCGGTCGCCTGGGCGAGGGTGTCCGGTCTGGGCGCCTGCACGAGCCATACCTGGTGACCGGCGGGGAGCGCGCCGCCTTGCTTGTACCACGTGACCCTGGCCTGCGAAGTGGGACCCGCCATGATGCACGTCAAGTCCAGCGTGTGGCCCTCGGAGGGGGAGGGGGACGAAGACTCAATGCGCACCGGAGGAGTCACGCCGGCGGCTGCGTCAGCCACAAAGGAGGGAAGGTTTATTTATTTGGCATTCATTTATTTATTGCACTTCTATACCGCCCAACAGCCGAAGCTCCCTGGGCGGTTCACAAAAACTAAAACCATTCAAAGTATAAAACAAACAGCATAAAAACATGATATAAAATACACATTAAAAACTGATTAGAAACATACCATACATGATTAAAACCTCTTTAAAACATCCAAGTGTCCGCTGCGCCGCAGACCGTGGGGGGCCAGGGGGCTGGCGTGGGCACCCCCCTCCCGTCTCTCTCCCGCCTTCCTGCCTCACCCAGCTGACGTTGGACACAGTCAAAGGACCAGAGACTAACAGCCTGAACTATAAGCCTCTTTTAGCTTGAAGCCCAAATTCATTTCGGAGACGCTCTCCGGGGCCAGGTCCCAGGGATGGATGTGGCCGAAGTCAAAAGGCGAGGGGACATTTCAACGTTTTAAAAGGCGGCAGGGGGAGAACTGCACCAAAGCTGAAAAGCTACCGACTGGTGGTCAGGAGAAAGGGGACGGAGCCCTCCGGGGAACTCCAGAGGGTTGGATTGGGACCCCGGTTTGGAGGTCCTGCGCCCCTACTTGGCAACGCGCTCCACTAGGCCTCCGGCTCCGGCTGCCCTGAGAAGCACCAGGGCTGCGGATTCAAACCCTCCCACCCGTTTCCCCCACGGCCATCCGTTCCGGCGGCCGCCCCGACTTACGGAAGGAGTTGATGCCGCCCTGCTGGACTGTGATGAAGACGGACGACTCTTGGGCGGCTGCGGCGTAGTAGCTGACGCGGCAAACGTACTCGCCGGAATCCGCCGGGGAGACTTTCACCAGCCGCAAGCGGGACCCGAAGACCTAGAAAGAGAACCTCGCTCTGGTTACAGGGCTGGCTGTGGCCAGGCGCCAGGACCTTGCCAGGTGAATTTGGAGAAGCTCTGAAAGGGGTCTCCTCAGGGGCCAGTCCTTGGAGCCATCGAGCGTGGTATTATCTCGCTGCGACTCTTGGCTGCCTCATGCCAAAGCGCTCCTTCCCCAGATCATTGTTTAGCTGTGAACGTCTGAGATGGGAGGAGACCAGCAGGTGCTCTGCTGCTTAAGGCTGGACAAATGCAGGGTTCGACTCCTCTCGAGAACGCCCACCGGAGCTCCCAGAAGACCCCCCCAGCCACCGGCCAGTGGCAGCGCTCGGGTCCGCCAAAGGGACCCTGGGTGTGGCTCTTGTACCTGGTGGCTGGCCGGCAGGGCGCCTCCACGCTTGTACCACGTGACCGTGGCCTGGTCCTGGCGGGCCAAGACGCAGTCCAGCTCCAGGGTCTGCCCTTCGGCCACGTGAGGAGAGGAGGCCTCGATCCTCATGGAGGGAGTGATGCGTAAGGCTGGAGGGAGAGAAAAGAGTGAGGGCCCGGGCCGGCGGAGGCCCACCCAGGGCACGGTCCCGGCCCCCCTGCGGGAGCCAAGGGCTTACGGGAAGAGGAGCCGGCGCTGGAGACGATGACGGAGGCTTCTCGGATGACGGAGTCCAGGCTGAGGTGGCAGACGTATTCGCCCGAGTCTGCGGTGGAGGCCTGCGGGATGCGGAGGTGGGAGCCGGACACCTGCGGTTGAGGAACAGGGAGGCCCGCTCAGTGAGCCAAGCCGCCCGCTAGCAGGCCGGGCCATTCGTCCATCAGGCCCGAGACGGCCTCCTCTGCCTGGTGGTGGCTGTTCAGGGACTCATGCAGAGACAGAGGGGTATCCTCAGCGACTGAAACCTGAGGTGGATTAACTGGAGAGGCCAGGGATTGAACCCGCAACCCTCCCCCGGCACAGGAGGTCCTCTACCCCGGAGTCACAGTCCCTCTCTTGCACTGGCTTCCAAGGCGGGGTCTGTGTGCGTGTGTGGGTGCCCATTCTGCTTGCCGTGTGCCCGCTTGACTACCTCATAGCAGCCCAGGACGACCATGGAGGGAAAGCGCACGGCAACCTAGCTGCAGAAAACCACTGCGGAAACAACTGGCAGCAATCTGGCAGGGAAGGGCCCAGGTTTGCAGAGCGATCGCCAAATCCTGCCCGGCCCCGACCCTAAACGAGACATCTCGGAAAAGCCAGAGAGGAGCCCACGGGGGCCAGCCGGGGAACAAATCCCCGAGCCCAGCGGCCTGACCCCTTTGGCTTGCCTGAGCTGGACGCCTCCCGTACCTGGTGACTGGCCGGCAGGGAGCCGCCTCGCTTGTACCACGTGACCGTGGCCCTGGTCTGGCCCGCCGTGACACAATTCAGGTCCAGGGTCTGTCCTTGAACAACGTTGGGCGAGGAAGACTCGATTCTCAGCGGAGGTGTGATCCCTGAGGCTGGAAAGGGAAGACGGGGCGTGGGGGATAAAGGGGTGCCTTCCGCCCCCTCCTCCTCCTCCTCCTCCTCCTGACACCGTGTGATTTCATCGTTCCTATTTTCTCTCACTGTTTCCCTACACGTTTCTTACACCCACCCGTATTCCCCTTACAGAGTTATATTGCTTTTAAGAGACCTCATCGCTTATTATTTTGCCGGGTTTTCTTTCTGGCCCACAGCGTCCCGTTTGCGCTCTTACACGCTGCAGCCTGACCGTGCATTTGAGCGCCTGAGTTGCTCCAGCGTTTGCAACCCCTGGGCGCACCCGTGCTTCTTCCGCCATCTCTCGCTTTGTGCCGTTCCGTTGCACGGCAGGCAGCCGTCCACATTTCACTCTTGTGCCTGCCTCCTGGCGCCTCTTCCTTACGTCCCCCACCCCACCCCGCCCTGCCCCGGGACGTTGCACGTTCACGCCTCCCTCTCGGGCGATTTCCAGAACAAAGAGCTGCTGGGCTCACTTTGGGAGGTGCTGTAAACGGTGACCACGATGGAGGCCTCTTGGACCACTCCGCTGTCGCCCTCGGCCACGCGGCACACGTATTCACCAGAGTCCGCCACCGTGGCCTCAAGAATCCTCAGGTGGAAGCCAGAAATCTGAAAGGGACCGAAAAGCCACTCAGACCTACAATAAGCAAAATGGCGCTAAGGGACGAGGAACAGGGAGGCCCTTTGCCCAGGGGCCCACATGCGGCAGGAGGCAGAGCCCTAGCTCCATACCTTGTGATTAGCAGGGAGCGGGCCCCCTCGCTTGTACCACGTGACCCTGGGCCGCGCCTGGCCGGCGATGCGGCAGTTCAGGTCCAAAGCCTGCCCCTCAGTGATGGAAGGCGACGGAGATTCGATCGTGACTGGAGGGGTCTCTGAGGAGATAAAGCAGAGACCCTTTAGATCAGGCGACAAAGGATCTGCCTAGCCCAGTGTCGTTTCCAACCAGGGACAGCCAGATACATCTGAGAAACTCGTCAGCAGGGCCTGAAGTTGTTTGCCCCACGGCGTCTAGTCCTCTGGTGGGGCAGGAGAGATTGCTCCGAGGTAAGGAACGGAGCCCCGAGCCCCCCAGAGTTGCCTTCCTGCAGTGGGCGGGGCCAGAAGCAAAAGGGGGTGGGACCCAGGGAAGGGGAGTGGCCATCTGGGGGCTCTCTGGGGGCCAGAGAGCTGTGTCTGGCCCCCGGACCAAAGGTTCTGCACCCCTGCTTTGATGCTTGGGATTGGGTTAGATTCCCAGCGTTTCTCTTACACTCCTCCTCTCCCGGCAACCGCGGCCAAGTCCCTGCCTCCTCCTCTTTGAAAGGCCCTACCACAGAGGCCATCCAGCCGCGCAGGGGAGGAATTGTGTCCGCCTCGGCCCCTCCCGGCTCTTCCTACGGGAACAGGGCCTGAAGCTCCGCTCCAGCCTTACCGGGTGACGGAGCGTGGCCCTTCTGGACGGTCACGACGATGGACGCTTCTCTGGGGCCGCCTCCGTTGCTGACCCGGCAGACATATTCACCCGAGTCGGCGGCAGAAACTTGCAGGATGCGCAGCAGCGGCCCGTAGACCTGGGGAGGAGACGGCCAGGTCTTGTGCCCGTTGGGACGAGTCACAGGGAAATGAGATCTCCTTCCTATCCTCTTACCAGTTCAACCGCTGTGCTTTGCCCTGAGTGACTGATTATCTTCCATATTTAAACACGCTTACAATCCACGGCTCATCCAAGACACTCACCAGCCTCTCTCTCTCTCTCTCAGATTAACCTACCTCACAGGGCTGTCGTAAGGATTAAATGGGAAAAGAGCAGCTAAGGTCATCACCTGGAGAAACTTGGAGAAACGGCAGGAGACAGACACCACAGAGAGGAAAAGGCAGGATGCAGAAAGGCTGACGACAGACAGAGACGAGAGACACAGGGTGGGCAACTTGCAGCCTTCTACATTGCTTGGACTACAACTCCCATCAGTCCTAGCCAAAAGCATGGGAGTTGTAGGGCAGAACACCTGGAAGGCTTCAAGTTGCCGACCCCTGTAATAGAGAGACAGGCGGACAAATACGGGATGCCGATAGAGAGGCAGATCCAGGGCTCAGAATGACTTAATTCTCAGTGTCTGTCATTTGCACCAGTTGGTGGATCTCGGGATCTAGTGAAAAACCAAGTAGATCCCACAAGCCTGACCTCTGCCCACCCCCTCCTGGAGGGACCGCTCTGCACCCAGGGCCAAAGGTGAAGGTAGCCTCCTGGATTGGGGAGGGTCCGCACCTTGTGATTGGCTGGCAGGGCGCCTCCTCGTCGGTACCATTTGACTGAAGCCGTTGAGTGGCCGGCCACAACGCAGTTCAGATCCAAGGTCTGCCCTTCTGTGACCAAAGAGGATGACGATTCGATCTTGACTGTCGGCGAAACCCCTGAAGCTGCGAGGATAAGCAGAGAGAACGGGTCACAGTTTGGATTTGATGTATTATTTATTTACGGCTCTCTTTTTACCCCACCCTTCAGACAGCGAGGCTCCCCAGAGTGGCTTACAAAGTTAAGAAATAAACGTGGTCCCTTGCCCGCAGGCTTGCAATCTAAAGAGACACAACACGAAAGGAAAGGGGATTGGGAGGGAGGAGGAAAAAGCAAAACTCAGGCAATGAATTCTTTGGATAAGCCCAAACTAGGGGTATCCAATGAACCCAATGGTTAAATGGATGCCTCCCAGTGAGTCCGCAAGCAGGGCAGGGAGTCAGCAGCCACCTCCCCTCCCCAATCAACCATCATTCTGAGCAAACGGTCGCCTTGAGTGCCACTTTTGGGTAAAAAGGCTGGGTATAAATCAAATCAATCAATAAATAGCCTCTGAACATGGAGGCTATTGCTAGATTGATTTTCCTCTTCTTCCATGGATTTCCGGGGGGGGGGGGGGAAACCTGAACTAGTGGCAGTCATCAGACTTTAGAGCAGGAAGTATTAAACGTTAGCTAAGCACTGTGTAGACCTCCTCAGGTGGCTTAAAGATGCTCAAAAAGACAGAAGGTTTTGTTTGGATAATTTGGGGTGTGTGTGTGTGTGTGTGTGTGTGTGTGTGTGTGTGTGTGTGCAACTATTTGTCTGTGTCTGTCTGTGTGTGTCTCTATCGGTGTGTCTGTGTGTTTATCTGTCTCTATGTCTCTGTGTGTGTGTGTGTGTAAGAGCCTTTATTTACTTATTTGTGGCACTTACGCACTGCTAAACATAATAAAACCCCTCAGCAGTTCACCACAGGCCTAGCGAGTCCGTCGCTTGGTCACGTCACCCCCCAACTGTGCCGTCACAAGCCTTAGCAAGACGAAAAGGTTTTCCTTGCCTCGCACGACGACCACCTCGATCTGGGCCTGGCCCACGCCAGCAGCGCTGCGCCCCACGCACAGGTACACCCCTCCGTCGGCAGCCTTGATCGAAGGGATCACCAAGGTGGCGATGTCCGTCCGCTCCGCGTGGGACTGCAAGCGTGGAGGAGAACCATCGGAGAGAATTCAGCACTGCCCCACACACCATGCCGGGGAGGGGGAGGGAAAGAAGGGGGCACAGTCCCACCCCATGCAGAAGGTGCCCCCAACAACAGGCCACCATCCACTGGCAACGGGGACAACAGGACGCTTAAATCCCAGCAAGGACGCAAGCAACAGGCCAGGCAGGGAACGGCCTCTGATGGAGGTTGTGCAGGAATCCATCCCCAAGGACACCTTCTTCTTATTCATTTTCCTTGGGGGTTATTTCTCGGGTGCTTCCAGACCAGGCTTTTGCCCCCCTCCCCACCGCCCTGCCTAGTTCCCAGGATGTCATGGAGGGTCCAGACGACCGCGTTGCCTTTCGCTCATAACTCGCCCGCGGTTTCCCACCGCTGCTTCTGTCTTTCTCCTTACAGGGGAAAGAGCCAGAACTGCCACTCAGCACCTCCTGACTGGCGGCACGTGGAGCCCCCGCCCCCGCCCCCCCCATCTGGAAGCACCCTTGGTTTAATGCTGGGGGTGTTGTTTGTTTTTTAAAGAACACGTTGCTTTGTTAGCTGCTTTGGGCATCTGACATGTTGGAGGGTGAAAGCGGGAAATGAACCTCTTCAGAAATAGTCAACACACATGTAGAGTTAGGGTTACACTCGAGGAGAAGGCAAAGGCTCTCCCTGGACATTTAGTCTGCTATAATAATGACATGGAGGGTGGCGGACGCACTGCAGAGAAGACCGAGGTCCCCCGGCCACGGTGAAGAGGGAGGCGAACCCCCTTCCCTGGTGCAGAAACTCAGGGACCAAATTCTGTCCTTTGGGTTCCCCTGATGGGGGCACCCTCTTCCCCCCCCCCCAAACAACTGGTACAGTCTCTCCTCCTTTTCTCAAGGTTGAAGGCGTCGTCGCCAGCAGGAAGGACTTTAAGCGAAAGTGTGCCGGTGTTGATGATATTTCTGCCCCTCTCCCCTTCTGCCTTCAATCCCACCCACTTCTCCGAAATGGAATTTGGCCCTTGAGCTGAAAGAGATACAAGCACCCCCTTCCTCTGGAAGCCTGTGGCTGGTGATGTCTGAAGGGTGTGGGATGTGGGAGAGACCAGGGCAGGCGGCCGGGTGAGAGAACAGCTCCCTTCTCCCTACCGGAGGATCGGGGAGAGGAAGAGGAAGGGAAGGAGGAAGACGACAGAGACAGACCAGGAGGGGCACGCGGAGAGGCCCCTGCAAGAAGGTGCTACCTGCCGGAGCTGCTCAATCCGCTGCCGGAGGACGTCCAAACTTTCACCTTGGAAGTGGAAGAAGTCAAAGACGGAGAGAGCCTGGCCGAGGAGGGAGGCAGGCAGGCAGGCAGAGGAGGGCAGGCCCAGAAGCAAGAGGAGGAGACAGAGAGGCAGACGGAGAGTGAAGGAAGAGAGGGTCTCGTGGACTGTCTCCCGAGTTGGGAGCATGCCGGCCCTTGCCCGGATCTGGCCCAGGACTTGCCCTCCCCCCTCTTGCCCACTCCGGGGATAGGACTTGGCTTGTTGAAGGGCTTTGTTTCTAGCGGGGGCACTCAGGTCTTGGGAGGAAGGGGGGGCCTCAAAGAGCTGCACTGTTCTGGTTGTTCTTGGAGAGACGAGAGGGAAACCCCCACCACGGGCTTGCTGGGGCCTGGTTGCTGAGAAGACACCCCCCCGCCCCCCCGCCCAGTCCTGCACGAGAAGCTAAAGATCTAGCAGCAAATTCTCCCAACGGCCTGGATGTATACTGGGATTGTCCCTCCCCTACTTAACTTCCATGCCCTGCTGCGAACCCAACCCGTTCTAAGCTCAGGCCCAGAACACGCGAAGGAATAGGAAGCATGCGCAGGGGGGCACGTGTCTCGGAACGGCTCCTGAGTGAAGCTGTGCCCCCCGCAAGACCCCCTCCCTCCTTGAATCCCGCCCGACGCGAAACACCTGGGGAGGGGGCTCTCCCCAACGCAGAGAGGGCCGTCCTCGTCTTACCTGTGGGGGGAGGCTCCCCCCCTGCTTCTCCCAGGTGATGGTGGCGGCAGGGGAGCCGGCAGCCCGGCAATACAGCCTGACGGTGCTGCCTTCGTGCACTTCCGTCCGCTCCGGGCTCACCTGGACTTGCGGGACGCTGGCACCTGGCAAGGAGCAGAGGGGCTCGTACGGCTTCCTCCTGGGCTGACTCCCCGCCCCGCAATCCCCGTCAGAACGACCCGGAACCAGAAGGGACAAAAGCCTCCCCGTTATCCTGCTCCTCGTAATTCTATCTCATCAGCGCTAATACTTTTGTGCCCGTGAGGAGGTCAGCAGCGACATCTCCTCCTCCTCCTCCCCCTCCTCCTCCCCCCCCCCACTGCCTGGGGGAAAGGGCAGGGGGTACAAGCAGGCTGCAAGGGTGGAAAAGAGGGGCAGTCCCGGGGGTCTTGCTCCCTCTTCTCCTCCCACCTCGAAGGCCGCGGATAGAAAGACCAGGGTATTCATGTAACCAACGAATAGTACGTAATCCCCGCTTGGGGGACACACAGAGAGCTAGCTGTGCGTGTGCGTGTGCGTGTGTGATAGCAGGGGCACGCAGCATCCCTCGCTTTCACCCGCGCCCTCCGTCCTGGTCCTCGGATGAGAGTCGGTGCCCCTTCCCAGCGGCCTGACGTACTGTGTACTTGCAAGAAGGCCCGGGCCATATGCTGGCCGGCGCTGCTCCGCACACGGCACAGGTACTGGGACTCGTCGGAGGGCTTAACGGATGGGAAGCGCAGGATTCCGCCCTGGATGATGGCCTGCGGGGAGATCACGCCCCCTGGTCCACCTAGAAGAGAGAGACGGGGGAGTTCAACTGTTATTATGGTTGTTTTGAAAGCGTTTTGACGCCCCTCTTTTGCCCCAAAAGGTTCTCAGAGCCACTTACAAATATATTGGTATGAGACAATCTCTGCCCTCAAACTTAAAGTCTAAAAGACACACACACGTAAGGAAAACAGGGTGGGGAGGGATGAGGAAAAACACAAGCTCAGGCCCATGGACAGATCTGCTAAGGACTAGCTGGGAAGGAAACAGCTCAGGCAGCCTGATGGAACAGGCACAACTCAGGGCCATTAACTGACGGGCATTAACTACTCAGACATTAAGTCCCGTTGAGCTCAATGTGGCTTACTGCTAAACAAGGACATCCTGGGAGCTAAATCCTATTTCCTTGGAAGTAAGTCCCATTGAGTGAAGTGAGGCTTTCTCCTGCATAAACAGAGATAGGATTGCAGCCAAACGCTCTGACATTAAATCAGCGAAGGAATCCTTTAACTGGGTAACTCCCAATTACCCGAACGCCCTAAATGACACTTGAAACAAATCGTTACAAAACGTCACTCACAATACTGTCGATGAAATAATAATAAAAAAGGCAGTTTTGAGGACGATGAGATGCGGGAATCTGTGCTATTGGGAGAAGATTTGAATTTTTCTTTGGATTTGCTCTTAGAGGAGACGGCAGCCTTCGTTAGCTAATTTCATCGAATATATTACACGTAGTGAGACATTGTTTTCACCATAACAAGAATCTCTAGGTAATCTGAGCTGTTATAAATCACTTTTTGTGTTTCTTTCTCTCTCCCGGAAGACGGTTTGGGCTGGATAAAAAAACCCTCATCTTTTCTGAGCGTTTTTAGCAAAGTGTTCAAAGCCATCGGCACCCAGGAGAGAAAGGGAAAACTCACACCCGTGGACCCAATCCAGCGTGCGGACGTTCTCCATCTGAACTACAGAGCCCTTGCATCCAACCCTAGAGTCTACCAGGGCCTTGTCAATAGGGAAAGAACACCCGTTATCTCCGACTGTGAGTCGGAAATAACAGGGAGATTCCCTCCTCCACACGAATTCCGTTCACCACCCCTGCCCTAGAATTCACATGCACTCTGCATGCACGTTCCTAAGTGATATGACGACGCCTTGCGGCTCTGGAAGGGGGCTTTTAGCTCAGGTAATAGAGACGGGCCCGTGGGCTTCAGCTGAGGCAGCACTTACCTATCCACTCCACTGTGGGCTCAGGGCTTCCTGTAGCAATGCAACGGAACTCGGCCGGCTGGCCTGGCTGGACACTCAGCTGCGAAGGCTCGACGGTGGCCATGGGATGGACAGAGGGCGTAGCTACCGCAGGGCAGAAAGAGGCAGGGTAAGAGAGGTCAGGGCAACCCGGGAACTGGCCCAGTGGCCCGTGGTCATTTCAGAAAGCGTGCCTCAGGAAGCTGCACCCCTGCTGTGGCCCAAGACCACAGATCCGGGAAATGAAACCATGCCATGCGCGTGCAAATCGAGGCCCGCCGGGCTGCAATACCGAAACATGCGTGAAGGAAGCGCTGGTTCTGCCCCACATGGAAGGCCGGGGTGTAGAAAGCAATTCAGAGGGGGCATCATCCGGCCCACTGCCTGCTTCCCCACCTCCCCAGATGATGCGGGAGCATGCTGGTGTGTGTGAATCAGGAAGGCATCAGCAGTCCGTCATGCCAGCAAACACCACGAGGAATACCAGAGGAGGAGGAGGAGGAGGAGGAAGGAGAAAGGGGCACCGATCCCCGGGGTGGAATGAGAGCCTGCGGCGCTGCGCCCGGGGGCATGCAGCAGGCGGGCCAAACCGACTTACAGGGCCTGTGGCCTTCCACCACTTCTACGGGTCCATAGAACATCTGGGTCTTAGACGGCGCTGGAGACAAGGAACAGGGGCAGAGGGAGAGAGAGGTGAGGGCGAGGCGGGGGGCCTTCGTGGGCAGCAGTGGAGCGGTCCATTGGGACCTGCGGGCGCTCATCATGGCAATCCCCGCAGCGACACCCCACCCAAACGAGAGTCCGCAAAGGCAGGCGGCCGTGGGGATCCGTCTCCACCAGCCCGTTCCAGCTGCTTCCTTCTCCCCCGGGAACAGGACCTTCGTCAAGAGGGTGGGTCTGAACTGCCCATTCAGGAGCACCCACCCCCCAAAGTCATAGCTAGACTCAAAGGGACCGAAGCTGAGCTCAGAGGGGAGAGGGGATTCTGAAAGGGGCAGCAGATGACATCAGCCTCTCTGCTCGTGAAAAAGCCCTGGCGTGACGTCCCTGCAAGCTCTGCCTGTCTTGACTGGACCAGCTCTCTGGGATCCCGGACAGAGAAGGGCCTTTTTCACCCCTTTTTCATCTTTCTAACGGAAGACTTTCTAACGGGGCCTGAATGGGGGCCGTTCTGCCCACAACCCAGGAGGCTCTCCTGCTGAACGCAGCCTAGCGCCTCTCTGAACCCCATGGTATTTATGAGTCAGGAAACCGCAGCGTAACTTCTAATTGGACCGACCGTTCCTTTAAAATCAACGGGCGCAAGGTTTCAATCCGATCCGGCTCTAGGAAGCTCCCGGAGCAAAAGGTAAAACAACCTTCCCCAAGGTGGCGCCCTCCAGTTGTGTTCGACTGGCGGTGGGGTGAGGGAGATAGTGGGAGGGGCCACCAGCTTGGGTGGAAGGCGGACTGGAAAGGATCCTGTCCCATGTTTCAGGGTGGCCTGCATTTCCTTCCTCCCCTTTCAAATCCCCTTGCCTTCCCCGGCGTATCTGCAGAGAAGCGTGTCGTCCGGTGTCCCACGGGCAGCCCAGAGCTATGGGTGGGGGGCAGTGCTTATCAAGCCACGATCCCGCCCCCGCCAAGCCCCTCACGATGGGCAGAGCCCCCCCTTACCTTGCACGTAGAGGGTGGCCACGCCCTCGTCCATGTCGAACATGTTGGAGCCGGTACAGATGTAGACGCCGGCGTCCTCCGGCTGGACGTTACGGATGGTCAAGATGCCGTTGAAGTCCATGGCCCGGCTGGACAGCTTGCCGTTGTTCTGCCGCGTCCACACCAGCGTGTAAGCGGGAGACTGCAGGGCGGGGGGAGAGCAAGAGAGCGGCGTTGGGAGTCTAAACCCGCCACCCCGAGAAAAGGCGGAAGCATTTGCAGCTCTTGAGTTTGCGGAATATTGAGGCCCGCTATCAGTATCAAGCCACTTTTCCAAACGTAGCGCTCTCCAGGTGTGCTGTAGCGCAACTCCAATCCTCCCCAGATTCTGGGAATGATGGGAGTTGCTGTCTGACACATCTGGAGAGCACCCCGTTGAGGAAGGTGGCCGTGTAAGGTTATTATTGTCACTGCTGTTCCCCCCTTTTGGGATGGCTGATCCTCAATGCCGCTAGGTAGTCCACCCGGCCTCCAGTCCAGGAGACGCTTGGTGATGGCATAAGGCGGGGAAAGGAGTCAGCAGGAAGACGGGTGACGATCCCGGCCAGGCAGCAGATGGCGCTGCCAAGCTGCTGCTGCTGCTGCTGCTGAGCCCCTGAGCTCAGCATCAGGGAGTCGGGTTTTTCTTTCCCTGGGCCAGACAAGGGGCCCCTTCAAACGCCGGTTCTCCGCTCACTTGCTGGGCTGCGTCTGGAGGTTTACTCTCAGGCGAGGCCAGGTCAACACACACACACACAGCCGAGGCCAAGTACGGCTTCGATGTAGGACGGGGCTGAGGAACGGGTGACCCTCCAGACATCCTTGGACTCTGGCTCCCACCAGCCCCAGCCAGCCCAGTCAACGGCCAGGGCAGTGGGTGTTGTAGTCCCCAACAGCACGTGGGGAGCCGGAGTTCATCAGCCGTGGCTGTTCTTGGTGTTCACACACACACACACACACACACACACACACAGAAAGGAAGAGACACACACAGACACAGGCCCACCTTGCTCTTGGCGGTGCACACGAAGGTCACGTCCACCCCTGGCTTCACGTTCTGCACCTTCTGCTCCTCCACGGTCACTGTGATGGGTTTGCTGGGGGCTTCTGGGCCAACAAAGAGAGAGAGGGAATGAGAGGGAGCTGGGCAGTCCTCAGTCAGGGATGCTGTAGGCTGGATTCCTGCCTTGAGCAGGGGGTTGGACTGGATGGCCTTGTAGGCCCCTTCCAACTCTACTATCCTATGATTCTATGACCCAAATCCTCATCCAGCTGGGGTTAGTGGGAGAGGGGAGGGCAGGGGAAAGGAGACGCACCCCCCCTGCTTCCTTTGCTAGATTTCATGTTCCCCTGTGGCGCCTGCGCCCGCCCCTTCTGTATCCTAATCGAGGCCCACCCATGCTGGCTCTTCTTACGGAACGGGCTCGCTTGTGGGCCTCCCCCCCCCACATATCACCACCTGTCTCCTGCCCTGCCCCCTTTCCGCTCCCACCCGCACAGGGGTACGACCGTTCAGAGCCACGGGGGTGGGTGGGGGGCGTTCTCACCTGTGACGATGACTTCCGCGCGGCCGGCGTTGCTGTGCTGGGCGTTGCGGCAGGTGCAAACGTAGACCCCGGCTTCGGAGGGCTGGATGCTGGCGAAGAAGAGCTCCTCTCCTGGGAAGAGGGGTGAGGAACACGTCAGCAGCCCCGGGGGGAGCCCCGGCCACCACGGAGGAGCTCTGTGGGGCTGAGGCAGGGAGTCCCACCGGCCCGCAGACTCAACCTTGGAGTCCGAGGCCTTCATGGAGGTGCGAACCAAGAGGGACGTCCTCTGGGACCACAACAAGGCGTCTCAACCCAAACAGGAATAACTTCATGGAGGCACCCGTTCCGCTTCTATGCTGAAAGCGCCCCTCTCCTCATCGGTTTGCCCCCCCCCCCCGGAAGCACCCGCCCCTGGGCTGCTCTTCTGTGCTGGGCGACGGGTCGCCCTACGGGAACCGACACTCCACGGGCCGGAGGCCCAGCTGGGGGAGTCGATCCAGCTGTCAAACGGCAGACGCTCACCTTGCCGCCTGCGCTGAGCGGTGCCGGGCACGGGGCGCCCGTCTTCCCGGGACCAGTAGAAATAATGGGGCGGTGCCCCGCTGACGTGGCAGCGCAGGGTCACCTCGCTGCCTTGCGACACGGCGGACCGTGGCGGGTGGACTTGCACGATGAAGGGTGGTGGCTCTGGGAGGCCTGCGGAGGAGGAGGAGGAGGAAGAGGAGGAGGGGGGACTCATACATTTATAAATAACAGAAACTCCCCATGCAACCCATCTACGTCACATGGCTGAGGTCTATAAAACTAGGCGGAATGTGGAGAAAGGAGAGAGGGAGACGTTTTTCTCCTTTGCTGATCATACCAGAATCATTTGACGAAGCTGATGGGTGGGAGGGTTCCGGACAAATAAAAGGAAGGACTTCTGAAGGCAGGGCAGAGTTAAACTCTGGAACTCACTGCCACAGGACGTAGTGATGGCCCCCAATCTGGGTGGCTTGAAAAGGGGGTTGGAGAAGTTCCTGGAGGCATCGGCTATCTACGGCTACTACTCCTGATGGCTAGGGTGCTGTCTCAAGGATCAGAGGCAGTAAGCCTGTGGGCACCAGCTGCTAGGGAACATGGGTGGGAGGGTGCCGTTGCTCTCCTGTCCAGCTTGTGGGAAGGACATTGGGGCCCCTGGTTGGCCCCTGTGGGAACAGAGCGCTGGACTAGAAAGGTCTTTGGTCTGGAGACCCGGCAGAAGCTGCTCTTCTGATACCGTCACCCTTCCCTGGTGGGTGCGGAGGCCTGCTGCGGTTCTCACTCACCCAGGGGTACACACTTCTGTCCACGGATGTTGGGGTTCCCAGTGTAACCTGCAGCACACCTAGGAAAGGAGGAAAAGACACAGGTGTGGGCCACGTGGCTGGGAAGCAGACTGCCCCGTGGCTATTACAGCAACCTGTTGAACGGATGGATTTGACAGGGGAGTCCTCACGAGTTAAGTTCCCCCGTGGAAGATCTTAGCAGCATGCATGGAGGGGCCAGGCAGGCGCCGTGTGGAGGTCCGACTGGCGCCAACGCGGATTTTATTCCGGCGCCAAGTGAAAACACGGCTTTTTAACAAAGCCTTTAATGGTTAAATTCACTAAGATGGCACATTGCTTTAACCGCTTTAATTGTTTTTACTGCTTTTAAATTATATATTGTTTTAACTTGGTTCATGGTTTAATTTGTTTTTAGCTGTGTATATTTATTGTTTTATATAGGGCGGGATACAAATGTTTTAAATAAATAAATAAATACTCCAAATCACGTTAACACTTCAATTAATTTGAACCACATCCCAGCTCATCCCAAACTGAGCTTTAATCGCCACACGCAGGAAGATTTGGGTGGTGGTGCTGTGCAGCATGTAGAGATGGGGGGAGTTAACCCTTCTCTCCCCAGCTGCAATCCCCCTTGAAAATCCCCCCCCCCCCCGGAGTGGCAATTAATGTCAGGAAATAAAAAACAAACTTCCATTGGCAGTGACGGGCAGTCAAGATTCCGCAAAATAGATCCAGGGCTCTTGAGAAACAGATTCAGGGCCCGTGCCCTGTGGAGCTCGGTCTGACGATGCCCATAGGAACAGGGAAAATAGGATGGGGGAAGCATCCCCAGAGGCTTTCCGGGGTCAGGGAGGGGGCCGCAGGAGGTTGGAGCGAAAGGGACGGATGCTAGTAGACCTCCAAATGTTTTACAGACAGCCGCACAATTCCAACAGTGCTCCCCCCACTCCCCAGAGCCCTGCCTTTCCCAGGGGAGCTGCACTCACTGTTCACAGTACTGCCCGGTGTAGCCCGGCTCGCAGGCCGTGCAGCGGTAGCCTCCGCCGCCCAGGCTCTCACACGTCCGCGAGAACCTGACGGAAAGAAGCAGGGGGTCATTGGGCAAGACGGTGCCCCGCCCCGCCCTCACCACCGCCCACCGCCCTCTCCCCAAAGACAAGCGGCGAGGACGTACTGGTTCTCAGGCTCCGGCAGTGGGCAGGCGCACGGCTGGCAATCCTCGGGGGTGCCGGCGGTGGCGTCTCCGTAGAACCCGGGGCTGCACTGCTCACAGAACTCCCCGGCCGCCTGGTGCAGGCAGTTCTGGGGCGAGAAGGACCCAAATCAGTACCAGAGGAAGTAAGCCTGTATACGCTGGGGAACATGGGCGGAAGGGTGCTCTTGCGCCCGTGTCCTGCTTGGGGGCCCCTGGTCAACAGGGACGTCTATCTTGCAGTCGTCATCCACGCCTGGATAACTATTCAGACATGCGGGCTGTTTGTACGAGTGCACATACGCCAGGCGCACGTCCTGAGGTTCTGTGAACGTTATTGCGAACTGATGCGGTGTTTTGCGAGTTCTGGTTGATGCCGTTAAGAATTGCAAATGAAGAACCAAGAGTTAGGAAAAGGGCCTCACCGAGCAGGCCCCGGTCTCCGGGTGGCAGGCGTCCGAGTGCCCGTTGCACTCGCAGAGCGTGCAGTGGCCCAGGTAGAGGCCGCCCCCTGTGCGGGTGTAGCCGGCTGCACAGTCCTGCGAGAGAGAGGGAGAGAGAGAGAGAGGGAGAGGGAGGGTCGGGTCAGGGTCACCCACAGCTGCCCACGGGCCGATGGGTCCCGCCGGCTCCCGCAGGTTGGCGCACCTGGCAGGAGAGACCCTGGTATCCTGGCGGGCAGCGGCACTCCTCCACCTCCAGGGCCCGCGCCAGGCTGGTGTAGGTGGGCACGGCGGTCTCCATGCTGACGCCGGTGATGCTGGCCGACAGCATGTCCGTGGAGAAAGTGGCCCGGATGAGGATCTCGTCCAGGTCCGCCAGCGCCATCATCAAGTGCTCCCGGGTGGCGGGCTGCCCGTCCGGCCGCTTCCAGAATTGCTGCAGAGAAAAGGGGGGGGGAGTTGACCCCGATAAGAGGGCCCGAGGTCTCCAACGTGGCGCCCATGGGCACCTCTCTTTCCCCCCTCTGGGCTACCTACTCCTGATTTTTATTTTATTTGTTAACATTTATATATATAGCAGGGAGGGCTGCATGTTGCCAAGTGAAGGTCCCTCCTCCAGTGGCATCTTTATTTTGGTTCAAAAGAGAGGTTTCGCATTTGGGAGCTCAGCTCTTCACCTCTGCCTTGTACTTCGGTCCTTCGGAGGGTGAGTTTTCTTTTAGCATTTACTTTCTAGTAAGCGGGAGCTGCAGGGCTTTTTTTTCCTGCCCTGCTTAGGGTTGCACCCTAAATGAGGGATCCCAGGGTGTCGTTACGCGACGTCGAAATGAAACGAGCGAACCTATCATCAAAACCCCGCCCTCACGCCTTCAAAGGCAAACGAGGACGACGACTCTCAAGCAGAAAGCCCAGCAAAACTCCCAACGGTCCGTTCAGTCGGAGTATAAATCTAAAGTTTAAACGGTAAATTCCTGAGCGAAAAGGGACATTTTACTTGGGCGCTGGAAAGGAAACGAAGCTGGAGCCGCCGTTCGTGACTTCCCCTGGGGGATAATTCCAAGACCCTGGGAAGGTGTCACCACAAAGAAGCCCCTGTCCTTTGTAAATGCATGTGCGTCCCAGGATGGGAGCGACACGCTGGCGCTTACCTCCCGGAAGAGAACCTCGAAGCTTTTGCGTTCACGGGGCCGAAGCTCCGGCAGGTAGGCCACCAGGGTGATGTCGTTACCCTAGAGAGACAGCAAGAGAGAGAGAGAGGTGTGTGCGCGTCCGTCCGTCTCCTGTCACCCCCCTCCAGGCCGCCACAGGCCACGACTTCACCCGACGCCTCCCCACCCTTCCACATTAACTTTTAACCTTGCTTCTTCTACTAGCTCACTGTAGCGCCCACTTTACAGACGGGGGAAACTGAGGCTGAGCAAGTGACGAAGCTCATCTGTCACTGAGCCAAATCTAATTCCAACTCTTCCTGTACTTCGGAGCAAAGGCTGCCTCTCGTCTCTGCCAGTGACACCCTCCTCCATCCTCCCATCTCTGGATTATCCAGTATCAACGCCAGAGGTGTTTAGGGACACTGAGAGTCCAGCATAAGACCCTCCGAAGAGCCCTGAGGCTGGATCAGACCAGGGGTCCGGCTAGTCCAGCGCTCTGTTCACACGGTGGCCAGGCAGCTGTTGACCCACAAGCAGGACATGGGTGCAACAGCACTCTCCTGCCCATGTTCCCCAGCAACTGGTGTCTCTAGGCATAGTGCCTCTGATGTTGGAGGGAGAGGGGCAGGCACAAAAGGCTGCCATCTTACTCTAGGCAAGAGGACCTTCTGCTGAGCAGGGCCACGATCCCCAGCACCAATCGCAACAGGTAAGCAAGTCCCAGGGTCTCTCTCCCCCCCCCCACATGCCCTGCACCCCCCTCCTTACGGTGAGCTGCACGTCTGCGTCGGGCAGCGGGGTGCCTCTCGCTCCGGCGTTGTACGACAGGGTGTAGCGGAGTCGCCCCCCGTATGAGCCCACCTGCAAGGGCGAGAGGAGAGGTGTCTAGTCGTCGTCCCACCTTTGGCGGCTGTGACAACGTCCGCACAGACGCAAGAAGAACCGCTTCCAAGATCCAGGACTCGAAGCGTGATGTGTCGCTTCAGGAGACTTATTGATCGGACGCCGCGTCCCTTCTTGGAGAAGTTCAGCGCGCGTCTTCTCCTACCCACCACCGTTTTAGCGTCACAACAGCCCCGCCAGGTAGGCCAGGCGGAGAGATAGTAAGCAGCCCAGAGGTCCCCCCTTCACAGACCAAGCGGGGAATGAAACCCGGGTCCCCCAGTTCCTGTTGGACGCTCTCTAACCCAGCGTCCCCCAACCTGATGTTTTGGGTTCTTCTGAACCCAAGGAAAATATAACTCCCCTCTTTTAGGACTATCGCTTTCTCCTACAAGGTTGTAGAAAGATTACTCGACTAAAACTCATACGACGGAGAATTCTTTCATCGGCTCTGGTTTATTCAAAGCAGAGGACTTTCTGGCGACGCGGCACAATAAGGAAGATTATTTTGAAGGGATTCCACCACGTGCTTCCTCCACCCCACCCCAGGAAGGCTACGAATAGCCTTCTGGAGGCAGCCATATGCGCCCGACGGTAGCACCTCCCTCTCTGGCCTCTCGCCTTTGCTAAGACGCCTCCGGCCAAAATTCTTCCAAAATCCGAAGGAATACGCTTCTCTCTCTCTCTCTGCCAATCGCTAACAGTGCGATCCAACGCATGCATGCTCAGAAGTAAGACACAATGGATTCAATGGAGCTTACTCCCAATGGGAACCGGGTGGCAGCCTAAATCCCACAATCTGGAGCTTCTTCGTGCAGAACGTGGGTTGTAGGGGGCTCACAGCAAATGCCCCCCTCCTTTCCAAACATGGAGCGTCCTTTCTTCTGGATGAAGCAATCACCCCAGCACCAACCCACCCACCCTGAGTCGGCCCAGGAATTGCAAAATTACCCCCCCCGTCACCTCTGCAAGCCTGGCTGTTCAACCTCCCTTCCGTCATGATGAGGAGGCAGTGCCCTCCGCCGCACCTCAGGCAGCGGGTCAGCTTAGGGGGCACGGAGCAGGCTGCATGGGACACAGCTCCCTCCTCCGACACCTGGCTGCCGCCTCCCAGTATCTGCCGCCTCCCAGTATCTGCCGCCTGAGGTTAACTGCTTCGCTCAGCCTTAAGGAAGGGCCAGCCGTGCATTCCTAGCCCAGAAACGGCTCTTACTAGGACCTCAACAGCTGCCCCACAGAGCCCTGTATAGCAGAGGGGTCGAACCGTTTCATCCTGAGGGGTGGCTTCCACTTTGGAGAAGCTCTCGGGGGCCGCACTGCAGTGGTGGGTGGAGCCAAAGGTAAACAGGGCCAAAAATACCCGCCTAGGGTAGCTTTGAAGCCCTTCTTGCCAGTAACGCCGCTGGAGAAGAGGCATGAAAACACCCAACGATCGGTGAGCGGAGAAAAGGGGGCGGGGCCATTTGGGGAGCCTCCGTGAGCCGGATTCGGACCACGGCCCTCAGCTTCAACACCCTCGCTGTGTGGGAAGGTTACCTTGTCTCCCAGGAAGGGTTTTGGCAGCAACCAGTAGTAAGTGACCTCAGGAAGCAGAGAGAAACCCTTGAAGTGAAGCCAGTGCTGAGATAGAAGAAGGAGAGGAGAAGGATTCCAGTTGGCGGAAGGGCGAAGCTGCAACACACACACACCGCACACCGGGCAGGCACGAAAGCAAGCGGGGTGTGTGGGTGGGTGTCACCCAGAGGGAAAGGCATGGCTCCAAGCAAGCACACGGAGCGTGTCCCACGACAAAGAGGTCAAGAGAGAGGCCTTGTCCAAACGCTCCCCCACCCCCTGCAAACAGAAGCTCACTTTTTATTTCGTGGGACGAAAGAAGCTGGAGCAAAGCGATTCTAGGTATCACTTCCCAGCCGAAAGGTACAGATGGCTTTATAGAAACATTGCACACGTTTCAGCCTGATTTCCCCCCCCCCCCCCCCGTTTTCTTTATGCCTTCGGGAGGTCTGGATGTTTCTGCCCCTGACAGAGGTGGGTTTTCTGACCCTGTGGCAGAATCCAAACCCCGGAGGGGGACTTTTTGGCCTCGCCCACCCTCACACAGGTACAGCGCTGCAGGCCGATCGTGAGGCCGGGCGTAAGCACCCCCCCTCCGCACACACCTGTGGGTACCTTTTGGGCCTCAGACACCCTGAGGCGATGTTGAGAAGTGGAGAGCAGGTTGCTGGAGGGGTCCTGGGGTGGTCTTTGGGGGATTCCTTCTCCCTGGGGGGACGTGAGGCCAAGAGAAGGCGCAGGAGAGCTCAGCAAGAGAGGCAGGAAAGCGGGAGAAGGTGTGTGTGTGAGGTCACAGGGAACCCAAGAGCCGAAAAGGAAGGAAGAGAGGAGAGAGGGAAGGAAGCAAGCAAAATCTATACTTTGAACTCTTCCCTCAGATATGCCTTCCTAACGCAATAATGCCACGGTGTGGAACTTCCGGCCCGTGGGCCGAAAATGGCCTGCGGAGATTACACAGTGGCCCACGGAGCCTCCTTGGGTTCCTCCAAGCCTTGAGTCCTTGGGGGAATCCCCAAACTGAGATCGGGGATTCCTCTAGGAGGGATTGAGGGGCAGGGGACTCAGCCGGCTGATGGGAAAACCGGCCGCTCTTTCCGGCACCAGCCAAATTCCTTTCTCTGGGCCGAGAGATGCGCGTGGAACTCCTCGCCACTCTCAGCACGGAGCAAAGCAAAATGGGCGGAGGGCGGTGATGTCCACGCCCGGTGTCATCGGGCCTGTGGGGGAGCTGGAGGGCTGCCACTCAGTCCCTGCCCTAGTGAGCGAGGGGCTTTGTGGCGGCAGCAAGGAGAACACGCATGCAGCGCCCACGGAGGGCGGAGCTGTACCTGGGTGCGTGAGCCGGGAGCAGCAGCCAGAGAAGGGGGGAGCGCAGGGACCCTGGCCGAGGAGGCGAGGGAGCGAGGAGGGCCGTGCGGAGGGGCAGGGCGGGCGGCAGAGGGGCTCCACCGCCCTGCTGGAGGGGGCTTGGGGGCGCCCAGCTCCTTGGGACGAGAGGCCGCCCGCCCGGAGGAGAAACGGGACAGCATCTCCCAGATCTCGGCATCACGTCTCATCTGGGCTTCCCGTGCCTGAAGGATGAGCAGAGAGAGAAAGAGAGAGAAAGGAAGAGAGAGGAGAGGAGAGGAAGTAGACAGACAGAGAGGCCTTCTCAGGCCAAGGACAGGGAGACACCATAGGGGGCAGATGGGGGTCAGCCCCACGGCCACCAAACCAGCAGCCCTCCCTCCATGAACTGCTCTCCTGGTCCATTCCGCAATCCGCCTCCGATAGCCCCTCCTGCCTTACGATTGCTGAGCATCCTCAGAAAACCGGACTCAAGCCGGCCAGGATGTCGAGGCCGTCCTGTGCAGCCCTCCCCTCCCTCCCTCTCTCCCTCCCGGGCAACGCGGCCAGCCCCTCTTCCAGATGCACACCAAGCCGCCCTTCGCACCCATTACCTGGGCGGATCTCCTGGCCCTGCTACCGGCGGCCACGGAGCTGGGGATCCAGCCCGCAGCCACATCCTTCCGAAACTGCTCCTCCGTCAGGGACGTGGAGTTCAGCTAGGATGGGACAGGGGAGGGGAGGGAGGGGGGTGAAGCATGAGAGCCGGCCAGCCCCTCCCAGCCCCTCCCTCTGCCTCCCTTCCGGAGCAGTCTGCTCTGGAAACGGTCCCCTGCTCCCATCACAAGCCAGGTGGCGAAGGGGGCAGAGATAGAAAAGCCACGGAACGGAAAAGCCACGACTCAGGGAGGCAAACTGCAAGGTGCCACGAAGGGGACGCAAAGGGGAAACGAAGCAGGCCACGGATTCCACGGGAGAAGGAGGCAATTTGCAGGTGGAGGGAGCAAACAGCACTCATGCCACGCTAACCACTAAGCAGCGCTGTCAGCCTGCCTTGAGCCACAGGCACTGAGCGTCCTCCGGGGCGTCTGCTGCTCAACTGGCCAAATCATCACAGCTCCTCCGCAATGTGCAGACGATGGGCCGCTGCCCTCTCCCGGGGGTCTCGTCTTCAGCGTCCCCCTCCCCAACTCAGCGCCTCGCCCCCCCTACGCCAGAGGAGAACTGCGGTGGAAGGCTGGGTCCAAACAGAGGCGCTGAAGTCCGGCCGGTGGGCTGTGGGGGGGAGATGGCCCACCCTGAATGGCACCAACCCTCCTTCCCCAGAGCCCGGGTTTAGAGCCACACCACAACAGCACGTGAACCCTTCATGCCGTGCTCCATTACGGGCACCTGCCCGCCTACCTTGTGGGCGCGACGCATCCGAGCAAAGTAGGTCTCTTCCTGCCCGACGGTCCAGGCAGAAGAGACGAAAGAACGAGAGAGAAAGAGAGAGAGAGAGAAGGGAGAAGTAAGGTAAAAAGGGGGTGAGCGGCCGGCACACGCTTTCCACAAAGGCATTCAGCCCCACCGAACAGAAGCACGGAGTTGCAAGGGACCTCCGGGGGTCATCTAAACCACCCCCTGCTCAACGCAGGCTCTGCGATGCCTCGGAACGCAGGCAAGCCGCCTTTGAGGGCTACATTCCCCACGGTCACACACAGTTTGGACCGTTTTTATTGCTCTTAAAAAAAACAACACTAGTAGTTTTAATTTGTTAACGATTTAATGCTTTTTTTTAGCTGTGTCTGTGCGGACGTTGTTCTGATTTTACCTGTACGGTGCCCTGAGATCCCAGTGATGCAAGGCTCCGGGACACCAATGTTTAAATAAATAAATAAATAAATAACAGACCAGGTCAGATCCTTGGTCCACCTCAGCACCCTTGACAGCACCGTCCCTTCCCCGCCCTGCCTGCCCGCCACGCTCCAGCCACCTCTGAATGGAGCTGGGCAGAGGCTCTCGGGTGATTTTAGAGCTGGCCCCAATACATGCAGGGGCGCCTGTGCAATCCGCAACGAACGTGACATTTCCCGAAACCCTCCCAATGCCCACAGAACCGCCCTCTCCAGGCCGTCGTGAAAGAAAGATGTCTTTATGGATCAAGCGCACAAACCAACGGAACTCCCTGCCGCAGGATAGTCGCCGTTAGGTTTCTCTGCGATAGTCGCCGTTAGGTTTCTCTGCTTCCCTGAAACTTCCCCCCCGTCGGATCTAGCCCTGCCGTCTGCAGCAACAGAGAACACGCCTGCCCCATCTTCTGCACGAGGGACTTTCAGACATCTGAACACCGCAATGGCGTCTCTCTTGAGTTCTCTCTGCTTTGGGGGCTCTGCCTTCCTGGCCATCTTCACCATCTTCCGAGACAGCAGAGAAAGGCTTCCAAAAGAGCCGCCCTTCCTGCCAGCACCCCCCCCCCCCGCACCTTCGCCACCCTCCGGCAGGCCTTTCCCCAGAGCCAGAGAGACGCTTGGGGCCTGGCGGAAAACTCCCTGGGTGGCATCCAGGACCAACCCAGCCTCCCGGGAGATGTGCCACCTTCTCTTGGCTTCTTTGCACATGGACTGTTTGGGAACAGCCGGAGTGATTTAAGGCGGTGGGAAAGGAGTTGAACTGCCCTGGTTTCCCCCAGAGAATTCCTGGGAATTGCGGGGTTGTGGATCCTGGAGTGAGGAGAGGTCTTTCCTCCTTCCACCCATCTTTCCTTGTACTTCCTCCAGTTCTCAAGAATCCCTTACAGCTGCAAACGGCCTTCCGGGGGGCAAAAGTTAATCGTCCTACCGGGCACGGGTGTCGCATCTCAGGACCGCAGGCCCACCTGGATTCCCAAAGCGACCCCCTGGGGTTCCTCAGACAGCAGCGCCCCATTGCCCTGGGCCCATGCCTTCCCCCCAAAGACAGGCTGCTTGGCGGAGTGCCCTCACCCCCCCCCTTTTAAGAGGACGGAAGTCTGAGTTACTGGGAGCAAGAGCTTTGTGCAAAAATACGCTGGTATGTCTGGTATTTGGGGCGCACCTTGTTTGCCTTCAGACCCGCCCACTACTGGGATGCCCCCCCCCCCGTGAGAGCTTCTCTGTAAGGGAAGGCTCCTGCACCCGTGGCCTAGAGGAAGCAAAACACACACACAAAGAGAAGTCCCTAAGTTACAATCCCGAGACCTGCCTGCTTTTTGATAGCCCCTTGCCTGATGAAGAGATCTGGAGTTCTCAAAAGCTGGCAGCCGCCCCTTCGGCCCCAACGCACCTTGTCGCCCAGGTAGGTCTCCGGCAGCTGCCAGTAGTAGGTTTGCTGCCCCAGTTCGCCGAAACGGCCGTAGGAGAGCTGAGGCCCCTCGGGGGACATCTCCACCGTGAAGCCGGTCTGGATCCGAGTGCTGCGCTGGCGGTTGACCAGAGCAAAGCCCTGGAAGTTCCCGGGGAGGAAGGCGCTGGTGACCTACGGAGGAGGAGAGCAAAGGGCGGCTCAGGAAGGGCTTCCGGAACGAGGCAGGGGGAATCCGGGGTGGGGGACCGCCGACCCCTTACCACGTCCCGATGATAGCTGGAACTGGTGCACTGCTGCGTGACGCCCATGCAGAAGCAGGCCAGGCAGCCTTCCGCGTTCTCCGCGCTCAGGTGGAAGTGATGCGGGCGGCAGGCGCTGCAGGCCCGGCCCTCCGCGTTGGCCTGTCGGGGGACAGAGAAGAGGGGCCCCGGAGGGAGGCTAGTCCTGAGCTGGGGTGCAGGCCGGCTGGAGCGAAAGGAGGGCGGCGCAGCAAGCCCGGCGCCCGGCGGGGAGCAGGCGGAGGAGAGGCCGTTCTTCTCCCGCTCTCGTGACGCTAGAACCCCCAAAAGGTTCATCCCGTGAAAATGAACGGTGGGGTACTCCGAACGGACAGAAGGACGGGCCTCTTCATACTGCACAGGAACTGCGGAACTCGCTGCTGCAAGGCGCAAGGATGGCTGCCAACGTGGGCGGCTTTAAAAGGAGATTAGGGCGTGGTCTTCCAGGGGATGTTGGATTGCCACTCCTTGGCGAGGCTGATGGGACTTGCAATCCAACTCCCTTTGGCGGGCCAACTCTGGATTAGAGAAATGCCTGGAGGAAGAGGCTACTGGGGGCAAGTAGTCCAAAGGGACTCAGTGACCTCCAGGGTGCCCCTATAATCGTGCCGCTCACGGCCTCCCCGCTGGGGCCTCCGGTTCGCCCCTGGGGGAGGAGGGTGCTGGGCCTGATCCTTAATCTGGGCACGGGGAAAGGGAAAGCCCTCTCCGGCTGTGAGTGGTGAAAGCGTGCGTGTGTGTGTGTGTATGGGGGGATTGTTAGGAAGGAAACTCCGTTGTTGTTGTTGGCGGTGGTGGTGGTGGTGGTGGAGGAGGAGGCCTGGCCTGAGCGCTCGGAGAGCAAGAGAGCACTGCGGATTGGTGCCATCCTCCTCACGTCTTTCCCCAACGCGCCTCTGCAGCCGTTCTCACCTTACACCGGCACTGGCCACCGTTGTCACACCGGTTGCTGATGCTGCCGTGGGGGTCACAGTGGCACCCGATGCCTGAATCTGGAGGGAGGGGGGGGGAAAGAGCGCTGAGGGGGGGGCGGCGCTCAGCTCCCGGCTGTGGAATTTCTGCCTCGGCCCCCTGGTCACGTTTGCTACCCACCCACCTGCTCCTCCCCAGCGCCAAAAGCCGTCTCTGTGAACCATCCTAGTCCCACGATGGGGGAGGGGGGGAGAAAGGCACTCTGGACAAGCTCAGGGGCACTCTTTGTCAACATTACTCCATCGGCTGTCAAAATAAGTCCTGGGGCTAAAGCGCGGTGCCTCCTGCTGCACGTGGAGCTCAGAGGTAGCTTTCTATCCTCACCCTCCAAGCGCGGCCACCCAAAATCCGTCCAGGAGGTTTCCCATTAGACTCCAGAAATGGTCCCAATCCCACCCACCCACCGGCTGTTGGCCCCCTTCTACCTGCCCCGTCCCAAAACGGAGCTCACCTGTGCAGGGTTGTCCCCGGCTGGGATCGCCCACGTAGCCTGGAGCGCACCTGTCCCAGGAGAAGAGGGCTGAGTCAAGGGGATGGGGGCACGGCAGCCCATGCTGGGCGACGGCTGGCCCAACCGGCGCCATTTTGACCCTACTTTTAGAAGGTTTTTATCATCGTCGTATTTCAGGGTTTTAAATTCTACGAACCGCCCAGAGAGCTTTGACTATTGGGCAACTATGGAGATGTAATCGATAAAATAAATAACTTTTGCTCCGAGGAACTCAGGGCGACTCCCCTCCCCCATTTCATACTCACAACAGCCCTGCGAAGGAGGTTAGACAGAGAGAGAGAGAAAGAGAGCGCCGAGGGCTTTCAAAGAGAACTTGATAGCTGAGTGAGATTGAAATCCAGGTCTCCCCATCCTCACCCAAACTCTCTTACGATGGGGGTTTATGCACCAAGCCTCCCTCTTTCACGCACTCTCACACACATCTATCAGGACCCAAACCAACAAATGATCAGATCGGATGATCAGATGTGAGGTTTGGGGAGGTTTAATACTACCCCACCCACCCCCACGCACCCCCCACACACTATGGGGCCAATTCATCTCCGTATTTACTCTAGAGTAAAAACGAAAACAAAAAATGCTGCAGCTGCCAGCTACAGATTTAAAGCAAAGTCCGTCCGGGCCGTCAGCACCGTGGGACGGGGAGACGGGGACCCCCCTCTCGCGGACTGAAGGCCCATCATTGCCCAGCTGATCAGCGCTGGAAACGGCTGAGGAGACCCCCTGGGGAGTGGGGAAGAGGCCTGCGGGCTCCGTTGGAGTCGCCCGAGGGCTGCCTGCGGCCCGCGGGTTGCTCACACTGACTGATATCGACCAACCTTAGGGGGAGAGGCTGGATAGACCCGTCTTGCCGCAAAACCCAAGGGTGAGGCCCAGGGCCTGCTGGCGGCTCCGCACCTTAGCCGGCCTACCTTTCGCACTGGCGCCCGATGTAGCCCGGGGCGCAGGAGTCGCAGGTGGGCTGCCCGTCCGCGTCCACGAAGCAGGTCTGGGCGGCCCTGGGAGAGGGGAAGAGGTGCGGGTGAGCGGCGTGCCGGAGCCGCCTCTCCAAGGGCCCGGGGGGGGGGGGGACCGGGGAGGGTTGGCCGGGGGCACCTACTGGCTGGCCGAGGGCGGTCCGCGGCAGGGGCACGGGCGGCAGACTCCGTGCCTGGCATCGCCGAAGAAGCCCGGCTGGCAGCGCTCGCACCGGGGGCCTTCCGTGTTGTCCCGGCAGTCCTGGGGAGGAGAGAAGGGCGGAAGGGGCCTTGCTCGGCCACCGGGCTGAAAGACTCAAAAGGCCCCAACCCCCCCACCCGCGAAGTTCACGCTACCCCACACATGGAGCAGGAGGGGCTGCAGCCTCCCCCAAGGCAAGGCCCTCCCAGTGTGGTGGACTCTATCTCCCAGCACAGGGGATGCTGGGAGTTGTAGTCCAACACATCGGGAGAGTCCTGGGTTGGGAAGGCTAGGCGATGGCTTTCCCCGGGAGGCTCCCCTCCCCACGCACACACACGCTGTCATCCCAGGAGACCCACCCGTGGTGGGCCGGCCCCACAGTAGCGATCCGCCTCCCCCGCCTCTCTCCCTCCACCCCGGGGGCCTCTCTCTCACCTGGCAGTCTCCCGTCTCGGCGTCGCACTCGGCCGCGTGCCCGCTGCAGTCACAGGGCTCGCAGGTGCCCAGGTAGAGGCCGCTGGTGGTGCGCGTGTAGCCGACGTCACAGTCCTGAGGAAGAGAGACGTTGCTGAGCTCAGCCACTAGAGGGGGAGGGGGGTCAGCTGCCCTCCCGTTTCCGTGAAGGGGCTTCCTGATCAAACCCACCACCACCACCACCGTGAACGCAGCGCTGCCCAAGGGGGGAAGGTGAGCCGTTCCGCCAGCCCGGCCAAAAGACCACCTGCTTGTCTTTTTCCTCTTCCCTCCCCATCCCCCTTTCCTTCCGTGCCGTCTCTTTTTGGCTGATAAGCCTGCGGGCAGAGCCTGTCTGGTTTTTCTGATTGCATGTCAGGCAGTCCGGGAGGCCTTTCGACTCATTAAAAACACTTTAAATAAATAAATAAAAAATGCAAAGACCCCTAAGACAGTAATAAGAAAGATATATATCTTGGGGCACCTTAAAGACTAATGAAGGGGGAGCTAACCGGGTGCCCTTTGGATGACTACAACACCCATCATCCCTGACCATTAGCCATACTAGCTGGTACTGATGGGAGTTGCAGTCCAAAAGATCTGAAGGTTGCCAACCCCTGGATTCAGAGATTTTGGGGGGCAGAAGAACCTCCTTCTCTGGACGCGTAGTGTTTTAGCCTAAGGTGGCAGATAGATAGAGATAAACTCAGAAAGGTCAGAGCAAAGAATTCTCTTCAGTGGAGCTAAAAGCAGGAGATGCCCACTCTGCGATATTCCTGTGCAAACGTATCCCAGAGAAACACAGTGGACATACACAGCATAAGAGCTGGCAATAAACTACCTCCCAAATTTAATACCTGCTGTGGTTTTTTTGCACAGAGAGGAAAAACCCTGGTCCCAATTGAGACCAAAATCAATTCCATCAAACTTCCTGATTTACTCGCATGCCGCGATTTCACTCTGGAGACTTGTCATTAACAAGACATTTTGATGGTGGGAAGGGGCAAGCCTTGAGTTTCTGGTGGGTTCTGCTCACCTGGCAGGAAGGGCCGCGGTATCCTTGCGGGCAGGTGCAGTCCTCAACCTCCAAGGCTGGGTCCAGGCCGGTGGGATGTGGCACGGCCACGTCCATGTGGATGCCAGAGATCCTGCGAGGAGGGGCGGGGGGTGGAGAGGCCACAGTGAGCAAGCTTATTCTGCCCGGAGAAAGGACGCCACCTCGCTGGAGCCTTGTCAGCCCAGGTGTGCCCCCGTTCAACTGGCAGCGAGAGGGAGTCCTCCGAGGAAGCCCCCGGTACCGCCCTCGCTGGCCCTGCAGGCAGAGGCCACTCCCACCCTCCGGCACTTTACCTGCTCTCTGACGGCTGCTCAGAGTAGGAGGCCCGAATCATGAAAACGTCGATGTCAGCCAGCGCCATCAAGAGGTGCTCGCGGGTGGCGTTCTGTCCGTCGGCACGACGCCACGCTTGCTGGAAAGGGACCGGAGCGGGAGGGTGAGTCTCCCGTCCCGGCTCATCATTTAAGTCCCCCAAGACAGGAAGGTGGCGGAACGCGGGGGGAAAAGGGGACGCCCCTGATAGGCTAGGAAAGGAGGCCAGCAGAAGCTTCCAGAACTGTCCTGCCATCAGCGTACTAAGGAGCAACCTTCCACCAAGACCCATCAGGGTCACTTTGGAGCCAAGAGGTCGCATTTCTCAAGGCAGCCCTAGCTCAGCGCTAGACCCTGCTCTGGACGCAGAAGGCCCCAGGTTCAATTCCTGGCATCTCCAGGTAGCAAGATGCAGTTATGCCTGAACTGCTTGGCTATGCTTTGTGGTAGAACCCCTGCTTTGCATGGTTCATCCCTCAGCATCTCCAGCTAACAAGACGCAGGATCACTGATAGGTTGTGCCTGAACTGATTGGCTACGCTTTTGGGGGAGAGGCTCATTCGTAGCTCAGCGGTAGAACTCCTGCTTTGAATGTAGAAGGTCCTGGGTTCGATTCCCAGCATCTCTAGGTAACAAGACGCAGGATCCCTGATAGGTTATGCCTTCACTGACTGGCTATGCTTTCGGGGGAGAGGCTGTAGCTCAGTGGTAGAACTCCTGCTTTGAATGCAGAAGGCCCTGGGTTCGATTCCCAGCATCTCTAGGTAACAAGACGCAGGATCCCTGATAGGTTATGCCTTCACTGACTGGCTATGCTTTTGGGGGAGAGGCTGTAGCTCAGCGGTAGCTCCTGCTTTTAATGCAGAAGGCCCTGGGTTCGATTCCCAGTATCTCTAGGTAACAAGACACAGGATCCCTGATAGGTTATGCCTTCACTGATTGGCTATGCTTTTGGGGGAGAGGCTGTAGCTCAGCGGTAGAGCCCCTGCTGTGCACGCAGACGGCCCCAGGAGAGCTGTTGCTGCCAATCAGTATCGACACTACTGGGCTAGCTGGACCTGAAGCATTGCCTTACCTCCCGGAAGGGCACCGTGAAGGTCGTGGGCACCCCGGGCGCGGGGCTCGTTTCGGCCACGTGCTCCAAGAAAATGCCGTTCCCCTGGAGCAGGACGTCGGGCTGGCCTCGCAGCAGTGGGAAGCCAGGGTAAGTGTGGTGGGTGACGGTGTAGCGCAGGTCTCCGCCGTACGAGGTCACCTGGAGACAGACAGAGAGACATTCGTGCGGGCAGGGCCATTAGCTCAGGCTTTGCAGGCAGAGGTTGATCCCGGCCGTAAGTTAAAACAGTCCTTGCACTTTAGGAGATTAAAGCAGTGTTGCTATGGACAAAAACACAGACCTTGTCTCCTTTGAAGCGCTCCGGCAGCACCCAATAGTAGACGTCGCGGGGCAGTGTGTGGAAGGAGGAGAAGGTCAGCTCGGAGCCCTCCGTGAGGCGGATCCCCTCGGCGACGGTCCGGCTGCTGGCGGCGTTGGAGAGGCTGAATTGCTCCCTCTCGGCGTCCAGCCGCACCTGGAACCAGAGAACGGGGGCTGTCAGCAGGGGAAGCAGAGCCGGCGGGGGGTGGCGGTTCGAGTCCTGCGATGGGAGTGCGGAGATCCGGGATCGAGTCCCCACTCAGTCACGAAGCTCACTGGGTGGACTTTGGGCCAGTCACTGCCTCTCAGCCTAGCCTACCCCACAGGGTTGTTGTGAGGATAATTGGGGAGAAGAGGAGGAGGAGGCTCAGGTAGGCCGCTTTGGGCCCTTTGCAAGTTGTGGGGAAAAAAGGGCAGGAGAGAAATGTGATAATAAATAAGTAATTTTAAAAGGGAAGCCGGGCAGGCAAACGCAGCGCGATCCGAGGGTGGAGGCTTTGCCGGAGATCCCGTGGAGGAGGCCCGTGGGCGTGGGCGCACAGCCACCGAGCGCAGTACCTGGTCCCGGCTCCAGGAGGAGCTGGTGCACTGGCGGGAGACCCCCATGCAGAAGCAGCGGAGGCAGCCGTCCGGGTTCCGGTGGCTCAGGTGGAAGGAGCCCGTGGCGCATTCGTTGCAGAGCCGTCCGTCGACGTTCGGCTGGTGGAGAGAGAGAGAGAGAGAGAGAGAGAGAGAGAGAGAGAGAGAGAGCTGCAGCAGGTAAACAGAGTCCAGGCCACAAAACGGCACGCCCCCCCCCCCCACTTGGGCGGCCCACGCTGACGGCCAGGGCTGAGGAAGAAAGCTGGACGCAGCTTTGGCTCAGGGTCATCCACGGCGGAAGAGGGGAGACAGAAAACCTCCGCTTGATTTCTCGGGGAGGCTGCACAAAAACTCCCCGGTCTGCGCACGCCGAAGAGGCAAAAGCCGGGGAGCGAAACCTCTGGCCCTGGGTCCCATCCAGCCCTCTTGGTGTCCTCCTCCTCCAGGCTTCCGTGGTTCCTCCTGGCGGCCCCCGCCTGGGGCTTCAATTCTTTCCCCCTCAAAATATGCCGCCCTGCTGCAATTTCCCCGTTCCAAAAGGCCTCCCCTTAAGGCTCAGTTACTGGAGTGGAAACAGGCCAGTAAAGCCATCATCTCAGGGGCGTCCGCTGAGCACCAGGGGCTGGACGGAGGGTCGAAGATTGCTCTCTGCTCCGCCTGAGAAGGGTTGCCCCTAGCCGGATAGAGGAGTCCGGGCCACCGTCCCGCCGTGCCTCCGTGGGGCTCACCTTGCACTGGCAAGCGCCGTCTGAGGCCCTGCGGCTCCCTCGAAGGTCACAGGAGTCGATCCCTTGCGCTGGACGTGGAGGAAAGAGGAAGGTGGGCATGGAGGCAAAGCTACGGAGGAGGGCAATTGTTCCCTGCCCAGACTTCAGGTGTTTTGGACTTCAACTCCCATCTGACCTGGCCAGCAATCATAATAGTCGGGGAGCATGGGAGTTATTGTCCAAAACGTCTGGAGGAAGGCGGACCTAGCCACTTCGGTGGGCTTGATGGGCAAAAGTGGGCAGGGACTCAGGAAGAGAAACCTCAGGCAAGTTGGGGCTGGGATCCCTGGGGGCACAGGATTGCTCCAAGATGGCGGCACGTCCCGGAACATTCCCGTCCGTCTGCTGCGCACGCGAGACGCCCAAGAGCAGGACAGGGGCCCATCATCTTCCATCGAGCACGCAAAACAACGCGTGCACAGAAATCTTGCACGGGGCTTGTTCAACCCTATGACTACAACGCCGAGGGACAGCACAACCATGCGTAACGGCACACAAGGAACACCTGTGCAAGGCACAGGATCCTGCCCCTCTCTTTGAGAGCAGTCTCTTTCTCCCTATCCGTAGTTCTATGCATGTTTACCCAGGAGTAAGTCCCTCTGCGCTCAACAGGGCGTGTCGTCGTTTGTGTAAGCTCCCTGTTCTGGGAGACCCTGGAGTATGTGGTCTCACGGGGTTTTCCGAGGCAGTTGAAGGTTTTACTCACCAGAAGGTTTTATACACCTTTTTGGGGTGGGTGGGGAGTGTTCAAAGGCTTTACTCACCGGAAGGCTTTTCGTCCGTAAGTTTTACACACTTCCCGCCTGGTTGGATGGGGTTGCCTTCGTAGCCTGCCGCACATCTGGAACGACACATTGGACAAGATCCCCAGTTAAGAGGTTTCTCTCTGCCAAGGGGGCGGTTAAAGCAATGAAGACCCCTTTAACACAACTCCTGGGGTGGGAACTCCAGCCTTTAAGGAATATGCCCCCTGGTGATGGGTGGATTTATGGGGGGTGGGGCGTATATTTGGGGACCAGTTTCCTAGCCTCCTGGCCTGCCAGCGTTACCGTCTGGTCCGGGCAATGGGAATTATGTGGGCAGGACCTGTTTGGGACGGAGAAAAATGGTCAAAGCTATCAGCCGGCAGCCGGGAAACCCCAGAGATCTGGGCTGGAGAGACCAACCATCTGATCCTCTTTCCACATCTGGCCTTGAGATTTCCCTTCCCCAAGAAGCCTCCCTAGAGGGATATTTGCAAATCTACCAGGGCAAATACATGCAATTATAACCGGGGCAAAATAAATAAATAAGGGGGGGGAATCGAACATAAGTAACGTCATCGAAGAACAACGTAACGCACACACACAAATGACATCTGCGCTGAATAACTCTTCACAACACCGTTAATAAAAAGGGAAGGGAAGCGAATCGAAAATAACGAAGAAGCGAACAGCGCCCCACTCGCCTTTCGCAGCGGCGTCCTGTATAGCCCGGTTCGCAGGCGTCGCATGTGGCGTGTCCGTCCGTGTCCAGGAAGCAGGAAAAGGAGAACCTGCAGGCGGGAGAGAAGGGCCGTGACTCCGCCGTCCTCGGCAAAACGCGGCAGGCAGGGCAGGGCAGGGCACACAAAGCCCTGGGTTTCCCCCAATGTGGCTGAAATCCAGGTGGCACGTGGGTGCGTGGCAGCTCCCCAGTAGCGTGCGGAGTGGCGCTGGTGCCGTGGGAGCCGCCCTTTGACGAATCCAGCCTCACTCGGCTCCCTTGCTGGCTTGCAGCCTTAGTGTGCAGGGCCGTGGGGTGACGCGCCGTCCCTCCCTCCCGCGAAGCGGCCACGTGGCTCGATCCATGCCCCACGCGCATGTCCAGCTGCCCCCCCCGTGAAGCCCTGCTGCTCGCTCACCTCCGGGGGGCTTCCGTGTACGGGCAGGGGCAGGGGCGGCAGGCGGTGGGGGTGCCCTTGGTGGCGTCCCCGAAGAACCCGGGTTTGCATTTGTCGCACTGCGGCCCTTCCGTGTCGTGCTGGCAGTTCTAGGGGGAAGGAGAGGTGCCCAAAGGACGGGCGAGGGAGGGCTGGTTGTTTCCCCGAAAGAGCCTCCAAGGGAGAGGCGGCAGAACCCCCGGACCCCCAAGTCCCCAGGCCCCACACGGTAGCCCCCCTCCGCCGCCCACCCTGGCTCGCACGCCTTACCAGGCAGTGGCCGGAGAACGGGTCACAGGAGCTGGAGTGTCCGTTGCAGTTGCAGCCGGAGCACGAGCCCAGGTAGGGGCCGCCGGGCAGGCGCTTGAAATGAGCGTCGCACCGTTCGCACGACAGGCCGGAGTAACCGACGGGGCACCTGCGGAGGAGGGACAGGGCGGAGCTGCAAAGGGCTGGGACCGGTGGAGTGAGATCCCGGAATAACGCTGCTTATCTCTGCCCCTGAGGGGGTTCGGGCAGGAGGCGCTAAAGAAGGGACTGCTGCCGCCCACACACTTCACTCCGCTTCAGTGCTGCTCAATTAAGCCTAGTGTTTTGTTTTCAAGAATGGCCGACGAACGGTTCGTGACGCAGCCGGGCAAACTCAGGCCGAGTCTCTCGGAGGTTTCTCTTCTGCTCGGGGCTCGGATGGAGGTGAGAAGGGGGAAGAAGGCGTTGGACCGACTGACAGCAGGAGCATGGGCTTAGATCGATCTTCCCCAAGCTGGGAATGATGGGCCTTGCAATCTCATACACCTGGGGGACACCCGCTTAGGAAAGTGTGGCTCTGATCGCCGGGATTGGCACATCCACCCCCCACCATGACCCCCCTGCACCGGCACCTGCATTCTTCCACGCCACGTGCCGGACCCAGCTCGGTGACCTCCGTGGTGGTGGTGTCCATGACCACGTCGCTCAGCCCCACGCTGGCCATCCGGTTGTCGTAGACCGTCTGGATCATGACAGCTTCCAGGTTCTGCAGGGCAAACAGCAACTCCTCGCGGCTCACGGGAGCCCCGGACTCCTTCTCCCAGTTCTCCTGCAGGCGCAGCATGGATGGAGAGTGGGCATAGACACACCGGGGGGGGGAGGCGCCAAAGACCCCCCACCCCCGGACTCTAGGAAGCGCCAGAGCAAGGCGTGGACAGACACCCTGAGCTGTGCCCTATCCCGGTTCCTTAGCCGTGGCCCACAGCAGGCCAGGGACCTTTCCCCCCTATCCATACGATTTGAACCACCAGGGACTAGCTGCTTGGTGGGAACCGTCCCCATACATGCCCCCAGTTACATTTTTCTTAGGGAAGGTCAGTGCCTGGGCCTCACGTCCCCTCCGAAGTACTAACGGGTCATCTTATCGGAAAATCAGAAAGGACCGTCTGTCTTGATCATCCCAGATGGATGTGTGTGTTTGTGTGTGTGCATGTTTGGCTTCCTTATGTGATACGCAGCTTGGCTCACTCATCTGAGTTGCCTGTAAGCTCTTCTGAGAGCCTGTATGGTGTATTGGCTGCAGCACGGATGAGGCTAGTTCTTCTAGCCCAACTCAATTTGGGAAAAGCCATCGGGGGCTTCATTCCACCGGTGGGTGGGACCGAAGGCAACAGAGGATGGAATAAAAATACCAGGCCTACTTCATCTTAAAGCTCAATCTGCCTTAGGGGAGGCATTTCAACTGTTGGAGAATGACAGGCCCCAAACCTGGGAAACCATCCAATGATTGTGCTCAGGGGAAGGGCTCACCTGGAGTTCCCCAGAAGGCCAAACTCAGGGGTCTGGATTTGGCCTCTGGGTCTGAGATTCTGCATCCCTGCTTAAGACTCAGGGTCCGTCGCAGAGAGGAACAGGCCTGTTTGCCTGAGGCCCGCATGACACAGCCGGTTCTCCAGGGCTCCCGTCCCCCACCCCCATGGAAGAGGCTTCAGCATAAGCAGCCCCTGGAAGAAGACGCACACGCAAACACACACACACACACCCTGCCTCTCCAGCCATCTGGCTGCACTCACCTCGCTGAAATGGACCTGGCGCTGGTTCACCACCGACGGCTGTGTGGGCACCTGGGCCCGGTAGAGGAGTTTCTGCCCGTTGCCCACAAGGACGACGTTGGGCTTCTGCACGGGCTCTGACTGGCCCCGGCCCAGGCCGTAGCGCACCTTGAAGCGGAGGTAGCCGCCGTAGGAATCCACCTGCAAGCAAAGCACGGGTCAGATCTGCCCGCTCACCTACGGTTTGCGCCGTTTGGAGGTCGGCAAACGGGGAGGAGGGAGGCGTCCGCTTCGTCATCCGGGTTGAAGCCGGGCTGGGAATGGTACTCTTCCCCCGTCCCCCATTTTCAAAGGGCCGGATAGATATAAAAACATGTTTGTATTCTTTCAGGTTTATGACATGTTTTTGTCCATGTTAATCACCAGTAACTTTGCGATACGTTTCTTAGACGTTTGCTAAACGTCCATTATAGGACTGTTGGCTAGGATGAATTGCGTTGAGGCTCGTGGTCTATGCTCGTGGTCTATTTTGGGCGCTCCACTTCAGGAGCGTGGGTCTTCAACTTCAGGAGCTGGGTCTTCCCCCTTTCTTGTCAGTCTCTCTGTGAGGGCTCCTCTCTTGTTTCGCTTCTTGGAAGGCAGCCTGGGGGAAAAGGGCCCAGGGGGAGACCAGGACCCGATCCTGTTCCCAGCTCCCTGTCGGTTCCGGCAACGCCGCTCCTCACCTTGTTCCCCAGGAACTGCGCAGGGAGCGTCCAGAACGAGTCGTGGGCCAGGAAGCGGCGGGAGAGGTCCACCAGCTGGAACTCCTGCAGGCCGGGCTCGATCTGGAGCTGCGTGGAGGAGAGCGGGGGCGTCCCGGGCTGGGAGGGCGCCGTCACGTTGACACCTGTGCAGGGAAGGGGGAGCGGGGGGAAGGGGGAACGGGGGGAAGGGGGAGCAATAATAATGGTGTCTATTATTATACAGGCCGGGGGGGGAGGTTTGCCACGGATCAGCCAGGGAGGTGCTTGGACCACGCCGAGAGGCTCCTTCTGGCCGCTTCACGCTGCCCCCCCCCCCCAGCCTGGACCTCCGATGGCGTGGAGGGCCCGGATCCCGGGATCAGGCAGCCCAGGAGAGGCGACTCTCTGCCGGAGACCTCGAAGATGCTTCTGCTGCTCATCACAGACAAGCCTTCCCCAACCTGGTCCCCTCTCGATGCGTTGGACTGCAATTCCCACCATCCCCAGGCAGCGTAGCTGGAGGGCCCACCAGGTTGGGGAAGGGTCAGGGTATGGGCAGCAAGCCCATCCCCAGGGGTTTTGGGACTTCAGCTCCCAGAAGTCCTTGCCAGCAGGGCTGGGGCTCAGGGACGCTGGGAGTCAGACTCCAGAACAGCCGGGCAGGGGGGGAAATCTCCTTTCTGGATGAGAGGGGCCACGGGATGGACTCAGCCCCACGTGTCCCCGTGTACCTACAGACGTTTCTTGGCTCAAAAGCTCTCCGTGGCTGCCCTGAGCTGCCTCCCGCCCCAAATTCTGACTTGCCCCAGGCTTTGGTCACTGAACCCTCCCCCCTCCCCATCCCGCCCCGTTACCTTTGAAGTCGTCGGGCGCGTTGAAACGCAGGCGGATCTGGTGCCGGTGGCGGCTGGTTTCGCGGCAGGTTTTGGTGATGCCGAAGCAGAAGCAGGGCAGGCACCGGGCGGTGGCCTCCAGGTGGAACTGTCCTTCGGAGCAGGGCCCTGCGCGGAGGAGAGGGGAGGGGGTCGGAGGTCAAGGGGAGGCGACCCTCTTTGGGAAGGCGGATACAGACCAACCCACCCAGGATGCCAGCAGAGGGACTGACTGATGAGCCACGGAGTCCCTGAACATAAACGCACGACCCGCCCCTTCCTCCATCTCACCTCGGCCAGGTGTGAGGCTCAAGACACCGTCGGGGATGCCGAAAACCATCCCCCGGGCATTGATGGCCTCGCAGGTGTAGGCCCCCTGGTCAGCCTCCTTCACGTCCTTGATGATCAGCGTCCCCCGGCCCTTCTCGCTGGTGATGGACACCCTGTGGGGCAGAGGGGGAGGGTCAGCGTCCCAAATCCCCAGGGCAGCTGGGGGGGAGAGGCATGGCCCACCTGGACCGGCGGCTTACCTGGGGCTGCTGGGTATGTGCCCCCAATTGAGCCTCCAGGTGATCATGGGTGTGGGAACGCCGACGGCCACGCAGGTGAAACGCACGGTGGTTCCGGGGGCGACGTGGATGGACTCCTCCGGAGGGGTGATCACCTGGGGGGGGACTGGGGCAGAGGGAAGGGGGGAAAGGGGGGCACAGATGGTCACTTCCTCCCTGCCTGACGCACAGACCAAGTGCAGAAGGCAAAACTGAACTGCAGCAGGCTGGAGGGAACAACTCCTTCCCACTCAGCGCACCGTAAGACTACGGGAAATTGTTGCCGCGTGACGCCGCGTCCGCCTGTGCTTCGACAAGAGCGCACAGCGCAGCTGCGTTTTTTGGGAGGCTTCGTTCTGTCCTAGAGGTGAAGGGGGGGGGGGTTCATGGGCTTTGCATCTGAATACAAATCAACCTAAATTGCACTTCCCAAATTAAGATGCAAACTGGAACGCAAATACCCTTCGGGTTTTTTCACACTTCCCCAAATCTGGTTCTCGGCTCAAAAAGTGCGCACAAAACAGCTTACGTTAGATGAAACGAGTCTAAGAACCTTTGTACACTTTTCTGCGAGTGGCTGCGTCCTTGCATGGATTTTAGGAATGTGGGAAGGTACCACCTACCGAGTCACACTGGCCTTCCTCCATCTAGCCCAGTATTGTCAACACGGACCGGCAGCAGCGGCTTTCCAGGGTTTCAGGCAGGATTGTTTCCCCCCCAGGCCTACCTGGAGATGCTGCCGGGGGGCGAACCGGGGACCTTCTGCATGCAAAACAGGGGCTTCCACCACCCAGCCACGGACACTTGTCCATCCGCGAGAAACGTGTACCAAAACGTGTCTAAACGTTCGTGCCGGCTGGTGCAAACGGATGTGGAAACAGGACGGATGAACTGGGGATTTCTCGAGGCGGGAAGAGACGGCTCTCGCCCACCTCGACTTCTGCCCCCTGCTCCCCACACTGGCTTTCCACGGCCACAGACCCCCCACGCCCGCCTCACTCACGGCATCCGATCTCGTCCGAGCGATCCGCGCAGTCGGTCTCCTCATCGCACTGGTAGCTGGCCGGGATGCAGGTGCGGGTGGAGAGGCAGACGAACTGGTCCGGGCCACAGGTGTCCCCGGGGCCTTTCGTGGCTGCAGGGAGAGGAGGGCCATGAGCCACAGAGGGCCTGAGGCAACCGACGCCCCTCACTCGGCCTACGGAGCGGTGTCCTCCCCTCTGCCATTTCTCCCTCGTCACCGGGCTCAAAAGTCCTTCCAGCCCGAGGGCCGCGCTCCATTCCGGAGAAGCTCTCGGGGGCCGCATCCCAGGGGGTGGGCGGGGCCAAAGGGGCGGGGCCAAGAACGCCAAGGCAAGCAGGCGGGCTGACAAGCCAGCTGCCCGGCCTTCCTGCCTGCCGTCCCTTCCTCCTGCCCTTCCGGCGCTCCGAACGCTTACGGCAATTGAACTCGTCGGAGCCGTCCGTACAATCGTTGTCCCCGTCGCATCGCCAGAGCTTGAGGGCGCAGTGCCCGTTCCGGCACTTGAACTCGTTGGGTTCGCAGGGGAAAGGGGTGCCTGTCCGGGAGAGCGGAAGAGAGTTCACCCCCGGGCTCCTTCCTCAGGGGCTCAAGGAAGGGCAATTCCAGCCAAGAAGAGGAACATGGCCAGTTTCCGGCCGTCTTCCCGGCCGGCGCTGCTGCGCAGCTGCGCTGCGGCCGCACGGAAGACTCACCGCAATTCAGCTCGTCGCTGCCGTCCCGGCAGTCCCTCTCGCCATCGCACAGGTAGTCCCGGGGGATGCATTGCTTGTTGGAGCAGACGGCCTCGTCCTTCCGGCAGGGGCGCAGCTCCGGCGACAGCGAGGGCTTCGGGGTGACGAGCCGAGAAGCCGAAGTGACCGGTGTCCGGCGGGTGGTCAGCAGGGACGTGGTGGCAGGGATCCGGGTGGTGACGGGCCGGTGGGGGGCGCCGGGCACCCTCGGAGGGATCACGGTGGGTTCTGAGAGCAAAGAAGGAGCAGAGGAGGTTAGAGGCAGGTGGGCGGTCAGACACCAGGCAGGTGGAGTCCCGAGGCCCTAAAAGGCGCCACCTGGGGTGTGGCCCTGGTCAGCCCAAACATCCCGCCAGCTGACCCCCAAGGGCCCATCCTGGCCCACCAGTCACTATTAAAGCCCAGCGTCAGGGTTCCCGCAGCAGCCTGAGCAGTTCGGAGCCGGGCCAGCGCTGAGCTGCTCCTGCCGCCCCGCCTCTCCTCTCATTCCCAGAGTGCTGCCTCGGATCTCGACCCCAGCGCCTTTTCGGATGCCCCTTCTCTCCGCCCCCTTTCCGTTCCTTGTTTGCAGCCGGAGCGCCCAGGCGAGAGGCAGCTCAGGGCCAGAAAAAGGGCTGTGATGTGGACAGAGGTCAGCACTGGAGACGGGGGTCCGGAGCCCCACTCAATTACAAAGCCCCCTCGGTGACCTTGGGCCAGTCACTCACTCTCTCTCTCTCTTTTTCTCTCAGCCTAGCCTACCTCACAGGGCTGTTGTGAGGCTTAAAGGGGTGATCAGGTACTTTGCACCCAGGAGGGATGGAAAAGTTAAAGGGGGCGGCAACAGCTTCTATTTAGCAAAGGAACAGAACCTCAGGTCTGGGGTCCCAATCCGGATGCCTCTGGCTTCCCCAGAAGGCCGCGCCCCCGACCTCTGGGCCCAACGCATTCCCAATACCACCACAGAATGTTTATTTATTATTGCATTTCTATCCCGCCTTTTTTCCTCCAATGATCCAAGGCAGTGTACATAACCCTCCTCTCCATGTCATCCTCACAACAACAACCCTGTGAGGTGGGTTAGGCTGAGAGCCTGTGACTGGCCCAAAGTCACCCAGTGGGTTTCCGTGCCAAGTGGGGACTCGAACCCGGATCTCCCGACTCCCAGTCCGACACTTTAGCCACTACGCCACACTGGCTCCTGTCTTGGGTGATTCTCCACCCTATCCTAAAAGGTCTTGAAACGCCTCTCCTACGGCTGCGTTCCTGGCAGAATGAACTTCGAGTGAAAACAGGTTGGCATCTTTGGCTCCACTCCCTTTGCCCCGCCCACCCCGGAACGCGGCCCCCGAGAGCTTTCTCCGGAACAGAACGCGTCCCTCAGACTGACAGAGGTTCCCCACCCTGACTACGCCGGCCGCCCTCCTCCCGTAGTTCCTCACCGCAGCCGTCCTCGTCGGAGGCGTCCTCGCAGTCGGGGTGCCCATCGCAGCGGTAGACCAGGTGCACGCACTGCCCGCTGTCGCAGGAAAACTCTTTGTCGGCACACTCGTGAGGGTGGGGGGTCGGATCTTCAGCGGGGTAGGAAAGAAACGAGGTTGAACTCCAAAGTGTGGGGCGAGGGGGCGAGTGTTCAAGGAAGATGCTCACTGGCCAGGAATCCTCTGCTCCCCGCCGGCACCATCCCGCCCCCCGTTCACCCCCCAACACTCACCGCACTCCAGCTCATCCGACATATCCCTGCAGTCTGGCCGGCGGTCGCAGACAAACTCCCTGGGCACACACTCCCCGCTCGTGCAAGAGAACTCGTCAGCCGTGCAAGCGCGTATCTCTGGGGGCACTAAAAAGCAGAGCTCAGGATCAGGGACGCTGCGGTGCAAGCCTGGATGCGCATGCGCGCAGGGACAGCCTCCCTCCGCACCCGGACACGCTCCCCGCTATCGAGGGCGACAGACGACCCCAAACCTTCTGGAAGCACGCTCAGAAAGTGCGCCGGGCCACGGTTTGCAACCTACAGGTGACCTACTGGCCAGCAGGGTTTGCCGTTCCGTCTCTTCCTTCAAATAGTTCACAACATCAGACCTGACTTTATACCAAACCAGACTCTTAGCTCAGCGTCCTGCAACCGGATGTGTCGGGCGGTGAGCGTCAGAAACAGCCAGCCAGCCGTTACGGACCCACACGTTCTGAAAACCCACGGCACACTGGCTGGGGGAGTCTGGGAGTTGTCGTTGAAGACATTTGGAGGGCATGAGCTAGGCGGAAGGCCACTCAGACAGGAAAGAGGTTTGGTAGGCTTTGTTAGGGGCCGGGCACGCTCCAAAACCCCACAGCACACAGTTAGGGGCTACAAGCCCAAGCCAAGCACAGCAGCAGGCAAATCCTGCCCCACACTCCACCCCCACCCCCTAACCTCCCCAGAGGCGGCTCCCTTTCTGTTTCTTTTTAATGCTCAAGTCCTTGCAACAAAACGCAACAGGTTCTCTTTCAGCTCTGGCTCAGCACGGTGAGATCAGGGCAAAACCACAGTATGTGTCCCCAGAGAAAACAGTGCAGGGTCTTCACTGTGGCAGCACCCTGGCTGTGGAGCTCTTCTCCCACAGGAAGTTAGGCTTCCCCCTTCTTTCTCCGGGTTTTGGCAGGCGGTTTTATTTGGAAGCTCTTAGCTCTGTGCCCAAAGTCCTGACGCTCTTAGCTCCGCGCTCTCAATTTCAGCCGCGGGTGCTGCCTTTAAAGTTTTCGAAATCGCTTTTAAAGTTTTCGAATTGCTTTTGAAATTGTTTTTAATGGTTGTAAGGCTTTTGAACGGTCGGAAGTCTTTAACTGGAAGTCGCCTTATGGGCGTTATTAGGTCTGAAAGGCAGCATTAATTAAATGTCTAAGCGAACAAACTAAGTGCAGAACGGGAGGGGCTTTGCTTCCTGGAGAAAGCAAGGGGTCAGCAGGCAAAGTTCCTGGTCCCTCCAGGCGTTGGGAAGGACCCCAAGCGGACCCCCTTCCCCCCAGCTCTCTGGCGAGGGGCAGGAGGGGGGACGCCAGGGACGTCCCCTGGACCTGCCTGCCCTCAGCAAAGTTCTCCCCATAGCGTCTCCGCGTCCAGATGGCCCAGGACGCTGTCTCCGCTGGGTCTGAGCCAAGCCCACACGTCCGTTCAAAAGAGGCCAGTGCGGGGGACACCCTGGACTTTGGCCACAGAGGAAATCTCCTGCCAATGTTCTCCAGCTGCCCGGCCGAAAGACGCTCAGCTCAGCCCGAGCTCCCCCAGTCTGTGGGAGCGGGAAAAGTGTGCGACACTCCACACGGAGGCAGCGGCACACGGCAACCGCGGGCTCCGGCGTGCCCGGCTATGGCGAGAGACGCGCACCCTGGCCGAAAGCCTCAGAGGACGACCCGGAGCGGCATGCGTCGGAGAACACGGCTCACACGCACAGCACAAGCAGAGTGGTGCAAGGAGACCTGGAGGGGCTGTGTGCACGTCAGAAGGACGGGGGTCCTGGGACCGGCCTCGTGCGTAAGTGTGGAAAGGGGCTGGGGGCCTGGAGACGGTTTCCCCCCCTCTCTGGCTGGGACTCGGGAGGAGCCGTCCACCAAGAACAGCTTGGCAGGAGATACGGGCAAAGCGGAAGGAAGTGGTTCTTCACGCACAGCAGGGCTGATCTGTGGAACTCCCTGCTGCAGGATGTGGAGAGAGAGCCACGGGCTTAGATGGCTTTACGGATTCCTAATGGAGGAGACCTGCCAGCGGCTGCTAACCCTAATCACTCAATGGAACTTCCACCTCCAGGGGCAGTGTAGCTCTGATAACTTACCCGTTGCTGGGAGGAACAGAGGGAGAGGGCCATTGAAGGCCTGTCCTGCTTGTGGACCTCCTATCTAGCGAACGCGGGGAGAGGGAGGCTGGATTAGCTAACTGTGTGACAGCCGCTCCAGCGCTGCTCTTCTGAATCACCTATTAGCCGTGATGGCGAGGCATAAAGCCTCCCCGTGGAAAGGCACCCTACCTGCGAAGGTCAGAGGCCGGGGTCCAGCAACGGGGAAGGAGAGACCCGTTGCCTCTGGACCCCGGATCTCTTTCTGGAGAAGCGCTCGGCGGGTGAGTCCAGAGGCCAAAGCGGGCAGGTGCAAAAATGCCGCGCATTTTAACCTCCCGCCAGTCCCTAAGCCCGAAGAGAAGGAGGATTCCAACCTTTCGGAAGGGGAGGAACACCGCGCAAAAGGCGGGGAACCAATGAACCACTGGCGGTCAGGGGAGTGGGCATTTGGGGGACGCTGGAGGGACGGGTGGGGGACCCCGCAGAGCCTCCCCCTCGTCCGAGAGGAACCTGGCTGCCCACCAGGGGAAGGAGGCTGCCGCTGGGCTAGACGGACCCCGCCGTGGGCTCTCCTGACGTCCTGAACTGGGCGAGGGGAGGGCGGGGAACGCTGCGGCCTGCCTGAACCGCGGAGGGTCACTCCGAAGCCTCCTTGTTGTAAATCTGTAACATCAGGCCGTCCGGAGCCTGCAGATGGTGAAACCTGAGCCCTGGAGCAAGAATGAGCCCGGCTAGGACTCTTGTTTCTTCCGGCCTGGATTCCAGGGAGCTGCCCAGGGAACGGAGCCAAAGAGGCACCTGGTGTTGCATGCGTGCGTGTGTGTGTGCTTGTATGTGTGTGTGTGTGTGTGTGTGTGTGTGGCGGCAGCGGGGAGGGAGGATGCCCTGACAGTCAAGATTCACCACAGTGTCGAAAAGCGGCCTTGCGCTGAGACAGACCCCTGGTCAATCTAGCCCACTGGCCACACGGATCGGGACCTCGCTCCCCGAGGTCTCCGGCAGGATTCTTTCCAGCCCTACTGAACCCGGGACGTTCTGCATGCAAGGCGGGTTTTCTGCCGCTGAGTTACGGGCCGTTCCCTTAAAGTATAGTAAGATCCCAGTTCTCACGGTTCTAAAAAAAAGCAACAGTACCACTGTGGGCTCCTCTAGCTCAGCGTAGAATAGATTATTTCGACTAGAGCTCTCATAAATCCCTCAACATTGGCCATACTAGCTGGGGATGATGGGAACTGCAGCCCAAAACAGGGCCTACCCCTGGCCTACACTGAGTGGCATTAAAGGTTTCAGCCAGAGCTCTTTCCCAGGATCAAAGCTTTTTCATGTAAAAGGTGCATGCTGCCACTGAGCTACAGCCTCTCCCCTAAGAGCATAGCCAATCAGTGAAGGCATAACCTATCAGTGATCCTGCATCTTGCTACCTGGAGATGCCGGGGATTGAACCTGGGGCCTTCTGCATGCAAAGCAGGAGCTCTACCGAGCTACCGCCTCTCCCCTAAGAGCATAGCCAATCAGTGAAGGCATAACCTATCAGTGATCCTGCATCTTGCTATCTGGAGATGCCGGGGATTGAACCTGGGGCCGCCTGCGTGCAAGGCACGGCCTCTCACGCTGAGCTACGGCCTTTCTCTTTGGCCTGGAAGATGAGGTGTTTGGAAAGAGTTCTGTTCTCTCTCTCTCTGTCCACACAGCCAGCCTCCAGGTCCCTGTGCACTGCTCTGACTCTGTACTCACCTGGAGAAGCCACTGAAATGGGGGGTGGCGGGCTTTGGGCTGGAAGCAAATAGAGAGTTAGCAGCCGACCTGGGGGCAGACCCTACACCCCACAACGAACCGCCCCTCCAACACACACACGCAAAAGCACACGGGTTCGCTCCAGTCCAGCTCCGTTGGCTCACCTGCTCCCAATCGCCGGAACTGGAAGCCCCACGTGGAGGTGACGTAGGAGGCGATGGAGCCGCTCTCGATGACCGAGAAGAGCACCTCGCGGATCTGCCCTTCGTCCACGTTCCCCTCGGAGCCCACGTCCAGCTCCACAAAGATGTAGCCGTCAATCTCCCTGCAAAGTGGCGGAGGGGGGGGGGCAGAAATGGGGGTGAATGACACAGCTCATTCAGACAGAACCCCTCACTTATCTCCTCTACCGAAGGAGAGAAAATCCCTGCATGGAGAAAGAATACTCAGATACTGTCTGAATCCTAGAACCTGAGCTTTTTCCCTCCTCCTTTTTTTTTTTTTAAATAAAGCAAGTTTCTAGCCCTCATTGACTCCATGTGAAAATGCAGTCCTTCTAAACCAGGATGCGGGAACTCTTTCAGCTCGGAGGCTGAATTCCATTTCTGGGGAGGTCTCAAAGGCCGCCTTCAAGGCCTGGGCAATGGCAAAAGGGGCGGAGTCAAATCACCTGCATATTTTAGCTGAAACCAATTCCTGCTGGTGACGAAATGTTAGGAGAGACCTTTCAACTGCCTAGAATGGGAGGAAAACGACGCAGAAGCCGGGAAGCCAGTGAACCGTCGGTGGGCGCGGGAAAGGGCCCTGGGCCCGGGGAAACGGGCTAGCGATCTGGGGAAGCCCAGAGAGTCCGTTTGGGCCTGTGAGTCTCAGGATCTGAACCTCTCTTGTAAGGACTGGATGGGGAGGGGGGGTCTTGCCTGTCTCCACGTACCCTGCTTGCCCCCAAGAATATCAAACTTCCCCTCATCCCACCCCCAGCCTGACTTTCTGTCTGCAACAAAAGTCCCTAAAAGAAGAACGGGTTCAAATTCCCAGCCCCAGAATCCTGATAGGAAAAATTATTTATTTATAGCCAAATAGCCAAAGCTCTCAACACCCAAACTCACTTGATGAAGACCACACTGACCACCTGGTCGCCAGGGATTTTGTAGTATTCAGACTCCAGCTGGGGAGAGAAAAACGTATCAGACCGAGTCCTCTGGCAACCCTCCGTTGCCACCGGGCTAGGAAAAAAAAGGCTCGCTCCAGCAGCTTCCTGGCTATCAACGTCCACCTAATTCCAGAGTCAGACTTTCCTGGGAGCAAAGAGAGATTTTCTTGCAGTTCCTAAGCGAGAGATTCCTATTACCTCATTGTGATGGACAGCAGCCGCGGTTCATTATTTCCCTATTTAATTCTCAATCTACAATATCTCTAAATCACCTTCCTGCAAAGATTTTTTTTTAAAAAAAACAGACAAGGCGCTTTATGAAACTAATTGGTCGTTTCTTTAATTCTAAAACAGATTCATTTAAAACAGTGCCCAAATAGTACATCTGAAACTATAGAAAGCAGGGAGAAATCGCCACGTGTTTCCCAAACAACCAAAAGGATCAATGCATTTTCAAACCATCTATGACAGCCTTCCTCAACCTGGGGCGCTCCAGATGTGTTGGACTGCATCTCCCAGAATGCCCCAGCCAGCTGGCTGGGGCATTCTGGGAGTTGTAGTCCAACACATCTGGAGCGCCCCAGGTTGAGGAAGGCTGACCTATGAAGAGAGATCCGGGAAGAACAGAGGCAGGTTTTTCTGGGGAGCGCATGCACATCACTCTGGGACCACCACAGAAAAGGCCCTGCTCCTAATAATGGAGGTTCTCACCTCCTCATGGGTTGGAGCTTGGAGCGGCAGATTTTAAAATGCTGGGGGAAGGAAGTCAGATGAGAGAAGGTGTTCCCTGTAATCTTTGATGCCCAGAGACCACAGTAGGGCTTGGAAAGTCAAAGGGGGAAACCACAGGCATCCTGTCCCTGGTCGCTGCCTGAGCAAAACAGGACTCACCGTGTCCACCACCGCTTCGGAGACGTCCCGGAACTCCTCGGAGTTGACATCGTCCAGGCGCGGGCTGTAGTCGATGGATTTTGTGAAATTCACCAGGGCCCGGAAATAGACTGAAAAGAAGACGATGAAGAAGGGTGAGGGCTGAGGCAGCTGGTGTGCATGTAAGCACACACACGCAATGTGTGCAGGACACGGAATAACGGGCTCAAGTTAAAGGAAGCCAGATGGACAATCAGGAAAAACTTCCTGACTGTTAGAGTGGTACAACAATAGAACCCATGACCTAGGGAGGTTGTGGGCTCTCCCACACTAGAGGCCTTCAAGAGGCAGCTGGACAAGCATCTATCGGGGATGCTTTAGGGTGGATTCCTGCATTGAGCAGGGGGTTAGACTCGATGGCCTTAGGGGACCCTTCCAACTATGCTATTCTATGATTCTATTCAACATTTCATATACTTAGACCTCTGGTCTGTTTGTCCTGCTCCTAATGACCAGCTGCTATAGGAAAACGGCGATACTAAATAACTCTATAGATTGATGGTGGAATTGGATGTGAACGGTGGAACAGCTTATGGGTGCGTGGGGGTGGGTTCCCCTCTTTGGTGTTTGCAGCAGTGGGATGCCCCATGAACCGTGATCTTCCACACGTGGGGGAAGCGCTACGATAACTTACGCGGGGTGTCTTCACTTTGACGTTAGCATCGATCACCTGCACGGCTGAAAGTCTTACGCCTATAAAGCCTTACACGGCTTGGGCCCACCATACCTGATGGAACGCCTCTCCCGACATTTATTTATTTGCTATTTATTTAAAACATTTATATCCTGCCCTATATCAATAAGATCTCAGGGCGGCGTACAGATAAACTACCTGTACACTGCGCTCAATGTCTAAGGTCCTCCTCCGAGTGCCTACTCCAAAGGAAGCTCAGAGGATGGCAACAAGGGAGAGGGCCTTTTCAGTGGTGGCCCCCCAGTTATGGAACGATCTCCCCGATGAGGCTCACCTGACACCAACATTGTTATCTTTTCAGCGCCAGGTCAAGACTTTTCTCTTCTCCCAGGCATTTAACAGCGTTTAACAACATATGCTAAGTTTGTTTTTAACGGACCCCAGAACTGTTGTTGTTTAAATGGATACTGTTGTTTTATATTGTTGTTTTTATATTTTGTATACTTTTTAACTTTTGTAAACCGTCCAGAGAGCTTTGGCTATGGAGCGCTATATTAAATAAATAAATAAATAAATAAATAAATAAATAAATAAGGGCCTTCTTTATTTCCACAGACGGAGGTGAGAACCCCCACCTAAGGGTGCATTGAGAGGGTGGGACGGGGTCACCCCAATGAGGCAGAGCTCCAGCAGACCCAGTGCTCGCTTGTGCAAGCGTCTTTGCTCGTCCCCCCACGCATGCAATGCAAAACGCCGGCACGGGAGCTGGCTGTGGGATGAAGAGATCTTGGCCTGTCTGTGTGCGTGGACCCAAATATGCCGCTCAGCTCACCCGTCCCCCGAAACGGACAGTGCTGAGCAATAATGGGACATTCTTTCCCCCCGGTCCCCCCCACACAGGCACTCACAAACCCAGCCCTTCCTAGATGGGGAGAGGGCCCCCCACAAGGAGACCGGACCGACCCCCCCTTCCCTTGGAGAGGAACGCAGCTCCCAGGCCGTGGTCTGAGGCCGTCTCCTCCCAGGATGGGGGGTGGGAGCAGGCAGAAGTCAAAGCAAAAGGCACCGGGTTATTGTGTGTGTTTTTCGCTTCCACACCCCCAGGTTTCACATGGGCCGTGTGCCAGGGTTCCTGGCCAACGGCAGCTTCCAGGCGCAGCTGCAACGCTGGTCAACATGCAGACCACGTCGAGGGGAGAGGGTGTCCATGTCTGCGCTCTCCCAGGTGCCGGGGAAGAGGCGCCTGCTTCACTCAGAGGATCTCCTGCCCGTCCTGTGCAACCCTGCGAGGTAGGCCAGTTATACACCCATTTTATGGGCGGAGAACTGAGAGCAGGTGAGCGCAGGTGGCTTGACCGAGGTCAGAAAGCCAAGTCTTTGGCAAAGAGGGAAACCTGGGTTTGGGTCCGGGACTCTCAAGCAAAGCCTTTGGACCTATGAAGGCTACCTGGGCCAACCTCTTGAGATGCCAGTGCCCTGGCCTCACTCTGCGCCCCTCAAACAGACCCACAGATCCAGGGGAGATGTCTGGGCCAGATCCATGGCGCCCTGCCAAGCCACGGTCTTGGAGACGTGGGTGCAAACACTTCCGCTGCCAGAATATTTGCCCTCCAACACCCCCTCACAGGGGCGAATCCTTCTCCAGGCTCTTCTCCCCCCCCCCTCCGCTCCCTACATTCTGGGACGCCAACCCAAGGAAGAGCTGCCAGGAAGCCCGGCCTTCTCCTTCTCCAACGCAGGCGTTTCAAACGGGGCCGTTGTTGTCCTGACCCACACAAAGGAGCCATTCAGAGGCCCCATGGCGTCCTGCAACTCAGCAGAGCTGCCCTAGGGCCCCACCCGCCCGCAGTCACCCCCAAAGAATGTGCCGCGCCCTTGGGATCAAACCGTCCTTTCTAATGCCTGAGCCACTTGGGGGGCAGGCGTTGGCGATGGAGAATCTCAATCTCTCTCTCTCTCTCTTATGTCCCAAAGCCTGTGTCTCCTGCCCCACCCCTACACAGAACGTCTACTGCAAGGAGGGAAGGAAAAGGCCAACTCTACACGCGAACCTTCGCGACGGGCTGTGTCACCGTTCGTTTGCATTTGGGGAGGCGTCAGGGCGGCCTCCTGTGCCTAGTGCCGACCCCCTGGGATTGATTTTGCCCCTGAAGTTGGTCGTGTTCAGTGCCAGAAGGCTCAACGCTGGAACGTGCGTGTTAACCATCAAAACAGTGTTTCCTCTGTTCACGTACAGAGCGCCATTCCCTCCCCGCTGAGACGTGGCTGGAACGCTGGGGAGAGTCTCTGCAGGGTTGGGGGGGAGCGAGCTGAGCCCCTCCAGGCAGGTCTAGTGGTGAGGAGGCAGATTGGGGGCAGGCAGACGGATGGACAGACAGGGGTCCCTCGCTTCGCCGCCTCCCTGGGTTCTGTCAAGCCTGATTTCGCCACAGCTCGGCTCGCCTGGTGCCAGGAGAGAGGCCCCGGCGTGCATCTGGGGCACCAGATGTGGACTCGGGAGGAGAGACGGCCTCAGCCGCGAGGCCTGGAAGGAGGCCGCCACACTGCAAAAACGCGGAGCCCGGCGGCAGCGCAGGGAGCCCCGAGGGGGTAGCAAGAGGCATCGAGCGAGGCGAGCCCCTCCAAGGCCGCGGAGGAGGGAGGCCACGGCAGCGAGGGAAGAGGCGGGCAGGGCAAGAGATTCCTTTGCCTGCGCCCTGCAGAGAGAGGCTGCCGGGCCCCAGGCCGCCCCCCTCCCCCCCTCCCCGTGGGTCCCTCTGCCGATCGCTGGCCCGGCCTCTGAAGCAATCGCTCCAGCCGTTAAAAACCAGCGCTCCGGCTTTGCCTCCTTTTAAGGAGCCCTCGCTCTCCGTCTTTGGCTCGCCATGGCCCGGGAGGGGCGAGCTGGAAAATCGCTTTGAGCTGTGAAGAACAATGAGCAAAAGGCCCACGTTCCCCTTCCGGTGTTGGCTGAGTCAGCCGCTCCGGCCCCCAGGACCCAGGGGCAGCCAAGGGCGCAGCGGCGTGGTTGCGCACGTGCGTCCGAAAGCAGGATTCAAGGGGCGCAGCTCACGCCGAGCCACGGCAGCTCTGCTCCAGCGACCCCTGGGCTTCAACCCAAGGATGCTCTGGGGGGGGTGTGTGTGAAAAACGCCAAGGCCGTCCTAGCCTCCCTCTCGTAGGCCCCAAACACCCCAAACCCAGCAGAGGGGGGCGGCCAAGTCATGCAATGGCCACACTGTGTTGCCGGCAGAAGAGCAGCTGCTAGCCACGTCCGAGGGGCAAGAACATCAGAAGTGCCCTGATGCTGGATCAGACCCAGGGTCCATCTAGTCCAGGACTCTGTTCGCACAGTGGCCAGGCAGCCGTCAGCCAGGGATGAACAAGCAAGACATGGTGCAACAGCACCCTCCCGCCCATGTTCCCCAGCAACTGGGGCACACAGGCTTACTGCCTCGAATACTGGAGATAGCCGGCTTGGGACTGTGACTGATAAACCTACTGCGCCTTCCTTTGCTCTTGGCCAGGGCGAGTCGGAGCTCCTTCATCCCAACAGCCGAATTCCACTTCGGAGGGCCACGTTCTAGTGGTGGCTGTGGCCAAGAGCAAAAGGGGCGGGGTTGAAGGGGAAAGAGGTGGGGCCAAAATACCAGCATACTTTAGCTTAAGGGAGCCATCCTGTGCGTATTTAGGTGGGAGGGGGGAAGGCCTACAACTCCCAGAATTCCTCAGCCGGGGAATTCTGGGAGTTGTAGGCCTCCCCGCCCCCCATCTAAACGTGTGTAGGATTGCAGCTAAAGCTCTTAACGCCAGCAACTAACCCTTTCCAAGCTGTCAGAATCGGGGGCAAAACATGCAAACGCTGGGAAGCCCCCAATTATCCATGGCTGGTGGAAAGGCGTGTGGCCGTTTGGGAAACCCCCGCGGGCCGGATTTGGCCCCCCGGGCCTGAGTTTCAACACCCCTGTTGTAGGGCCTACAAGTTGCCCTCGATGAGACCCATTTCCGAAGCGCTGCCAGCCCAGGCTCGTGGGCGGTCTGGAAGGCCCCCTGTTCCGTGACCAGTGGTACCGTGAGGGGTGGGACTTTGGCGAAGAGGTCGGCAGAAGGGGCAGCCGGTGGGCAGACAAATGCAGCAAGGCAGGTGAAGGAAGGGCAGTCACACACACCTCGCCACCAAAGGAAGCCCACCACCACCTCACTGCTGGAAGACCAACAAGCCCGGCGTTCACAATTAGGTCATGGCCCCACTGCCCATTTCATAGGTGGCCGGCGCCATTGCTTCGGCAGCCTTTCGAACACAGATCTATTTATTCGTTCCCAAGGCGGCTTTCAAGGAGGGCTCTCGCTTCTGCCCACAACACTCGCTCTTGACGGTGGAGGTTGGGGGGTGCGTGTGAGGTGGGGAACTCACACACGGGGTGGGGTCAGCTGGTCACTTACTGAGCTGGGAGTCATCCTCTGTCTTGGAGTCGGTCATGCTTGCAGGGGCAGGGACCCCCAGAGGAGGAGAAGGAGGAGGAGGAAGAGGAGGCGGAAGGTCTGCAGAAGAAAGAAAAGAGGAAAGAGAAGAGAGAGAAGAGGAGGCGAGAGAGAAAAGAAAAGGCAAGAAAGAAGAGAAGAAGAGAAAAGAGAAGCAAGAAAGAGAAGAAGAGAAAAGAGAAGACAGAGAAGAGAAGGCAAGAAAGAGAAGAGAAGAAGAGAAAAGAGAAGAAGAGAAAAGAGAAGAGAAGGGAGAAAAGATAAGGAGAAAAGAGAACAAATAAGAGAAAACAGAGAAGATGCAGAGAAAAAGGAGAGAGAAGAGCGAAGAAGGAAGGAAGGAAGGAAAGGTTTCGTTATTGGCGCAGGTGCGGTGCCCAACCACAGATGTGGGGCCGGAGCAAAGGGAGATGAAGAATTCCACAGAATTTTACATGGAGGGGGGGATGTCCAGGACCCCCACTCGGAACCCTCCCCTGCTCTTCCCACTGCTTCCTCCTGCCTATCTTCTGAACACCCCATTCAGGAGGAAAAGACGGAACCGTCCCCCACGCCCTCTTCTGATGGGTGGTGCTAGGAGCCCTCCGTGCGGAAGCACCCCGAGATTCTGGGCATGCTGACTGCTCTGGCGCCCCCCCCCCGGGCCCCCGGGATCTTCCTCTCCCTCACGTGGGCCCTAGAAGTGCGTCTCCCAGCCCCAACACACCCGCCCACCCACGTGTGGTGCCTCTCCTGCTCCGTTGGGAGCTCCGAGGGAGCTAAGCACAGCTCCGACTGTGGCGTGGTTTCCCTTGAAGTTCCCCCCCCTTGCTTACCAGAGCAAAAGGTGTCCCCCCCACAAAGACACACCCACCCACCCTCCTGCCCTGCCACAAACAGCTGCAGCTCCCCGGCCAGCGGGAAAGGCAAACTGAGCTATACTTTCCCACTAGGAATAAACGTGGCCTTCCCCACTCAAAACCCAGCTTATTTGGGGGCCGGCGGGCGGGCCGGCTATGTGTGCGGGGGGGTGTCCAGCAGCGGTGGGGAGGGGACCCAGGCCCATGGTGCGTCCAAGGGAACACTGCTGTCAAGGGTTAGGTAGTCCAGAGGAAGTCCCACAGGGAGGGGAACTGGAGTCCCCCCCGTCCCGTCCCCCCGTCGATTTCCACCCCCAGCTGGGGGAGCTTCCCTGCCCCACAGATAAGGAGAAAGCCAGGAGGCGCCTCCAGCCGGAGCCTCTCCCGCGCAGCCCCCGCCTCTCCCTGGAATGCCTCGTGGGAGTGGAGCCGGTCTGGGGTTTCCCAACCCAAATGTCAAAATGAAGGGATTTCTTAAAATAAAGCGCCTGCACAACGCAGGCATCTGTTCCCCAGCGGTCCGGGGAGAGTCGGTGGGTGGGCCGCTGTCAGTGAACACGGCACTCGGGCTCCTTCCCTCCCTGCCTCCCCCTGCACAACCCCCCCTCCCCAAACCTGGAGGACAGAGACGCCCCACGAATCCAAGGGGCCCTGGCGCTGGGCGTGGAGGGACGCATTGCCTAGCGCCGGGCTGCCGCAGCGGAGGTGAGCCAAGAGGCCGCCTCTCGTGCCAGCGCCTTTCCAAGTCCTGGGCAATGAAGAACGTCCCCTAACCTTTTCCTCTTTTTGTGGCTGTGCGGAGGGAAACGAAAGAGGAACCCGGGCCATTCATCCAGCCCTGCTGAAAGGCCACTGCGTTCCCCCCCCCTCACCCCCCTCTCGCTTTGCTTGCATGTCGGGTCTTTATGGGCTGCCAGCCCGTGAGCAGGGGCCGCCTCGCCTTTGCGGGTTTGCGTGTGAGCCGCCCCCAGGAGCCCTTTTTAGGCTGAGCAGCAGGGAGGAAGAGCGGAAAGGAAAGGAAAGGAATGGATCTGCTTAGGCACAGCGTGAGGAGGAGGAGGAGGAGGAGGAGGAGGCAACGAATGGGGTAGCGGTCGCGGGGCGAGGAAGGGTGCAAGCCACAGAGCAGGGGGCGTGCAAGGAGGGCGAAGGGGCATGTGTGGGGAGGGGCGTTTTACGGCTCTCCCGTTGCTTCCGAAAGCAGACCAGGAGCCCCGCCCTACTCCGCCTCCTTCCGCGACACGTTCCCATTGCAGGGGTCGCCCCTGAAGCGTGCAGGGTTGCAATGGGGGGGGTGGGGGGCTTCCGTCTCCCGATGTCCCCAGGATCAGGGCCGCCTGCGCTCCTTTTAAAGCCAGCTTCAGCTCTCTTTGATGGCCGCTGCTGTTTCCTGCGAGGGGGCTGGGATTCTCAGAGGATGGGGCATCAGCCCTGGCGGACCTCCTAGGTCTCAGGATGAGAAGTGTGCGTGTCTGTGTGTGCGTGTGGGTGTGGGTGTGTCTTCCCCATCCTTTGCTACCTGATTTCTTTAGGGTGGCCCTACGGAAAGGAGGACAGGACTCCTGTATCTTTAACAGTTGCCTAGAAAAGGGAATTTCAGCAGGTGTCATTTGTACACCTGCAGCACCTGGTGAATTTCCCTCTTCATCACAACAGTTCAAGCTGCAGGAGCTGTACTAGAGTGACCAGATACAAAAGAGGGCTGGGCTCCTGCAGCTTTAACAGTTATGATGAAGAGGGAACTTCAGTAGGTGCTGCGTGCATGCAAACGACACCTGCTGAAATTCCCTTTTCTACACAACTGATAAAGATACAGGAGCCGTTGTCCTCCTTTCCATAGGGTCACCCTATCTTTTTAAAGAGGCGGTGCCGGATACTGGGGCTTTTCGTCTGCCCCACGGCTCATCCCCTAAGGGGCTGCAAACCCCAGCCTCCTTTCGGCAGGAGGGATCATCGCCGTCACCTCGGCAGTTTTGCTCCCGAGCGGACGGGCTGCGCTGTGCAAGGGCAGAAGGCCCTGCTCCTTACCTAAGCCGGAAGGCGAACGGTGGCCCTATGAAGCTCCTCCTGTTCAGTTGGCTTTACAAAGACCAAGCAGCTGGTCAGGATAGGGGCTCTGCTGCTTCTCTCCCCGTCTCGGAAGCTGACAGCTAGGCCTGGAATAAGCCAGAGACACATCCGCTCCTGGCTTCTCTCCCCAGTGTGGTGGGACCGTCCTTCTCACAGGCCCCCTCTGATGTGGGTGTGCTCCAGGCAGACAGGCCTCTGTGTGTTCCAGAAACGCCCCCACACCCTACCCGGGGTCTGGCCGGAGCTGGCGGAGACACATCTGGCCAGAGGTTCCGGAACGCTCCTCCAGGACTTGGCTGTCCGCAGCTCAGAGGCACGATCCGGCACACATGCTCCGCCGCTTGCCAGCACAAACCAGATGCCCCGACGGAGCAAGGCCTGATGGGAAGAAGACGCAGGACGCGGCCTTCCCCTGGGTCCCTCTGGCCCAGGATGGTCAGTCCTGACCGGCAGCCCCGGTCCTCCAGGACTTCTGGCAGGAGCTTCCCCAGAGACGCCGGGAATGGAACCTGCGTGCAAAGCCTTTCCCTTAGCCTTTCCCTAAGTTGCTAGTCCTCATGGCTCTCTATAAAGGGCTCATTCAAACAGGAACCTGAGAAGCGGCCTGTTAGTGAGTCAAACCCTGGGTCCATCTGGCTCAGTAGCGTGGACCCTGCCGGGCAGTGGCGGCTCTCCAGGCCCTGAGCCGGGGAGGGTCTTTCTAAACTCTTCTAACTGGAGCCGCAAGGGACCCATCCAGGCCCCGCCTCATTCCGGGTGGGGAACAGTTTCTCTGCACACTGGTCTACCCAGCCAGTAATGAACCCTGGCGGAGTCTCTGCTGCGTGACGACGGGCAGAGCTCTGCCCGCGGACACCTCCCTCGCCACCCACGAGGCCCTCCACCCCTCACGGCCTTTAATTTATTTTTTAACAGTAGAAGATGATGAATTGGGTTTGCTGGCAAAGGGATGTGCCACCGGCCAGCACCATCTCGACTTGGGTTCCAAGGAGCGGTGGGTTTTGCCATTGAGAGCTCAGGCGCCCGACGTCTTTGTGACAGAGATTCTCGGGAAAGTTAGCTTTTTCTTTTAGCCTCGCCGCTTTGCCTTCTGGGAAAGGAGTGATGTGTGGTTTTTTTACGACCGGCCGTGCCCACCAAGGCAGCCGTTTCATGAATGGGCAAGCCCCGCCCCACCACGGCGGCCATTTTGTGAGAGTGCCCGTGACACTGGCTCAGAATTGCAACTATGTTCGCCGACCCCAAAAGGCCGGGGACCCGTCTGACAGGAGATAGATTGGGAGGGGGTGGGGGCAGAGTTATTTCGAAGACCTGTTATCCAAGATGCGTTCAAGCTGGGGGTGTGCTGGGAAACCCTCCCCCCCAAAGGCCTTCTGCATGCCATCAGCACATCAGCACATCAGCAGGGCCATGCTGGGTCAGACCAAGGGTCCATCGAGTCCATGCCAGGCTGAGTGACATCCCTTCCTCTTACCTGTGGCAGGGAGGGGCGTTCCAGCGATCGGAGGTTTGACCATAGAGGTCGTCCCGCTGCCATTCTCCCCGCTGCCGTAGCCGTCTGCGAGGAAAAGCAAGAGGCGCTGTGAGCATCCACCCAAAGAGTGACGAGGAGCCAGCGGTGGCTTCCGGCCTGCGAAGGCGGAGGCCCGGGGCCGCAGCTCCCCGAAGGGAAGGTCTGCAAGCGAACCCTCCGCAGCAGTAGGCACGGAGCCCTCCGACGCTCCCCCTGGCCTGGAAGCCCCCTCCCAGAGGCTCAAACGCAAGGGGTTTTTCCCCTGCTCCCCAAAGAGCTGTTTTGCCAGCACCACGGAGCTGCGGAGCGATGCATCATGGGAAAGCCCACCCTCTGCAGGAGGAAGCTTTCCCTCCGGCCCCAGCGCCACCCCCTCACCTCCGGACGCCTCATCCGCTAGCAGATCCTCATCGTCGGAAAGGTCCACGTAGCTCCTCCAGCGCCGGCGCACCGCCTCCGATTCCGTGTCTTCTGTGTCTCCATCCTGCTGTTTGGAGGCCTGCGTCACCTGCGACGGAAAGCGGAGCGGAGGTTGGCGGGGAGGACAGCTCCCATCTCCCGGCGGGCACGTTTCTCACCCCCAGGACCATCCCGTGCCAATATTGCTTCTCCTCCTGGGGCACGGAGCTCCCCTTTGCATTCCTTCTCTTCCCCCTTCCACCAATTCCTCCAGCACTGATGTGCGAAGACACCCAGAACGTTCCTCCTCCTACTCCGGAGAGGTGCAGAGAAAGAACGAGCGGCGTTTAAAGTCCCGTCCCCACCCCCGCTGCTGGGCAGGACGCCCCAGCGCCAGCTCAGGCCACAGGGAGACGAGCGGGAGTCGGAAACCGTCCGCGGCACTTGAGAAAAAGGCCTCCTGGGTCCGGGAGGTCACAGCCTAGGAGCAAGTTCAGCAACGGCCACGTGAAGCCGGGATTCAGCGAGCCACCCAGCCTGCCGCACAGGGACCACTCGAAGTCAAGTGGCCAAGCTGAAGGGCTCTTGGCAGGCTGAGTTGGCTGCGAGTGGTTTCGATAAGGGGCTTAAGATCAAGTCACTGGGGGGAAAGGAACAAAGGACGGTGACAGGCACACAGGAAACTGCCTTATACAGGAGAAGTTGGTGATCAAACATGGAGATGTTTGCAAGCGAAGCACATGCTCCATCGCCCTAAAGATACCTCACAGTTCTGAACAGTGTAGGAACATCGGAAGCTGCCTTAGACCGAGTCTGGGTCCATCTAGCCCAGTATTGCATGCACTGACTGGCAGCTGTGGCTCTCCAGGGTCTCAGGCAGGAGTTTTCCCAGCCCTAGGTGGAGATGCCGGGGATCGAACCTGGGACCTTCTGCATTCAAAGCAGGAGTTCTACCGCTGAGCTACAGCCTCTCCCCCAAAAGCATAGCCAATCAGTTCAGGGACAGACTATCAGGGATCCTGCATCTCGCTACCTGGAGATGCTGGGGATCGAACCTGGGACCTTCTCCATGCAAAGCAGGGGCTCCACCACTGAGCTACAGCCTCTGCCCCCAAAGCATAGCCTATCAGTGAAGGCATAGCCTATCAGGGATCCTGCATCTCACAACCTGGAGATGCCGGGGATCGAACCTGGGACTTTCTGCCTGCAAAGCAGGGGCTCCACCACTGAGCTACAGCCTCTGCCCCCAAAGCATAGCCTATCAGTGAAGGCATAGCCTATCAGGGATCCTGCATCTCACAACCTGGAGATGCCGGGGATCGAACCTGGGACTTTCTGCCTGCAAAACAGGGGCTCTGCCACTGAGCTACATTACACCTACAAAGTGGTTGTGCTTAGTGTTGGGGGGAGGAGGAGGAGGAGGAGGAATAGGGGTTCACCCCAAGGAACGGACCTGCAGCTAGCCTGTTGGGTCTCCTGCAACACAGAAAGTTCACTTCAGCCACGGCCCAATGGAGAAACTGCAGCGCTGCAGCGTTCCAGAGACCTCCAGAGAGCCCGGCCTCTGCCCCCTCCTCCTGTTTAACAACCACAAAGCCCAGGACCGAGAGAGGGGACGTTTCTCACTTGTCCCAACTAGCCTGGGCGCTGGACTAGATGGACCCTCGGTCTGATCCAGTAGGGCACTTCTTGCGTTCTTACGCTTCCAGGCAAGGTTGTTCTCCTGCCATCGCTCTGCCTCGTTCATGGAATGTTACAGGGATCCACAAGCGTCCCCGTCCCCAACTCATGAACCTCCCGTGATTTCCCAGTGCTTCCTCCGACTTTTCCCGTTCCTGGAAAATACCCAGCGAGGAGGGAAGAGCTACACAAGGCCTTTGAGTAGGAGCTGTCCATCTAGAAGAGCCACTCATTCCCCACCCCTCAGACACAGCATAAATTTAACCATCTCAATTCCCAAGGACCTAAGACGTTAGCACACTGGCTACAGATACCCATATGTGTAACAAGAAATTGGGGCCAGCTAGGAGGCCGTGATAAGAAACCCAACACATAATTTCCCCTCTCCTTGTAGGCGTTTTGGACAACGATACCATGACAGCAAAAGATCATCTCTTAACAAGAATCTCTGTAAGGGCAAAAAGGGCCTAATTCAGTCACAAAACATGCCATCGGTGACCTTTTGCTGCCTGCCTAGGACAAAGAGGTCACTGACCAACGCTCTGTGCAAAAGCTTAAGCAGACACTAACCTAACATCAAAAATGGTGACATGCTGAAACCAGAGAGAGAACACCTCAGTCTCTCAGAACACTCTGTTGCACCCCATAAAATCACCATGCCTCAGCAAAACAGCGTCAAAAAGAGACTCCAGCGTCAGATTGCAGAATTAGAATTTATCAGTTTGACTCTACTTGCTTAGGGCTCAACCAAGACCAGGGCTTTCTCTCTCCCACTACAGGTGCTAAATGTGGCACAACAAAGCAAGGAAGATTACGTTATCGCCAATGACGGCTGTTGTACATGGTTACTGCACTTATTTTGTATACATTTGAGCTTTGTATGGAAGCGTCACAGGCTGAGCCTTTTTCCATTTCCTGGGCTTCCGGGTCATTGTTTACCATTTATTTTTCTTTCTATAGATAGATAGATCTCGGCCGGCCGAGGATAGCCCATCACGCATGCACACACACACACACAAAACTTCTGCCGTAACAAATCTCTTTGCCTTTCTGTTGCTGCAAGATTCTTCCGGTCGTTACCTGTTCTTTAATGGTGTGAGCCGCTGTGATGGGCAGAGAAGATGATTGTTCTAAGGAGGGGAGCATCTCACGAGCACAGGCAAAATTTTCAGAACGCAAAAGGAGCCTGGAAGGGCACCCGTCGTGGGATTACAAATGTACATTCTTGGAACCGGAAGTTGTGTATTTCCCCCCCGTAAGCTGAACTAGACAGAATCAGGTAGAAAGACGCCACAGGGAAAAGCCAACAACCCACAAACGGAGATTCCCTTTTTAAAAACAAAGGGAAATCTCTAGTTCTTACGGCTGTGCTCGTTTTGAAGGGAATCTGAGCATTTACTGGTGAAACCTCAGGCGCCCCAGAAGCAGAGCCAGAGTGAGGCCGAGGGGCTCTGGTGTAGCTCTGTCAAGCTCAGAGTCGATTCCTGGAGGCAGGACCACGGATGCCAATTGATGCCATGGAAATACGCGCCGTTTGCACGTGTGGCATTGCGAAAAAGCAACTCTCTTGCTGAGGGTGGCGCTGACGGAAGGGCCACGTAAGGCCCTCGCTCCACGTCTCAGCAGTGGCCCTGTTTGGTTTCCGGGGCCCAAAGGGCAAAGCTCCCAGCCCGCTGAGGTTGTGCCTGCGTGCATGTGTGCGAGTGCTTGGCGGTTACGCAAGGGTTTGCTGCGCATCTGCACAGCAGCTCAGGGACGTGAGCGAGTTCAGGCCGAGCGCATGCACGCACGCCAAGGAGCGTTCCCGCAGCCACCTCTGCTGGCGGGCGACGTGGCCAACTGGCGGCCGTCCACTGCACACAGGAGAGCCCTCACCTCTGGCCGGCCGGCCGGCCGCCCCCTCCTCCTGCCTTGCAGCTGCAGCAGCCTCCTGGCAGGCCCCTCACAGACATTACTGAGAGCCGGAGTCATCTCCGCGCCCCAGCGCTGAGGAGGGGGAGACAGTGAGCTCATCTCTCCAACTGGCCTCCCACGGCCCAGGTCCCAAGCCGCCCTGCGGCGGGAAGGCTCTTGCGAACCTCCAGGCCAGGAAGGGAGCAAGGCCGGCCGGCCTCAGTCCCGGCCTCTGGGGCCAGGGTTTCGCAGCCGATCGCCACCACCGGTCCCCTCGTCGGGACTTCATCCTGCTAAATTCCCCGGGCCAGGGAAGGAGGCCCAGGGGAGGCAGCCTTGCCAAGCTCCAGAGGACATGCATTTGAGCCAGGACACGTGGATAAAAAAAAGAAGTGTGGAGAGGGTGCCTCTGAGCATAGGCCGAAGGCTGTTGTTGCAGTAATCGAGCCAGAGGCAGAGATTTCTAGGGAGACCCAGAGCCCAACAAATTAAGGTCCACCTGGGTGGTGGGAGAGGTGGCCGTGGTTAAGCACATCACAAGAGCCCAGAGGCCGGATCAGACCCAGGGTCCATCTAATCCCGCACTCTGTTCACACAGGGGCCAACCAGCTGTCAACCAAGGACCACAAAGCAGGACATGGTGCAACAGCACCCTCCCACCCCTGTTCCCCAGCAACTGGTGCACCCAGGCTCACTGCCTCAAATACTGGAGGTAGCACACAGCCATCAGGGCTAGTAGCCCTGGATCGCCTTCTCCTTCTCCAGGTATTTGTCCACCCCCCTTTTAAAAGCCATCCAAGTCAGTGGCCATCACCACATCTTGTGGTAGAGAGTTCCATAGTTTGACTATGCGCATCTAACCGCATGGCTGCACCCCTAGGAGCAGTTTCTGTGCCCCAGGAGGTCATCCGAGTTCAGCGCTGCAGAGCGCTCAGCGCACCGGCCCCCTCCTCCCTTAGCCCCCCCCCGTTCTCCATGGGCTTCTCCATCCGCCTCCTCTGGCCAGCCCTGAGCCCCAGCGGTGCCCTCGCTGCTCAGGTGGGAAAAACTGGCCTCCCCCCCCCCCCCATGGGCCTTTGGCAGTGGAGCTATCCGGGGCAACAGACCGCAGCAGGAATTCGTCACGGCAGCATTTTCCTGTGCAAACACTTCTGGCTACATTATTAAAGGCTGATCGGGCCCTGGACAAAGGAGAGGGCCAGAGAGATAAAAGGGGGTTTAATCGTGCCGGACCGCCTGAAAGGGCGTGAAAAGGAAGAGGGGAAACAAGGCCCAGCGAACCATGCCGCCTGCAAATGCCAGCAGGGCACCATGCCAGCCTCCAGGGCTACGCCGGAGAGCACCGGTTCCCCTGCGCTGGCTTGCAGTGGCCTGTGCCGGCCAGAGGCTCCTTCCAAGCGGCCTCGGCACCAGCTGGAGGGCTCCTGGCGCAAGAGGTGCCACCCGCTGTGGTGCAAGTGCAAGCGAGACTGCACCGGCAGAGGGACGACTGAGAAGGGTTGGGGAAGGCCAAGGGCAGGGATGGTGGATAGGGACAGGACTGGAGCTGGGAAAAGGAACCTTCATCGTAGCCAGCCGAAAGGATGCTCAGCATCTCCAGGTAGCAAGATGCAGGATCACTGATAGGTTATGCCTTCACTGATTGGCTATGCTTTCGGGGAAGAGGCTGTAGCTCAGGGACAGAGTCCCTGCTTTGCATGGAGAAGGATTTGCATGCAGGATCACTGATAGGTTATGCCTGAACTGATTGGCTATGCTTTTGCGGGAGAGAGCCTGTAGCTCAGTGGTGGAGCTCCTGCTTCGCATGTACAAGGTCTCAGGTTCGATCCCCGGCATCTCCAGGTAGGGCTGGAAAAACTCCTGCCGGTAACGCAGGAGAGCGGCTGCTGCCAGTCCGTGTCCACGATACAGGGCTAGCTGGACCAAGGGTCTGACTTGATATAAGCCCGTGTGTAGTAAGTAGCCGAAGGCTTCAGTGCAGACTGGCTAATCCAAAGTAGGGGGGTTGCTCAGCCCACATTAAATTAGGGCTTGTGCCAAGAGCGTCGACTTTTCCGGGCCACATGGGGGGAAGCGCCCCTCCCACCTGACTCCCTCTCTGCCAGTTCATCACCTTTGGCTGCGCTGTGGTCTCCCCCCCCCCACCCCGATTCCGCCTCAGACACGGCCCCCTCTGTGCTTAAACAGCTGTATTGAAGTGAGAATTTCAGCTGTTGCACATTCTCATGTCATAGTTGCTGGACTAGTTATGAGAACCATTGCTGACTTCCTGGGCGGCACACAGAGAGGGCAGGGAGGGTGACGCAGCCGTCCCTGCGAGCGGAGGAGGCCCGGGCAGGAGAGAGGAGCCCAGGATGGCTGCCGGTTCTCGGATCTTGGGGAAGAAGCGAGATCCCGACTTCTGTGTCCTGCACACCCTACAGGGGCCTCCTTCTGAAAAACCAGATCCCCCCCCCCCAAGCTGGCCGTGGGAAGCAAGGAAAGAGGATCCGTGCCCCCCTTCCCCTAGCCCAGACCCTTTGCACCTGTCGCCCCAGAAAGGGATGGAGGGGGAAACAGGGGTCTATTTGAGACAAAGCATGAGCTCATGCCGCCAAACGACGACAGGAAAAAATAGCCCTTCGCGGCACGGAGGCAGCAGCTGGGGCCTTCCTTACCGGCAGGCTTTCCCGCGGACCCAGGGAGGGGGCGTCAAGTCTTGGTGCCGTGAGCCCAAGGTGGGCTTTCTCCCGCGTGGGCACACACCCACACACACCCATCCCGCTCCAGCTGAAGGCGAGAGGGCCAAAGCCAGCCTTCCTGGGGGGGCCATAGGCGGCCACAACACATTCCCCCCCCTGGCCACTTGGGGGGGTTTCTAAGCCTTTCCTTGTCCTCCCCCCCCCCCCAAATTACAAGGTTCAACAGCAAGGCTCCTTTACAGGCAGGGGATGCTTTAAGCGACAGCATGCTAGGATTTCCCCCCCGTAATTTGGGCCTCCTTCGCGCACATCTCCCCGGGAGCGTCTCCGAAATGGAATTCGGCCAATGGTCGTGGATGCTGGGAGTCGGAGTCCAACAGCGTTTGGATGGCGGCGGGTTCCCCCACCCTAACCTGTGAATGTGCACTGTAACATGCAAAGTTCAAGCTGTGAATAATCTGGAAGAGACGGAGAGAGACTGTGGGGAAAACCCACGTGCAAGTCTGACCGGCTAAGCAGGCAGGTAAGTCCCCGAGTCAATGTTGAAATCCCTGCCCTGCGGCACGGAGAAAAGGATGCCGAAACGCAGGAAGGCTTCCTTGGCACTGGCTACAAAGGAAGGAGCGGGCAAAGGCGGCAGCTGCCCGTGGCGGAGATGGGGGCTGGCAGGGTGGAGGGACCTAGGTATGGGCGACGGGGCGGCTCCTCACGTAGTAGACAGGGTGGAAGTCAAGGGCAGGAGCACAGACATGCACTCCTCTCTCTCTCTCTCTCTCTCTCTCTCTCTCTCTCTCTCTCTCTCTCTCTCTCTCTCTCTCTCTCTTCCTCTGGGAAGCAACGTCTCCACTCGCTCCTTCCCTGCAGCCAGGAAACATTTACTTCACTGCCGAATCCTGGTCTGTGTTTAACATGCAACACATCTGGGGAAAGGATTCACTGCAGAAAGCTGACCCGGAGCTCCTTTTAGGAATCTGGGTAGCTGCAGCAGCAGCGGCGGCGGCAAAAGAACCGGTACCTCCAAACAAGAACTTTGCCACCTGGGCCCCCGAAAACGGAGAAGGCGGGCGCATCGTTGAAAACCAGACTTCTCCAACTTGATGCTCTCCAGATGTGTTCGGCTACAGCTCCATCCGCCCCCCCAGACAGCGTGGTCCACGGCCAACACATCTGGAGGGCCCCAGGTTGGGGAAGGTGGCTGGTTTAAAAGGAAGTGTTCACTCGGTTTTAAATCTTTGCAGTTCTTGGCACTGGGGCGGCATCTCAGCCTCCCTAAAAACTTCACCTACGCTCAAACATTGCCGCCGCTGGATTAATCGACTGAAATTTCGGTAACAGTATGAATTCTGGCTGATTGATCAAAGCAATTAAATTCGATCAAAAGCAGAGGGAAACAATTCTTCCCAAGCAAAAAAAAGCCTTCGGTGCCAGGGGAAGAGTTTTCGTTTTTCGTTTCCGAAGCAGTTCAAATTGCGGTTTTGATCTCTGATGGCATTTTAGGGGTTTTCACTGACTGTTATGATCCCAACCTTGGTTCTGCAGGTTGTTTTTCATCTGTGTTCTTTTTAAAAATAATAACATTACTCCTTTTATGATGTTGTCAGCCCCACACTGGGAAAACGTTTTTAAGGGCACGATACAAATCCTAATAAACCAACCCAAATAAAAATAAAACGACAAGTAAAACCAAAAACGAAACACAATGCAAAAGTATGTGATCGAAGACATCCTCTTAGCGGACATCCCATATTCTTTTCTTTAAAAAAACGGCCATCTTTCTTCTCGATCGAAAGGTTTTTTTTAACAAAACGGATTCATCTGACGGATTAATTGCTATGCAATGCAACTGTATTCACGTCGACTCAGAGAACATCAGCAATTGGACAGTATAGAAATGTAATAAATAAATAAATATATAAATACACCTCACTAAGTTCACTTACTCCCAGGTAAGTGTGTATAGGATTGCATTCAGTGGGTTGGTAACAAAGAAGAGATGGCAGCCCAAGAAGATGGGGTTAAACATAATGAGAACATCAGAAATGCCCTGATGCTGGGTCAGACCCAGGGTCCATCTAGTCCAGATCTCTGTTCACACAGTGGCCCACCAGCCATCGGCCAGGGATGAACAAGGCAGGACATGGTGCCACAGCACCCTCCTGCCCATGTTCCCCAGCAACTGGTGCACACAAGCTTACTGCCTCGAATACCGGAGATAGCACACAACCATCAGGGCTAGTAGCCATGGATAGCCGTCTCCTCCAGGAATTTATCCAACCCCCTTTTAAAGCCATCCAAATTGGTGGCCATCGCAAGCAAAATCTCTTCCATGGAGATTCAAGTTTTGCAAATTTAAAAAAAAAAAACTGCACACAGATAACATTTCAGCTGCCCCCCACCCAGCAGCTATTCCAGCGGGCTGTTCAGAGGGAGATGAGAGGAGGAAGCAGGGTCATTCCAACAGCTCTGCTGGAAGACATTTTCTTCCTCTTCCCTCCCTATTCTTCTTTCCTTGCGTGTCGTGACTTTTCAGATTGTAAGTCTTATTTTACTGATCGCATGTTCAGTTGCTCTGCAGGCCTTTCTTGGCGGTGGAGCGGGATAAAAAAAAATACTTAAGTAAATAAATGTATTTCCCTCATTTGATTTATTCATTTGCTGTCTAGGATCTAAGGCGCGACTAGAGACACAGAACTGAGCTGCCTGTGAGCTTCCCCACCACACAGTTTTGCAAGGCCCTGCCGCAAGGATCCCATCGCCACCTGGAAAAGTGGGTTTCCCACCCCCACCCCCCCTGCCCCAAAGTCTGCCCTCCCACCAGAACAATGGCAGCAAAGCCCACAGCAAGCAGCGTGGCTATTTAAAGGCCGGAGGGCCCGGGTCCTTGCGGCCTTGACTCGTTTCCTGAAATTGTCCTGCGGAAGCGGCTGAACTGGCAACGCACAGCAAAGAGGCATCCCTCCTAAACACGGACGAGAGCCTCAGAGGTCCCGTATAACTCAAACTCTCTTCCTGCCTGCCCCCCACCCCTCCTTAGCTTTCGATTCCGGCTTCATAAAGGACCCATAAAGCAGCACAAGGTGTCTGAGATGTTCCCAGGCGGAACAAGAACGTTCTTTCCGCGTTTCCAGTTTGGCTCCACATTTTGCCCGGTGCTTCCCGGGTCCCGTCAACTCATTTGCCGGCTTCCTGCTTCTCAGAGGAGAGAGACAGACTTGCCCCTCGGTGCTTGACCTCCCCTCCACTTCCAGCAAACATCGCAGACAACCACTCAAGGTTCCCGAGTGACAACAATGTGCTTCCTTCTCCGACACTGACTCAGGCCCCACAAAGGAAGGCGAGGAAATGGACGGCTCCCGGCACCATCAATCTTCCCCTCCGGCCCCAGAGTAAACACCAGAGTTTAATCAAGAAGGACGGAAACCCACAGTCAAGCAAGGTCCCCTTGCTCCAAAGGAAGAGGAGGTGGAAGGGGGGGAAACGGAGCCGTGGCGAGGAAGGGTCACGGATCGCATGAGAAGAGCCCTGAGGCTGGATCAAGCCAAGGGTCCTCTAGTCCAACACTCGGTTCCCACAGTGGACAACCCGCTGTCAACCCACAAGCAGGACAACCATGTTCCCCAGCAACTGGTGCACCCAGGCTTACTGCTGGAGTACCGGAGGTAGCACGCAGCCATCAGGGCTAGTAGCCAGTGATGGCCTTCTCCTCCTCCTCCTCCAGGAATTGATCCAACCCCCCTTTTAAAGCCATCCAAATCGTTAGCCGTCACATGGGAGCAGCAGTCCTGGGACCTTCACTTGACTCACAAGAATGTGGTTTCAGATGAGGCTTCTGCCAAGTTCAGTGACCTGCCCCAGCCTAGCCAGAGGAGGGCCAGGATCTCTTCTTGATCCTCCCAGAGTGCAGGACATGGAAGAACGGGCTCAAGTGACAGGAAGCCAGATTCCGGCTGGACATCAGGAAAAATGTCCTGACTGTTAGAGCAGTACGACAATGGAACCAGTTATCTAGGGAGGTGGTGGGCTCTCCCACACTAGAGGCCTTCCAGAGGCAGCTGGACAACCATCTGTCAGGGATGCTTTAGGGTGGATTCCTGCACTGAGCAGGGGGTTGGACTTGATGGCCTTGTAGGCCCCTTCCAACTCCGCTATTCTATGATTCTATGACCCCTCCTCTGCTCTTGGGAGACAGGCGCCCATTCAAAAACAACCTCAATTCCAAAGCTCAAAAATGAGGAGGAAAAATTCCTCTCCTTGGGAGCCTCAGTGCAGATAACTTTTAAAAGCTTTCCAGTGTCTTCACCCGCCACCCCCCACTTCACTATCGTCACCACAGGAGGAGAGAGACACAGACTGCTCCTTGGAGAATGTGATTCAGCAAATATAATCCTGAATAAAAAGCCTTTGAACTTCTGGATACATTTTGTTTTGTTTTGTTAAAACCCAAGTTTTTATTTCTCAGGGTGTTGAGGTAATTCACCAAACACGTACAAGCCAGAGAGAGAGAGAGAGAGAGAGAGTGTTTAGGACAGTCTTTTGCATCCTGCAGAAGCGTTGGACCACAACTCCCATCTTGTTGACTGGGAATGACGGGACTTACAGTCCTAACACATCTGCAGGGCTCCAGGATGGGGAAGGTTGGTTTAGGACTTCAAAATATACTTTGCTACCTGACGCTAACCTCCCAAGCTTCTGTCCCCTGTACAGAAACAGTAGACGGGGGGGGGGGGGGGGAACCCTGCACAGCTGCCCAAAAGCAGGCAGAGGAAGGGCAATTCTACACCGTCTGTGTCACTGCATTAGAACTGTTATTTCAAATAACAGGAAGGGATGGATTTTCAAACACGTCCTTCTGGTCCCCCATCGACAGGCGTCCAGCATTATGTGGGGCCAAAGTGCAGCCGTTGCTGCCTCTGAGACAAGAAAATGTGTGCGCGTGTGTTGGGGGGGGGGAGTCCTCTCTTCGGAAAGGGCTCCTCTGTAATTATCTGCCTCCTGAAAGCCGGATTCCCGTCCATCTTTGCACAAACATTATGCTTGGCCTCCAAATAGATCCCAGGGCAGAGATCGGGGTTCCAAAGGTGGCTAAAAAACAAACAGACAAAGGAAGCTTTCCGCTGAGGAACCGGCTACATCCTGACCCTCTCCCTCCTCGCTCTGCAGACCCACGGGCGCGCATGCGCACAGACACGCACCCCTGCATGGAAGCCTCCCCTGGCCCTGGCAGCCTCCCGCACCCCGGCCGGTATCAGCTGCGCTTTCCTGTCCCCCTATCTCCTCGCCCGCTCCCTCTCTGCCATTTCTGAATCTGGCCCGACCACCATTTCCACCGGGTGTGTTTATGACTTTCCACGGGATGTGACGAGGCTTGTGCTTCCTCAGGGAGCCCCTCCGGTGTGGCTCCTTCCCCCACAGGCTCCAGCAAGGAGGAGGAAGCTTGTGAGCCAGGCTGGGCGGGCGACTTTGGACCCTCCGGGAGCTTTGGCCTACAGCTCCCATGAACCGTAGCCGGCATGGTAAGAGAGGATCGGGGTTCTAGATAGCCCAAGTTGCCCACCCCTGTTGCGGGGGGAAAGGAGAAGATGAGACGGCCAGCACTCCAAGGGCAAGGCCATATTCCCAGGCCATGAATAGCCAAGGAGAGCCCGGCAGGATCAGGCCAAGGGTCAATCCAGCCCAGCATTTTGCTCACACACAATCGTAGCACAAGCAGCACATAACTGCAATAGCACCCTCCTGCCCATGTTCCCCAACAACTGCTGTACATAGTAGCCATGGATGGCCGCCGCCGCCTCCTCCTCCTCCTCCTCCTCCTCCTCCTCCTCCTCCATCATCTCTTCTTCTTCTTCTTCTTCTCCTCCTCCTCCTCCTCCTCCTCCTTCTCCTCCTCCTCCTCCTCCTCCTCCTCCTCCATCATCTCTTCTTCTTCTTCTTCTTCTCCTCCTCCTCCTCCTCCTTCTCCTCCTCCTCCTTCTCCTCCTCCTCCTCCTCCTCCTCCTCCTCCTCCTCCTCCTCCATCATCTCTTCTTCTTCTTCTTCTTCTCCTCCTCCTCCTCCTCCTCCTCCTTCTCCTCCTCCTCCTCCTCCTCCTCCTCCTCCATCATCTCTTCTTCTTCTTCTTCTTCTCCTCCTCCTCCTCCTCCTCCTCCTCCTCCTCCTCCTCCTCCTCCTCCTCCTTCTCCTCCTCCTCCTCCTCCTCCTTCTCCTCCTCCTCCTCCTCCTCCTCCTCTCCTCCATCATCTCTTCTTCTTCTTCTTCTCCTCCTCCTCCTCCTCCTCCTTCTCCTCCTCCTCCTCCTTCTCCTCCTCCTCCTCCTCCTCCTCCTCCTCCTCTTCCTCCTCCTCCTCCATCATCATCTCCTCCTCCTCTTCCTCCTCCTCCTCCATCATCATCTCCTCCTCCTCCTCCTCCTCTTCTCCTTCCTTCTTCTCCTCCTCCATCATCTCCTCCTCCTCCATCATCTCCTCCTCCTCCTCCTCTCCTCCTCTCTCCTCTTCTCCTTCTCTCTCCTTCTCCTTCTCCTTCTCCTCCTCCTTCTCCTCTCTCCTCCTCCTCCTCCCTCCTCGAATTGACCCAGCCCC